>NC_051176.1:242358968-242724075 GCF_013339695.2 Rhipicephalus sanguineus
TTGCTCCGATATGTTTTTGCACTCAGGCATCCTGCTTGGGCTTTATAAAGCAATTGCCTCTTGCGTTCGCATACAGATTCTTCCTACGGATTCATTTTTTGCCGCATTTCTAAATTTCCATGTTATTTTTTTTTCTCCTTTTACCGTCTCTGTCTCAATTGTCTTTTTTTTTTTTGCGACTGCTGGTTGTCTATTTACACTATCAATTACCCTGTATTTGATTGCCAACTTTCTTGATCTCTTCCTGCACTTCGTGTCCACGTTTTTGGTATGTACTTGGGCCCTTTAGCCTCATCCCCCTCCTCCTTCCCCACGTTTTTAAGCATGAAAATGCTCTTAGCTCCCGCTGTCGGCCACTTCAAGTGACTTTGAGCCAAAAGCCAGAGCGTTTATCCGGGCACTCAAGCGAGGACATCCGGGCATCCCGTCAAATGTGAAAGAGAAACGGACTTTGTAGCTCAACCCTTTGTACAGTACCGCACTAGATACGATAGTTACCACCCAAACAAGTTTTTAAAAAAAGCTCTTCCAAGCTCTGTTTAGCTCCTTTTTTTTTCACAATATCACTTAACCTATAACTTCTAGTACGCGGAAGTTCTATTTATGATTTCCAATAGCGGCGTTCCAAAGGCACATACAGCGCACCATGCGCTTGAGTGACATCTTTTGGCGGTGATATTGTGCTGCCTGGCTCTTTTCAATGCCAGCAGTTTGCGAGTTTCGCAGCCAGGGTTTTGCGCCGGCTCCGAGAGATGGTGCCACGCTGCGTGACCACGCCGCGCAGGTTGTGTTCGCCCGAGACTAGACTTGCAACGAGGTTTAGCTCAAAACAGGTTAATTCCGACTCATTAAGCCTTCAGGCCTGCTTTGCGTCGTGGCCGTATACGCTGCAAAGCCCAAGATTTATTCCACACAGTGACAGGAAAAAATGGCGTCCATATGGGCCAGTGCATAGTGGGGTGTGATACGGTGTGGCGTGGTTCTGTGAGGTGTGCCCTTGCGAACGTGCACTATACCTATTCTAAGATTGTGGCTAGTATAATCTTCGACCAGTCTGCTTTGCCGGTAACCATTTCATGCTTACATCTACTCTCGATTACGGGAGAGCCAGTCATTTTTTAATCCATTTTCTCAAGACCTTTTCAAATCTAATTTTGCTCGTGCTTGGCTCACATGTTTGCTGAGTACGCTTTCTTGTGGGGTGGGAGTAATTGATAACGGCGCACCAGCCCTATTCGCCGTGAGATCGGGCTATAGGTGGCAGCACCGTCGCCCCGTCGCCGCGTTTGTGTGGATAGGCGGTCGGCGGCGCGTATATGAATGTACGCAGCGACGCTTCGCCGTATGCGGTTTGAGTCGATTGTTGGCGAGTAAAACGCGTTGACTGCAGCCTAATGGTGATGTATGTGCCCTCCATTGCCACGTCAATGCACGCAACCGTCCTAACGTACCTATTAATTGTGAGAGAAGTGCAATCTGCCAATCAATGGGGTACTGGCCTTCAGTCACATTCGTGTTTTGCCCCGTGCTCAATGTTTTTTCTTGTTTTTTTTGCACGTGTTTAAATTGTGTTTTGCCTATACCACAATATAAACTGTGTTGCGCGACTGAGCCATTGAAGTATTTACTTCTTGCTCTAGCGGCTACAAAGAAAGAGAACCTGTATTTCTGCGTAATTAGATGAAGTAGAACTTTGTGCACTCTGCTTTTCTGTTTGCATGAATACGCGTATTGCTGTAGGAATGCGTGGCTTCAGGTCTTTTTTACCGTTTACCATCCTCTGCAGACGCTAGTTCATGCTTTACGGTATCACAAGATTTCCAAATCGCCAACACACCACGAGATGGTGTCACTAAAATTCTGCATTCACACCTCAACATTTAGCACTTTTTTTCGTTTAGTACGACGTCGAATGAACTATGAGACGTGCTTGAACGAGAAAGCGGTACCCACATTGAAATGATTTTGGCGAATGGACGGTACGATGGTTAGACCTAGCGCCATACCGACACGGGCGTGTACTCACTTATTAGAGTGCATACAAGTCTCGTAAGGCGAAATGCTTATGTATATCGTGTAGGAATACGTACAAGCATTTGATACTGTGCTAGCACAACGGAATAAGCTGTGATCTGAGGACGCGCATGACGTACGCACACATGCGAACACGGTGTGGCTAGCAGACGACGCAAGGAGCCATCCACACCGCGGGGTTTCGTCCGCTCGCCGCTAGGTGCCGACTCTGCTCGATCTCGCCGCCAATAGAAGACTTTTGTTCGTTGTTCTTTGAGTGATGAACAAGCATGAAAAGAGGCTTTCGAAGCGCCTGCTGCCCCAATAATCAAAGCTAATGCTCAATGACTAAAAAAAAAAAAGCAGTCGGGAAAAGTAGCGTATAATACAACTTCGGCGTAAGCTATACCTTTACAGGGCCTGTGCATAGGCGCCGTCATTTTCGAGCATTGGATACATGGAGAGATGCATAGGCGTATCTACCGGGAGGGGGGGGGGCAAGAGGGGGGGACTACCTCCCCTCCCCCCCTCTGTTAACAGTGGTCACTTTCGGCTGCGCACTGGGAAACGAACAATTGAGGCACAGTTTTCCTTACACAGCAATCACGTAATTATATAATGAAATTTGTTGCACGCTTCTGCTGTGAAGATTGTCCCCCGTGTCTCAAGACAACGCGCTATGGGCTATCTACGGTGCAGGCCGTTTATGCGACTTTTTCGCGCTTTGCGCTCCAGCACTGCAGAGCAGGCTGCCGCTGAGCAGGGTGTTGGGACTCCGGGTCCTGCGGGTCTCATCATTGGTAGCTGGCCCCCGTCATCGGACCCTTCGTCCCGCCAAGTCCGAGAGAAGAGGCGCTCGTACGAACGACAGAAATTTATTTACATGGTAGAAATGATCAAGTGATCAAGAGACAAGTGACGAGTAACAAGGGCAACAAGGGACACATACAGAACGTCTTCGGCCTTTTATAGCGCCGCGTTGCCAACCCTGGGCGCATTGTCCGCGTCTTCAGCCAATACGGTCGTCTCGGCGCCTTGCCCACGAGGGAGGGGAAAGACACCACTCATGGAGAGGGCACAAACTAACACGATGCCCAAATATGGTCACAAAACCTCAAACGACGCCCAAATATGGTCACGAGCTCACAACACCAAGACCTTGCACACGGCAGATTCCAGAATTCTCCCGGCGAGGGGGAAGAGCCTGAATGGGGAGATGGGGAGGGGTCGACGACTACTCGGTCCTCTGCGCGCAAGACCGGTCCGTTGACCTTTGCTCTCGCTTGCCTGCGAGGTCGTCTCAAGTGCATGCTGCCCCTGGAATGCGTCGACGATCTCCTTGACGGGTTCGCAGACGTTGAAAGAACCCCAATGCTGGGGACGATCGTAACAAGGGGCTCTATAACGTTAGATCACTCTGTCATGCTTTTATTCTGCTCTGCCTGGACTGAAATTTAGATCATCGACGACTCAGATACGGGCGGTAACCAGTAAACGTTTGAAGAACCGATTAAACCTCTTCCGCATCAGGAAATACATTTTCTTTCATCGATAAGGAATAGCATCACTGCTGCCCTAAGCCGAGGAGTGTTTAGAAAGGTGTTGAGTGTTTTCGTTTGGCCGAACTGCAAGAGCTAAGAAAGGTTTCCGCCTTAGTCTCCGATCAACCTACGTTGCATTGCTTATCATTTGGTAGCTTCCAGCGATAGTAGCAGCTATAGCAACAAGGCGACGAATAAGGCAGTAGGCTCATGCACATTGGGAAGCCCAGCCCAGCTTCCAAGCTTGCCCCAAAACTTGATCTACCGGGCCAGGGGGAGGATCAAGGTCTATGGTTTTCTAGACTTATGAAATTGAATTACATAACAGCCCTGACTAGTTGGTCTTGAGCCACCTTGAACTGACTTTCACAACGCAAAATACAACTGGGACGGTAATCAAGTACACAGTGCAGCACTGCTTATTTCTCCTCTTTCTCCCAAAAGAATGAGTTCAAAGAGTTTTAAACGCGCACAAACACCTCAACATTGCTATAATGCAATTGAAAATATTTATTTTACGAATATGAATCCATCTCACAAGAGCCGCTGTCAATGTGTTCGGCGGACAGCTTTTTGAATTACGTTCAGAGGGAAACACCGTCCGGCCATTTAAAAACGTTTAGGTATTGTTCAGCATACGAATGCGCTGTGTTGCATGCAAGCGTCATTTTAACTCCAAAAGATTTCGCAGGTTCATGACGTCGAGTACCAAGCAGGCGATTTCACGGCACAGTGGAAATTTTTGACGAATGCCGAAGAACCAATGGCCAACAATATGCCGCATTTAAAATAGTTTGTTCTGTCATTTTTGACGCAGTCGTGCATAAGTGGTCATCACGCGATGGATTATTTTCCTGTCATTTGTTGCAGGTGCTGTGTGAATGACCCAAAAAATTTCGACCTGTCATGAACAGCTACCAACCAATGCGGAAGGAAACAATGTCGGGTTACTTAACGTTTTAATCGCCCACATTTTTTTTTTCACGGAAAATTTGTGGTTGCATCGTTTTCATTGGCGTGTTTACTTGGAAGTGCCGCAGGGCCCTCCAAGCAATGTTGTAAATACAAGTACGCTGAGTGTAAACAATGTACTACGCCTCTAATACCACACATTCTTAATTTTTAAAGGAAATCTTGTCGGTGACCGAGTTAACAATAATAGTAATACTATACTAATATTTATAATAATGACACCAAGCGCTAGAAACACTATTTAGACTAGGAGCAAACAAGGCAAAATATAAAATAAGTAGGGGTGTGCGAATATTCGAATTTCGAATTCAAATCGAATAATACCTAGTCGAATAATTCGATTCGACTTTCGAATAGCTAGTATCCGAAGTTTCAAATAATTCGACAGGGCGAATATCTAAAACGCGACAAAGCCCATTGGTGGAACTTAGTTAGGGGTGAGGATGGCTAAAACTAACGCTAACGTCGTTACAGTAGGCCTTTCGTTAAAACTTCCACCCATATCCTGGTTGAAAAGCAAGCGCATGTTTATTTTAAAAGAATTATGTCATTTCCGCACGTAAAAAAAAAAACAAGAACAAATGAGAAAATTGTCAAGCCCTTCACAACTTCGCTTCCGAAACGAAGGCACGGACTTCTTGTGTAAGTTCGCTCGCGTATAGGCCGCGAGTGCCGCAAAACGTCCCGACTTTGGCCCGCGAAACCCTCGGTTGAGCCTTATTGAGCGACCATAAGGAAAAAAGACTAGATACTGTACCCCCCCCCCCTTTGTTAGCCGTTAGGAGGTTAGGAGTGCCGCCAATGCCATTGCTGACTGGAATGGCGGCTATTCTGCCAATATGCCCGCGCCCATAAAAGCTGAAAAAAAAAGGACACCCTCTCAAACAAGCGTGTAATAAATCTGTCGGCACGCTGTAGCGTCCTTGCTTTTTCCTTTGTCTTGCTGTAACTGGGAGCAGGGGCGTAGCCAGAAATTTTTTTCGGGGGGGGGGGGGGGGGTTCAACCATACTTTATGTATGTTCGTGCGTGCGTTTGTATGTGCGCATGTATATATACGCAAGCAAAACTGAAAATTTTCGGGGGTTTTGAACCCCCCCCCCCTCAACCCCCCTGGCTACGCCCCTGACTGGGAGTACACGTTTCGTGTAAATAAGATACTTGTGTTTCTGCATGCCAATTTGTAGACCTCGATAGCAGTCACTTACCGCGTTATATGCTCGAGGACATGAGCAGGTGTCATTTCTTTGTTCGTTCTTTCAATTTTCAATAAAATCTGTTGTATTCAATATTCGATATGATATTCGATATTTTTGGCCGCTGTTCGGCACTATTCGACTCGAATTTGATTTGAGATGAAATTTCGCTATTCGCACACACCTAAAAATAAGGAAACATGAATATGTTCAAGGAAGTGTAAACAGAAAAAGCGCAGTCATTGCTAGCTCCATTAAAAATGTATTTTTAGTCAGCAGCTTTTAAACATCAACAAAATTTCATTGAATGATAAAAATCTGTACTACTGGGAAGGCCGTCATTGACGTTATTGTACGCATGCATGAAGTTGTGTGGTTCATGTAAAGAAAGTGTTGCTTGTGATACAACAGTGTGATGCTTTTAGAACTGACCTATTTTATTCGGCTGTAGTTTTGTTACAAATTATCTGTTTTCAATGTGCTTTGCGGCAAAATATTTAGTAACGATGAAAATATGATGGCCTAGCCCTTTTTTTTTTATATGCAACGCCGAAAAAAAAATGAAGACATAAGAAGTAAGGAAAACCGCGACCTTCCGCAAAATTCCACGAAGAGGGGCGCCGGGAGAGCGCGAACGCGCATGCGTCAAGGCGACGCGGTACAGCGCGCGCGTGGGAGTATAAGAAGGCTTGGTTTTCGCGTCAACGTAACGTGATGAACCTGGCGTCCCCAACTTCCGCTGCCGCTGGCTCACGCGAACACTGCGCCAGACTAGCCATCCCGCTTTGTATAGCATTTGGCGGTTTTCGTCATTTCTTATTTATTCTTCTTTTTCAGCGTCGCACATCAAGAAACGGGACGGGCCATTAAATTTTCAGCACTCCTGAATGTTTTGCCGCAAACCGCATTTGAATTGGATGATTTGTAACAAGACTACAGCCTAATTAATTAGGTCAGTTCTAAAATAATCATTATTATTATTATTATTATTATTATTATATATTATATTATTATATTATTATTATTATTATTATTATATATTATTATTATATTCGTTTGAATACATAGAAAACACGAAGATACAGAGGAAATAGAGAAGGAACAGGCTGACAACTGCCACCTAAAAAGGCACAACGCCTGCCTGCTCCTTCAGGAAGGGAGAAACATTGAAGAAAGGAAAATAAGGTGAAAAGAAAGAGGGAAAAAAAGATGGCTGATCCCTCTGTCATAGGAATCGGTATAACACGAAAGTGAAACGTGTCGCTATTTTTCGATATGGATGGATGCTATGAGCGAGGCTTGGGCCAAAGCCACCACTTCGCGGTGTGAGCGTTGACGAAATTAGACTTCTATTGGAAACGCGCCGAATGCGATGGTCGTAGCAACGGCGCGTTTTTTTTTTTTTTTTCGAGCCTGGTGGCACACATGTCAATGCCCCATTATAAAGGGGGCGCTCATAGCATTTATCCATCCATCCATCCATCCAGGAGGAAAGTGTGAAAGATAAAAGGCGCGTTCATGCAGCCTCGGCTATGTGTTTCGCGGTAGCTCAGCGGGCTAAACGCCCGCCAGCCATCGTCGCGGGCCGAGAAGTCATGGGTTCGATTCCTGAAAGGGAACATTTTCTTATAGCTTTTCTTCTTTGCCATCTCATCGCGTTCATTTTGCTGACGTATTTCCGTGACGGAAATACGTCATGAAAGTCTTGATGGACCCCGGCATAAAACACTTTCGTGTTAAAAGGAATAACACAGACAAACATAAATGAGTAGTCACATGGAAAAATTTCTCTAAACGCGAGGTCAAATCGGTATTGTTTAAGAAAGTTAGTAGGGCAAGAATCAGCCTGTATTGCATGGATAACACACATATGTATGGTTGTCCCAGGGTATGCTACGTAAAACTGACTTTACCTTATCTATAATGTTAAGAAACACGCCTAAGGACATTCCCTCTGCGTATATGGAAAATCATGTCAAATTGAGTGCGAATGAAGTTAATTGTCTCTCTTTCTTGACACACGCACACACATATTATATATATATATATATATATATATATATATATATATATATATATATATATATATATGTGTGTGTGTGTGTGTGTGTGTGTGTGTGTGTGTAGAGAGAGAGAGAGATAGAGTGAAGGAGGCTTGCCTGCCCACTCGCGAACGAGTTGGTACTCCACTGGATAGATGATATGATAGATGCTAGATAGATGCATGGATAGATGCCATGTCGGTTTACCCAATTGCGCGTGCTTCTTCTAATTTTCTTTTTCTATGTTCACGTTGCAGTCGTCACCTCCTCAGTACCGTGCAATCTGTCGCGACAGTCGTTATGCGCGAGCACTCTTTCGATAACATTGCTTTCAGTGTCAATGAAACTTACGTTACTCAATTTTGCTTCTTCTCGTCACTATTCGTTCATGCAAAAGTCTGAAGACTCCAAGGGTGCGCAAGCAACATCAGTCAGTGTTAAAAACTTGGCGTACCGACTACATTCAACAACATTCTCAAATGGGCGTTTTAAATGAAAAGCACTGCTCCATTGGAGTCGTACCGTCTGCGGCTGCTGGTTATGAGGTGATAGATGATTCGCCAGAATGAGTCGCTAATTAACTTAATTTTATTAATTACCTTCTTAAATACTAAGTTTAGCGTGCTCATCGTAATTATCTGTACGGGCCGTAACAACTTTCGGATATGGAAAGACTGGAGTAGCCGCGTGCACTCATATCGAGGCGATGTTACTGCCTACACGACCGATCGCCGGACAGCCAGCGTGGTTCCGTCCCCACCTAATATTACAGCGAAAGCTGTTATGAGGTGACAACAACAGCCGTTTCTGGCGCCGTAATTGTCCTCCGCCGCCGCCGCCGGCGTCCGCAACCGCTATCGCGCGAAATAAGAAAAAATGAAATTAGAAAAGAATATCCAGGAGAGGATGGGATTAGAACCCGGACCCTCTGCGTGGCAGTCGAGTACTAGTCTACCACAGAGCCACGCTGCTTGAAACTCCTTCGCAAAAAGACCCTATACAGGCGCCATATCGGGCAAGGAATCGCGTTAATATATATATATATATATATATATATATATATATATATATATATATATATATATATATATATATATATATATATATATATATATATATATATATAGCGTGGTAGAAGAGTAACATAACAACCTGGCATTACACAATGCGAATCGCGTAACGAGTGGTTGTTTAATGCTTCTAACCCATTACAAAGGGCTCAGCCATAATTCTTCATCGTCATCAGCAACAGCATCAACAAAGCCCACAAATCCTACTGCCGCACGATTCATGGCCGATCCCCGTGGTGCGTGGGTTGAGTCATTCCTCTAGGAACCGACCGACCGACCGACCGACCACATAATGCCTCACAGGTGTGTAGCAGATACCACCCTTCTCCACAGAATGACGAATAATGACATAGTGGGTGCTTCCACTTCACAAGAAGAACGTAAACTTTGTCAAATCGATAAGATTTGAGTCCGGCGTCTTTTTAGTGGGCCTGGACACCCACCGCGGACGCGGTTCCGGGACCTTGTCTCGAAGCGGCTTCCTCGGCACGCTGCCCATAGTTGTGCTGTCATGCTCGAGCTGACCAGTGCGGTCTTCCATCGTGAGCGGAGGCTGGCGGTGGAAGAGACGGATGAATCGACACTGTTCGAATTGTCTATTAAGCCTTGACACTCCCACAACATGTGGCTAAGCGTGGCAACCTCGCCACACGAGCTGCCTCTGTTTGTAGTGTAAATATCTGGATACATGGCGTGCACGAGTCTAGGGTTTCTGTATGGATATGTTTGTAACTGTCTGTAGTGTACCGCTTGTGTCCTGTTTAGCCTATCGTGAGGAGATGGGTATACGCGTCTCTGTAACTGGTAGCGTGTCGCGATATCGTGAAACCTGGTTATATGATCCTCCCACGCCCAGACGTTTGCCGTACCCCACGGGGGCTCTTCTTCCTCCCATGATGCTCGGTGAGTGAGGCCTCGAGCAACGCGGTGAGCCTCTTGGTTTGGGGTGCTCAGTCCGGTGTGTGCCAGTATCCAAAGCAAGTGCCTTCTGTTATCGAAGTCGACCTCTCCTGTATGTACGGGATGTCGCTGGAGCATGTGGCACGCCTCTTACGAGATGCGCGCGTTCGCAAAATTGCAAATCACTGTTTGCGAATCGCTGATCACGTAGTACGTGGCCTTGGTCTGTGTGAGGGCCCTGCTATAGCCGCTTCCTCTGCCGCTTCGGCGTGTGCCGTGTGCACGGTCAGCCTCGTGAGGTGTATGTCTCGATGGCTGGTAACTGCCGCCACGAAACTCTGCCTGTCTGGATAACGGGCTGCATCTGTGAAAAGCGCTTCCTTGTCGTTGGAGTAGCTGTGGTTCATGGTTTGTGCCCTGGCTTTACGACGTCCCGTGTGGTGTTAGGGGCGCATGTTGCGAGGCGATGGGGGAACGTATATTCGCTCGCGCACTGCTCTTGGAATTTCGACCTTGATGCCGTGCTGCGTGTGGTATGTTATGCCGAGTTTTTCGAGCACGTGTCGGCCAGGGCATTGCTTGGATAGGCCGACGGACGGAGACATCGCGCGCAACCTCCATTCTATAGTGCATAACCTGGCTGCGTACTTCCGAGGAGGAAGCCGCGCATCTCGAAGCTAGACGTGTCGGTCGAGTACCAGCGGCGATGGTTCCGTGCTTCGCTGTGCCAAGCTTTGGGCGACTTAATGCAAACTGCCCACAATTTTTTTATGATGACTCGATGGTTGAAAATATTGCATAAAAGCATTATACAATAAATGTTTCCGCGAAGTCGAGCTTATCATTATTCTTATTATATCTATTTCTGCCGTAAGAATGGTCTGTAAATGCCTTATGTTATTTAGACGTGTAGCACTTACCCTCATTTGAGGAACAGGAGTAGACTGATGGCAGCGGTTTGTGCATGCGGATTTCGCATCGGAGTTATGTAGGTCAAAAAAAGGAAAAAAGAGTGAGAGAGAAATTGAAACTACGAAGGTAGCACTATCTAAATCGACCCGTCAATTTCCTTTCCTTTTGTATACCTTCTTGGCCGTGTCTCGTTAAAACGACCTACCCAGCAAATGTATCCTAGTCACAGGGCGTGCCTGTACGTGGCGATTGACGGTGCGATGGAGGAGGCCGGCCGTATAAATCAAAGACGACAGTTTTGTCCCGGTGTAAAGAGCCTGGGCGCAGACAGCAGGAAATGCTTTCGAAATGCCTCGTACACGCATTTCTTATTGGGGACACGAAGGCGCTTTGCCCGCAGTTCGCGCCTGCCTTCCCCGAAGATAATGCTAGAGTCGTATACGCACGGTATACACCATTGGCTGGCTGCCTGGCGGCGCTATTACGGCACCGCGAATTCCACTGGAGACCGCGAGCTCCAAAGTTCGGCTTCGTTCACATTAAATGTTCACTCCGTGCAGGTAGAAAAGAACTGCTTTTCCTTTTTTTTATTTGACCGCGGTTTATATAAAGCGAATGGCCGCATTTATTATGGCTTTGCGAGGCAAGATAAATATGAGCGGGCCGTAAGGGGGGACTAAACGCGCGCCAGTGTGTGTGCAGCGAGTTTCAGGTGGCGTCAGAGCAGCGCCTCCGGGAGCCTGTTACGAAGAGCGCTCCGTGCTTGTTCTCCCCTGCTCGTTAATCTGTGGGCCCAGCTAGGAGAAGATGTCGGCAGCTCGGTGCTGCCACTCAGCCCCCTTGTTTTTCGCCACCTTGCGGGACAGACCTGCTGCACGCATTCGCCGCGCGAGGCAGAAGGAGAACAGACGGGCTCGAGCGATCAAGCGAGCCAAGTAGAATTAAAAGCACTGCGGCGGGCAGCGCGCGTACGTCGGGCCCCATGCGAGATTCATTTCTCAAAGACGCGAGAACCGACTGCTTCCTGGGTGGTAGGCCATTAATATTGCTACCTTGTCATATTTCAATTACAGGGGCCATCGCGGTGGTGGCCCGGCCAGGCGGACTTTCGGACTCGCTCTCACAGGGGGTCCTCTCTCCCGGGGCGAACGCTGTTTGCTCAGCGCCCCGCCGCGCCGACAGGTAGGCCGGATGCCCGCCGCTGCTGCTGCTGCGTACCGCTCGCGCCTTTCCGAGGCTGTAATAGATGCGTACTGCCCATGACCGGGGTTTCGAGCCGTGGCGAGTAGCATCGCGGGTGTACGTCTCTTCGAAGGCATGAGCTGAGCGGCCTAGTCCGCACCCTTTGTTCCTTACTCAGCGTCCTCTCGGCGTCTCGACGTTGCAGTTTCTGCGTGAAGGTGCGCTTATGCCTTCAACGTGTCCCTTTTTGTGTGGTACACACTGCCTCCTCAAAGGAACTGATATGCCCACTTTCATGTCGCTTTCAGTGCGTAAGCATTCTTTGGCTAGGTTTCCATGGGAAAGCGTCCGTGTTCGTGTGACAACCTGAAAGCGTAACAAAACATTCACTGCAGAAAGAAAAGACAGAACAGCACAGTTGGCGCAACAAGTAACCATAACATACGCTCGACACAGAAAGAAAGCTGCACAGTACAGCTGTCGTAACAAGTAACGATAACATACAGGCTACTCTTATCGGGCTGGCTAAATGATGCCTAATGTCTGCTACTGGTGGCTAGGGTTGGCTGAGGACGGCTAATGGTGGCTAATGATGGCTAGTGTTGCTTAAACATTCGCTAATGTCGGCTAATGGTGGCTATAATGTTGGCTAGTGTGGCCATACATTGCTCAAGTGATGCAGTTAAATGTAATGCCTGCGCACTATCTCCTAGGAAGTTTCTGTTGCAATTTCTTTGAAAGTAGACACTTGACTAGGCGGACATTAGGAGCAGACCATTTCATCGATAATTTTGCGAATTAAATAATGAGCGTTAATTGATTTTCACTAACGCTATAGGTTCTTACTGTAATTGCTAAATTGAGGGTGAGGAACTCGTGAAGTCATGTCTGGCTATAGCAGAAATCCTAGGACTGGATATGCGATAGTAAAGTGCACTACGAAAGACATTGCACTTCATGTTAAGTTTCCTATACGCATCCCTCCTACAAGTCGGCGTCAGTCATAACTTAAACACCAAGGACTTTTTTTTTTCTTCATATTTAGTGGACAATATCTAGAAAGTGAAGCAAGTATTCAGATTGCTGCAAATCAGATCGACTTCACAACTCCTGAGATTCATTTTCGCGATTACATGGACCCCGCAGTCAATGTGTAAAAAGCTAATGAACTTATTCTAGTTAATCAGCGAAATTTTCGTTGAAAAACTGATCGTTGCTATCATTCGCTTAGCAGCGTCTAGCGTTCATGAATGGCAGGCGCCTTACGCCAACATTTTTTAAAACTGTGCCATGGTAAAAAGAACGAAAAATTAGAAAAAAAAAGATATGCCACATCTTGCACTGAACGCTACCTTGTTCCATTCCAAGTGCGACAAATTTTCAGGCATTGCTCAATGAGCTTGCCGCGGAGGCCTGTCACGAGCAGCAACGCAGCCGTATCGACTTGGAAGCATACGAAACTATATGTATACCTAGCAATCATGAAGTGGTAGGGTAACGTAGTTTCAAGTGGAAACTTCCTTCGGGAGCTTATATCACAATAAATGAGTGTGAAGAATTTTGTTCCGTATTCATTTTGCAAGTTTTAGACGAGGTTTGCTGGACCTAAATCAAAAAAGTTAAAATCTATCGGCTGTTGGGAGCAAGGAAGGAAGGAATAGGAGAGAAAGGAAAGGCAGGGATGCTGGGAGAAACCTTTTCATATAGACAATCAAGTTCTTTTTCAAATGCTCGTTAAGATAAAATTAACAGCATGAAACACTCAGTCCTATATATACATCAATAAGCAAGGACATCATAGCTTTGTTAACTCTATATACGGGGACATTCTGGGACGGATTCCTAGACTTTTTATTCCTAAGCACATCTGGCCATTGAACAGCCGATATCAGTAATTACCAACCTGGCGATTCACTGGCGTATGTTCTTACGAACAGTTCCATCGTATGAACATTTTTCTGAATAAGGGCCCTGGAGATCGATGGCGAAACTGACATAATATATGCCGCTATAAAATCTCACTGTAAGCATCTCTTGGAAATATCTCTGGTTAGGCAAGTGATAAACTGGCAGGAGACAAACATGAATGTAAGACTGACTATAAATCTGCAGGACCAGAATAGAAGCAAGAATGTTTGACTATGTAATGGGACGTCTTCAGACGAAACTGTTTTGTCGATTCATTACAAGTCTATTCAGACGGTAGCGCAGATCATTAGGATCATTAACAGTCCAATTTAAGCACTCTGCCTAATATGTGTAGTTTATGATAAGGTTTCATACGTGCACATCGCTACATATCGCAGCACGCCGCCACACCGAGTTTTCAGTCACCCCTGTTTTGGGACATCACTCGTATGACCGATCTGATTGGATTCTTAACATTTGTATCACAGGAGAAAACGCGAGTGGCCGGGTTTTGTGGCGGGACCTGATGGAGAACATATGAACCAGAAAAACGCAAAAGCCGATCTTAGACCCTACCATAAGGCTAAAAAGTTGAAGAGAAAGCGCAGGGCTTCTAAGGAGGGTAAGGTTTAATCGCCAATAACTATACTGATACAGGGTGTTTCGCTTAAATTACGGCTCGAATGACTTGTGCTATAGTTGTAGCATAACCGCTCCCATTATTTATACAAACAAACAAACAAACAAACAAACAAACAAACAAACAAACAAACAAACAAACAAACAAACAAACAAACAAACAAACAAACAAACGAACAAACGAACAAACGTTTCAGTTACTTTTATGGCCGACTGCTATTGCGCAACCCTCTATCGCGGGCTTGGAAGTTAAAGGGTTCAAAATAAAAGGCTATTTTCGGTGGTCATGCATTACCCAACTTATTATATTTACTAATTACCTGCACGTTGACATTCACGGAGGAGTCGCGAGTGATTCCATTTTCTTAGATTTTACGAACGCATTCGACGAGGTTAGCCACCAGCTACTACTATAAGACTGCACAGCCTGCGCATTGACCCTTTCTTCCTTGCCTGGATAACGTCACTACTTTCTAACCGCATCAGAGGCGTAGCCAGGGGGGGGGGGGGGTTCAACCCCCCCCCCCCCCGAAATTTTTCAGTTTTGTTTGCGTATATATACACGCGCACATGCGAAACACGCGCACGAACATACATAAAGTATGGTTGAACCCCCCCCCCCCCCCGAAAAAATTTCTAGGCTACGCCCCTGAACCGCATATAGCTTGTTTCCACTAACGATACTAACCCCCGTATTCAGAAACGCTCCTCGACTTGAACTTGACTTGCCACCGCCTTGGGCAGCGCTTTCGAAACGCGTTTGTGCTGCCTTGGCACAGCCTAAAGGCAGCGCGTTCGAAACGGGTTGAAGGCGGTGGCAAGTCAAGTTCAAGTGAAGGAGCGTTTCTGAATACGGAGGTAATTCTCCTGGAGTACCCGTGCGCTTAGGCATACCACAGGGTTCTGTCCTAGGCCCACTACTATTTTTAATTTAGATCAAAATACATGTTCTCCTCTTTGCCTTTTTGCTGATGATTTCGCTGCCTATCGCAAAATTACTAACGATAGCGACTATGAAAACCTCCAAAATGACCTAAAGAATACTTTGCTTAGGTGCCACATCTTCAAAATGGAACTTAACATTACTAACTATGAAGTAATGTGAGTTTGGCGTAACCACACATCTTTCCCTACCTGGTGTTTTAGTTTGAACGCAAGCCCATTCGAATATGTGCGGTCTTATAGTAATATGAAAAGCTTGGTGTTCATATTGCGGTCGTTAGTAATATGAACACCTTGGTGTTAATATTACTAAATCTCTGTCATTGTCCCTCCACATTCACTACTTAACATACAAGTCCAATCGCATGCTCGGTTATATAAAACACAACCTTTCTATTATACGCCAACATATTTAAAGAAACAGTTCTGTGTAACTTAACATTCGTCCTGTACAGGGGCGTAGCCAGGTGGGGGGGTTGAAACCCCCCCCCCCCCCCCCGAAAATTTTCAATTTTACATGTGCATATGTACAGAACCCCCCCCCCCCCCCCCCCGAAAAAAATTTCTGGCTACGATTTTTGTCTTGTCCTACAATATGGCTCATCCGCATGTAACCCCGGCCACGCCAACACTCATTAGCAAGCTAGAAGTTCATTCAAAACCGCTCGGCACCTTTCATTCCATCCAACTTTCTGCATACCATCTCGCCTAGATCATCACCACACACATAGTCGTCGAAGTAACAACTAAACTTTTTCCCGATTTTTCCTTACGAAAACATGCCGTGACTGGAATTACCTATCCACACCAACTGCCTGTTTTAAGTAACCCCGACACATTCCGCGAGCCCTTAACCTTGTCCATTTGATTTGATGCATATGTAGCGCCAGGGCCGTACCCAAGAATTTTTTTTTGAGGGGGGGGGGGGGTTGTGCGTAGAACGGCTAATCTTGGCAACCGATAGAAAGATAATAATCTTGAATGAAAATCCCGGAGAGGTTAGCCTGGTTTGTCGCCTGATACTCCGGGTGTTGGGTGATGACTATGGTATATACAATGAATCACATATACACACAAACGGTACGTACAGTCACATACGCACATATATACACAAAAGAGTCATTATCCAAACTTTGGTCAAGTCCAGTGTTCCTCAAGAAGACCAACAGCGCTTTTGTGTTGCGCATCGCACAACCGCTGTCTTGCGACGGGCCGAGAAGGTGCCGCAGTTCCAAGCTCGAGGAGCGTTGCAAATGAAGTGAGGCCTTCAGAATCTGTCGTTCGTTGTCGTAACGGGAACAGTCGCAGAGTACGTGCTTTAAGACTTCGCGAGTGTTACATGTGGTGCACGAGGGTGAGTCCCACTGCCTGATCTCGTGCTTGAAGTATTTCATATAGGCAACGTCGAGTCTCAGCCGGTGAATGCACGTTTCATCTTGCCTGGTTAATCCCTGTGGCATATAAAAGCTACACATCGGGTCTATTCTGTTCAGCGGTCCGTACTGGTTATTTGCATCGCACCATATATTGGTTCGCTGCAGATTCCGCGCGAACGCAGATACCAAAGTCGCTGCACCTTCCCTTTAAAAAGGAATGTCGATTTTCTCAGATGCCGTGTCATGTGCAGCTCTAGCAGCGGAGACAGCACGAACATTCCCTTCTATGTCGCAGTGAGCTGGTAGCCACTGCAGTACTACATCGTGGTGTAGCTCATGAGCATTATTGCCTAGGCGCCTGATGTCCACCAAGTACGCAAGATCAACTAGTCATTGGCAACCGGTGGTCGCTGTGAAGGCGTGTGAATATTTTGGTATCCCCCGAAAAGTTAAAGCGTGAAAACATTTAAGGGGGGAGGGGGGTCAGAAATCTCTCAACCTCCTGCGCCCTCCCCCCTCTAGTTACGGCCCTGTGTAGCGCAATGATTCGTATTTAACAATGCCTGCAGTTTCTGAGATTTCTAAATTAATATTCTCTAGATGGCTATAGCTGGATTTTATTGTTTTCGTCTCTTTCGCCCTTCCTGTCTACAATCCTGTAATGCCGGAGGGTAAAATAAATAAATAAATAAATAAATAAATAAATAAATAAATAAATAAATAAATAAATAAATAACTGTCACAGCAGAGAAACAGACAAGTGTGGGTCGAGTCCAAAGGTACCCCTGGTAGACTTCATGCTACTGACATTATCTCGTATTAGTAAAACAAAGCGGAAAGCGCTCGTGTAGTTATTTCCCGTTTTGGTTGTATCTCATGCCCGTAAAGTAATGCCGGTTTATGAAAGCCTGTTGTCTCAGAGTAACGTGTTGAGTCACCTTTAACCATCATTATATTTGACGAAAACTTGAAAGCTGAACGCCCTGGTCATACAGGACAGGGCACATAATTAAGTCAACTTCCCTTAAACATACGAACTGCCAAAGTCAAAACGGCCGTATTGACTTTGATTCCGCTGCTTGCCAGTACGTGGCTCTTAGTACGTGTAAAATAAAACGTGTTTTCGATTCAAGTCGAACATATTGCTGCACAGCAACGAGCACTTACGTACATAGAGCTTCCTCACAGTCGCTCCATGAAACATATTTTTTTTTCTGCCCGCTGGCTGGCGCTCGATTGCAAAGAAAGGCATTGCTTTCAACCAGGCATGATGATGTGCGAACCGCGGCCTTCTTCGCCGCTGAGGCATTCAACAGACGGTGCGGCACTCTGGGCGAGGCGAGTGGCAGGCATGAAACAAGTTACGCTCTTTGTGGGGCGATGAAATAACGAGTGGCCGAGGATACATGTATCAAGCCCCAGTGCGCCACGAGAGTAGGGCATCCAGGGTGTCGGGTGGCAGAGTTATTTATAGCTTTCATTCGCTGAAAAGTTCTCCTTCCATGCTAGCTTCGCGGAAGCGTACGTGATGAAAGTCATCCTCACCTTTGCCTTATGGAGCACGGCCAGTCTCGGGCGGTCGCTAAGGGGTCCTCTAAATCACTTCGTCTTCTCCGCACCAAGAAGGAAGAAAAAGGGTAGGACGTTATGTAGCGAGTTTGTTCGGGGAGTCTCAGTTTTCGTTCGGGGCATGCTTCAGACCGGAGCACATCAGGGACCTTTTTGTTTAGTCTGAAAGGAAGGGCAGCTAACAATGGCTTTTCTGGACCAGCGAAGCAAAGCACAGATTCGATGTACTACTACACATTAAGTGCGTATCTTCTCTTCTATGAAAATATCGCAATAACGAGTGCTTGATCGCCGTCGTTTAGTTTCTTTCTCCCGAAAGAGCAGGCAGGCGTTGTGCCCCTCTAGGTGGCAGTTGCCAGCTTGCTCTCTCCCTCTTTTCTCTGTGTCCTTGTGTATCTATGTATGCAAATCAAATAAATAAACAAATAAATATGCTACAGTATAGTACTCATATTTTATTAGACACGAATCGACTTTCACGTGTGCCTGATGGTCATTATTCATTTACTTAGATCCCGTGCTGATCAGGTACACGTGACTTAGGCATTTTATACAATTGCATTATTTAAAATCTGTATTATTATTATTTTACTTTTAAATGGACTGCGAGAGCTTTACACTTGGTATGGTTTTACCACGCTAGTGCTGGACTCTTGATCTCTTACCATATATGCGTATATCTCGTGGCCTATCCCGATTGAACACTTCCGTTTCAGTGAATTTAAGCTAGTATTAAAAGTAAGTTACATCATCAAGCACTAGCACTGACACTTCCACCCTCCAATACGTTATCATCATCCACCGACGCCTGTAAAACAAAACTCAGGAGCTATATATATGCTGTTCTCAATGTTATTGTTCGGGAGACTTCGACGTTTGTCAACACCGCAGGAGTTCTAGTCTAGAGCTGCGGCTGCCGGTGCGTAGAATTCTGCTTCACTTAACTCGGTAAACATCCTCCACGGCTAGTATACGGATGAACAGGCTCATAAATTTTGTTCCAGCTTGGCCTTCAGCGACAACGCTTGCTGAGGTGATCAGCGCACCCACGAGATTCGTGTTAGAGGCGACTGTGCAAGTATACGGCACCTTTCCGGCAGGGGCAATGCGGTGTGGTCTTTTTGAGATGGCACGTTCGAGACAAGTCCATGTACGAATGTACCAGCGACATGTGCACAGGCAGCTTGGCGCCGTCAAACACTGGTACCATCTGCTCACGGCTGGCCATGTCGTCACGTGGCCGAGATGCAGGCGCCCGATACAAAGCCTGCGCTGCGGTACACGGCGTGGTGGGGGTGGCTGCAGGCCCGCCCCGGCCGCTGTGGCCGCTGTGGCCGCCGCTTCGGCGAGGAATCCCAGACGCGTCCTGTCCCCCCCCCCCCAACCATCCTTACCAACTCGCGGCCGTTTGTAATCTCTGCCTGCCTTGATTAACGACAGGGGGAACCGCTGCGGTGGAGATTGCCACGCCCCCACGGAGCAGTCGGTAGGATGGTGGCACTGTCGTCGTCAGTCTTTCTTGATGAATGAATGCCGCTCTGGGTCATTAGCGCAACCTATTGATCTGGTGGCTGCGGAACTGTTGGACTATGCAAATACATGAACACTCGACAACGTTTATAGACACCAACGAAAAGGGCCGTCGGAGAACACTCGACAGGCAAGCAGAAAGCGACCCCTCCAATCGCCACTTTTCCTGTGCAAAAGCAGACAGAACTACAGGGCTTCCCACTTACATGCGCTTGCTGGTGCTGCGCCCAACGAGAAACAAATATTTGAACGCGCACCACTCAACGCGCCTGTCCTCGCCGATAAAACGAAAACAGGACGTTTATTTGCGCGGCTGCCGAAGACTCGTTGACACCTTGTTTGTTTCTACACTTGTCTCGCTAATCGCCCGCAAGAGTGCCGGCCGACTGGCGATATTGCCGGGAACAAGCGCCCGGATTTGGAGCGCAGCCGCTGGCGTTGGCAACGCACGCTCGTTGGACATCGGCAGACCTCAAGCCGGCCTCAATGATACCATCGGAGCTACGTGCTATGTGCTGAAAAAAGACAATAAGTTTTTGCTTCGAATGGAACAAAATTGCCCTAAAGCGTTACACATTTTCGAAAATCACGCACGCACGCACGCACGCACGCACGCACGCACGCACACACACACACACACACACACACACACACACACACACACACACACACACACACACACACACACGCACGCACGCACGCACGCACGCGCTGCAGTTCTAATTACCTGTAGGATCTATGGTTGTATGTCATGTTCCCGATGAATTTCAGATATACTTCCTTTGGCAGAAACTGCACTTCGTCTTGGTGGAAGCGAAGGGGTGGTGTTAATAATAATAATGATGACAAACTGCACGCTGTAGAGTCAGCGCTGGGATATGGGCTGCCTGACGCTGCACTTGATCGTAGCGTCTCTCTGTTGAAAATACTCTTGCTTAAGTCTTTTACTAATGAAATATTGTACATATGCCCCTTTCGCATGAAAGAGTCAATAACGAATTGCTCCCCATAAATACGAGCAGTGAACAAGCCCGTTCGCTAAGGAGTCGAGTCGACAAGTTGAGTGAATCTTCATTAATTAACCGGAGGACATGATAACAGGCCCATCACAGGACAGTATTAAGATAAACCGGTAACAGCTTTTCTGGGTATTGGCCTCGAGATCTTGTAGTGGCGCCCTCTCGCGTGTGACGTCAGAGCGGGGCTCCACTCTCAACCACGCTGCAGCAGCCGCTGCTCCTGTATGCGGATCGTCTGCTTCAGGCGGGAACTTTGTCGAACGAACAGCCTCGCGACGGTCAACTAACGCCTGCAACGAATGTTTTCAAGTGTAATTTTGAACTTGTTTTAGTTGCGGCCCAATCGACAGGGCCAAGAAATCCCCCGGATGGTCGACGAGTGCGCCGATGCCACCGGCCGCATTGCTGGTTAGAAAGTGAAACTATGTGTGAGTGTTCTCGCTCGTTATCTTGTTTCCGCCGTACGATACTTATTAGGTTGGGTGGTGCTTTCGATATTTCAGTAAGCGTGCCCTTCTCCGGCATCTACAAGTATGTAGATAAAGCTTGTGAAAGGTAGCGGTGCCTCATCGAGGGTGAGGCAGTGTACGACGCAGGCCACGTTGTTGAATGCGCGGTCGAGGCCGTCAACGGAGATCGCATCACCGCCGCTGCTTTCGTCCTGCAAACAAGTGCGCAAGTGCCGCCTTGTTGCACACCCCCCCTGCCGATGCCCATGATCGCAGTTTGTCCCGTAATGTTGGTTCAGTGAGAATGATATTACGTCGTAGTTCCTATTAATACCGCACAGGGCCGTCGCATGGGTATTAGAATATAACAAATAGTTAATCGCTGATTATACCACGCACAGGGCCACAGAGATTAACGTGGCAAAGGCAAGCTGGGTCCAGTTTCACGCCACGCAGCCTAACGAAAAGCTTAAAGAGCTCCGCTTTTAAAAAAGCGTCTGCACTGCCTCAGGTGAAAACTTTTAGAGAATGTGCACTAAACAGCGGCAACAGGTTTCGCTTATGACATCATGATAAGCAGTCCGCTAGGCGCGCGCTTGCCTTCATAAGTAAAATACGTATGTACGCCATCCAAATGCAGCCGTAGTCTCAGATATCCTGCGCCGGTCAGCTGAGCTCACGAGGCGCGCTTTCCTGCGAGGCGATCCGGAGGCCGCGTCGTCGGCTCTTTGTCTAGGGGCCTTCGCGGCAGGTTGTGGGACTGTACCACACCTGGTGTAAGTCGCCTATGCTTATAGCCTGCGTGCCATAAACGCCTAAAGTATTGGCGGGGCGCTTAAACACGGTCACAAGCTTACCTAAGAGTCGCGCGTACGGTGGGTAGCAGAAGTCACTGTCCGCGAAGTGCTTGCTGCACACGGTTGATGAAGGCGTGGAGCGCTTTTCCATTCTGAGCTTGCGATGCACTTCTTTAGCTTTGGGTCATTAGGTTAGTTGTGAAAGCTAACGCCTTGTTCACGAGCGGACGAAGTACACTGTGAGGCACAGAGCAGTACTTCACCATTGCGCAGCACTCGCCGCGGCGACAAGCGGCCGCAGTTCTAAAGAACAAAGAGTTGTAGTTCTAAGTGAACGTTAAAAGCAGTCCCACGGTTGTTCGAACAGCTCAGTAGTCACCATACGCAAGATAACCAATTGAACAGCTTTTTTGTTGAGATTTACCACAACGGTGGTTTCAACACGGCGCTGGGCCTACGTAGCAGACGAAAGCGCGCGAATCCCCGCTCTGACGTCATACAGGCGCCGTTCGCAGCGCCGCCATCGGTCGCACACCAGGCCAATAGAAAGGCGCGAAAGTTTAAACGCTTTTCCAAAAGAAATAACGCCTTCCTCATATAGCAAGTACATAAAAGTCGTATGACCCCTTATGTCTTTGCCTTATACGACTGGAAGGCGAAAGCCACCTCTTTTTCTTCTCAGTCCATTGGTGTTGAGATACTGACATCGACACTATAGTGACGCTAGGCTATACAGCGTCTATTCTGGTGACTTCACGCACCAGTATGGCCAGTTGTGATGGTGTCAGGTACCAAAACATTGAAGATAGCCGCTTGTGCGTCACCAAAGAATCCACGGAGCGGTGCGGCCGTGGAAACGTCACGATATATCTTGCGTCAGCACGTGATGAGAACCTCATACCGTATTGTGATGTCAGGGTACAGTAGGAACCGAAACTAGCTTTTAAAATCATGTTGTAATTACTTTATCAAAGTGCATTCACAATTACCAGTACATTTTCTAGGCTCTTGAGGACTTGGCCATTCATTTGAAAAAAGGGAAAAGGAAAACACGACGAGTGAAAATTTTCATGACAGTACCCCTTTAATGTGCACCTATATATGTAAGTACACCGGTATTTTCTGCGTTTCGCCCCAATCGAAATGTGGTTGTCGTGGCAGGGAATCGAAGGCGCGTCCTGGAGCTTAGCGCGCAACGTTTAGCCTTTGAGATATACCAAGGCTGGTTAATACATGTAATGAGATCGTGCTTTAACACAACATACACCTCACGTCGGTAGCGACTTGTGGCATGCAGGTATAACTAGTGCGTCACGTTGAAGTTGTTCCTGCAGTGACCAGTAACAAAGCTTACTCGAAAAAATTCGGCAGATCCCACGCCTTGTGGGAATCGGTTTCATGCGAAGCAGTCAGCGAGTAGCTGTCCATGCTCCATTTTCTTTTTTTGCTTTTAGCCAAGCGTTACGAGTTGGGTCGGCGTGTTTTTGTAAGTGTAGTAGTAGTGTGCACATCGTGGGCTTACCAGGCACGTCGACTATGCACTGGCGTTTAAAGGGTAGCTTATGGTTGGACGTAACGTCAGCACTCACGTAAGAGTAGAGACATCAGTTTTATCGAAACGAAGTGCACACTACGGTGGGATGATGCGAATATCATGCGTTAGCGTATTGTTCCGGGGTCTAGCAACGCTTGAATATAGTTTGCTCAACCACAGGAATACATACGCAACGTTCATTAGACTGCATTAAAAGCGGAGCCAACACTTAAGACACAACTGACGTTAACCCGACATGACGTCTGTATCATAGGAGCACATATGTAATGCTTATTGCCTTGTCATAAAATTAGATTTCCAGCACCGCAACCACAATTGATGTTGCTGCGACATTACGCCTGCAGCTTCAAGACCCATGGCGTGGCTCTGTGGTAGAATACCTGACTGCCATGCAGAATGCTTGGGTTCGATTCCTGCTGCAATCCTGCATTTTTATTCTTTGCATTCGTCGGGTCAAAGCTGCCTATGTCGGTTTTTCTTAACGCTCTCGCATTTATATTACCAATGTCCCCTGTAGCGCATACCAGCATATCGCGGCCCGTGGTATACAGGTATGTGGCACACGTGTCTGGACGAAAGGGTTTGACGATGTACGCGACAGTATTATAACGTTATTAAATGCGAATCACTTCTTAGCGAACCTTTGGTACGCTAAGAAGTACGCTTTGGTGCGCATTTCGTAGCGAACCACATGCACTTTGAGCGTTTCTATATCTATCTATCTATCTATCTATCTATCTATCTATCTATCTATCTATCTATCTATCTATCTATCTATCTATCTATCTATCTATCTATCTAGCCGCCTACGTCTGGGTGCTCTCGTGATCGCCTCCTTATCTTCGTGTAGACTAAAAGTGGCACGTTAGGATAAGAGGGGTTGACGAATATGACTGTCAGGTCGTAACATGAAAAAAATTCGGCAGATCCCACGCGTTGTGGGAATCGGTTTCATGCGAAGCAGTCAGTGAGTACTTCTGTGCTGTACTCTATGGCATTGAGCCAAGCGTTACGAGGTGGATCGACGTGTTTTTGTAAGTGTAGTAGCAGGTAGTAGCTATCTGCACGTCGTGGGCTTACCAGGCACGTCGACAACACTGGCGTTTAAAGGGTAACTGATGGTGCGACGTAACGTCAGCCCTCACGTTACAGTATACATACGTCAGTATTTATCGAAACTGAGTGCACATTATGGTGCAATCACGTGAATATCACACGTAACTTTCGGTAATGTATTCCACCGGGGTCGAGCAGTGCTTTAATATAGCTTGCAGAATCATATGAATACGAATGTAATGTTTATTAGACTGCTGTAAAAGCGGAGCTAACACTGGAACCACAGACGTTAATGTGATATGACGGCAGTATCGTAGGAGTACATATGTAGTGTTTATTGCTTTCGTGTAAAATTAGATAGCCAGCACCACAAACTCAATTACGTTGCACCAACATTACGCCTGCATAGACTGTTTATCCAAACCAGTTTATAGACCTGGCGTGGCTCTGTGGTAGAATACCTGAATGCTACGCAGAATGCTTGGGTTCGATTCCTGCTGGGATCCTAATTCTTATTCTTTCCATTCGTCGGGTCAACACTGCCGATGTCGTTTTTTCTTAACGCTCTCTCATTTAAATTACCAATGTCTGTTCTCGCCCATTCCTGGGTAGGTATAAACTGTCAATCACCTGTGGCGCATACCCGTACACCGTGGCCCGCAGTAAACGGGTATGTGCCACACGTGTCTGGAGGAAAGACTTCGACGATGTACGCGACAGGTTTTTCACGTTATTCATGTAATGACCCGACAGTCATATTCGTCAAGTCCTCTTACCCTCCCATGCCACTTTTGGTCTACACCAAGTTAAGGAGGCGATCATGAGAGCACCCAGACATATATGCGGCTAGATAGATAGATAGATAGATAGATAGAAAAAAACGCTCAAAGTGCCTACGAAATTCGCTACGAAATGCTTCGCATTTAAAACTTGGAGGACACTTAAGCTTCGCCTTCAAGAGCAGAACGCATCGCCTTCTCAACTGCTAGCCTAGCTTCGGTTCTCGGTGCATGCCTCAACCGTGCTGTAAGGAAACGAACGACTGTGCGCGTAAACATTGGCCGTTTCAAACTATCCTATAGAATGCCTACTGCAAGTACAGTTGCGAGGTGCCCACTAAGCCATAATTCATCCTAATTCATCCTTTTGCGAATCAGCGAAGCGCCCGCTACGCGTCCGTAAGGCAACACGCGAACCTACGCAAGGGCTCACTTTGTTGATGCTTTTTGCTGCTGATGATGATGAAATATGTCTGGGCGCGTTGTAAAGAGCGGACCTTTAAAGCACCCACTCGTTGCGCAATTCCTTTATGTTAAGAAGACTACGCGTTAAGAAGACTCATCCCACTACATGACATTCATAGAGTGTTTTTTACCGAAGCTCTTCCAAGCAATGGCGTGGCTCTGTGGTAGAAGTTAGAACACCTCCTTGCCACGCAGAAGGCCTGGTTTCGGTTCTCACCCGCCACGGTGGTCTATAGTGGTTAAGGTGCTCGACTGCTGACCCGCAGGTTGCGGGATCGAATCCCGGCCGCGGCGGCCGCGTTTTCGATGGAGGTGAAAATTCTTGAGGCCCGTGTACCTTAGATTTAAGTGCACGTTAAAGAACCCCAGGAGGTCGAAATTTCCGGAGCCCTCCACTACGGCGTCTCTAATAATCATGTGGTGGCCTTGGGACGTTAAACCCCAACAATTAATTAATTAATGGTTTCGATTCTCACTCGAAACCAAAAATTTTTATTATTTATTTTATTTGCATCCTCCTCGATTTTTCGGTCACAGACAACGCTGATTTTTCGCTCACAACCAGCGACGCTGACACCGGAATTCCTACGACACGAGCTCTTTAACGCTATCACGTTACTGTATTCCTTCAAGACACTGAAGAGTTCTTCAGTCAAGCCGTTCTGAATACCTCCAACAACAACAACAACAACGACAACAACGACGACAGGATTACGGTTTATGGTGTGAGCTAGCGTAACCAATTTATTAACGTGTTTTGTTGAACAAGCTCATCTTACAAACTGCAATATTGTAAATATTCTGAAGGCAGCAGTTTTTCCGGCCAAATATTCAATTAAAATTTACTAACAGACATTTTAATCGAATTTATTCCTTCTCGACTGAACATCATTTCACTGCGCAGAGAATCACTATAGGTTGAAGTGGCCTGTAGTGAGTAAAACAACTCATAGGCGTATTTATGTCGCGTTCGACCCTGGTAATTGCGTGGACAAATTTCCTCCTGTGAGAATGATGAAACGCAAATTACATATATTTGCATACAAGTTAGGCGAGTATGATATCTTTTGCCTTGAAACAAATGATCAGCTGCTGCGGGGTGTTTTTGTATATGCGGGGTCAAGAAGCGCACGTGCCACGAGTAGAGATGGTCGGTGAGACCGATAAACGCTTGCCAATGCTTCCAGAGGATATTGAAGAAATATTCAGAAGGTTATTCGGCACATTAGTCCAAGACGTTTGAATTGTTGCCATGCCTTTATGGCTCCTCCCCTTTAGCGGCAATTGCACGGGGAAAAAAAGAGAGAGAGAGAGAGAGAGAGATCGGCGAAGCTTGCACTAAGCCGCGCAAGGCTTGACACAGCGAAACTGGACGATTCTGAAGACTGATCCGGTTGCTTCTAGGTTGTCCTTAGCTAGGTGACGAGGGTTGTTTCTAGGTTGCTTCTAGATCCTTGCTAGGCTTTAGCTAGGTGACGCTAGGTTGTTTCTACGTTGATTCTCAGTGCAGAGAGGCTCGAGTTAAACCACAGACAGTCACGGACACGACACGGATGTCCAAGCTCCAGAGACAGAAACTCGCGTTGAAACCAAGCGTTCGCAGCTCTCATAGAACTACGGGCAGGTCGTCGTTGGCGTAGGCCTTTCATCGCTTCGGGGTCTCCTCGGAACCGCCGTTGCCTTTCTCTTTCCCTATTGTTGGGCTCACTGTTGCCTTCTTCTTTTTTAGCGGACCAGTGGTGAGAAGTGGGATTCACCCAATTTCTGCGGCACATATACCCGTTTATGATGATGGTAGTTCGTGATACGAGATAAAGGAACGATTTGCTGAAGAGCTTCACTGTTAAAATGAAATAGAGCTTCGAGAAGTCCGGTGAATAGGCGCGGATATGTTGTAGAGCAGCATTATAGCGCTTGGCCATCCCTTGTTTGATGAAGCAGTGTAGGGCCTCACTACAGTACGGTAGCGCGCGAGCGCAGTCACGTGGATTTATTTCCTATTTCGCGGGCTTTTTTTTAAACGCCGGAAAAAATCACTACGCAGCGTGTATACGTTGCCACAAAAAATTGGATCGGTCGTTTTGGGATATCTTCTACAACGTAACGAAAGGCACTTGGCCCTAAAGTGAATATAAAAATGTCTGCATAATTGCTGTTAGCAAAAATAAATAAATAAATAAATAGCCTATAGAGCGCCATGAAGGACGGCAAACCATATGTAGTTGGTGTCATTCAGTAGCGGTACAGCACATTTTAAAAATATTTGGTTCTAATTACGTAAAACACCCTGTATATTTTGTGTTACACTTTACTATTGCTCCAGTTGCAAGCAAGTTTGGAGAACAAAGGTGCAGCAAATAAAAAAAAACTGAAAAGAACTAACTGAACAGCCCTGTACGGCTGCTTGATGTCAAGTCGGCCTGCATATATACGTTGCGCTTGTTATATCAATGGAATACATTGAGAATATACCACATAGCAGGACCATGCTAACAGAAATTTTTGCTGTTGTTGTTGTTGCCGCAGTCTCCAAGCACTTGCTCAGGTCTGTACATATTCTTAATGCTTGTTGAATTAAAAAGAAATTCACAGTATATCCACGGGTGAATGATGATCTTGGGCGAAGCTCCTGAAGCAATCATGGTTACACCGTGAAATCTTCAGTGGTTTCGCCCAGCAGTAATCAAAGCGACAGCCCAGTACATCATCAAAGACGTGACAAACACTGTATATATTTATACAAGAAATTTTATTAATCGTAAGTGGTAGCTAGACGTGGCTTCCGTTCCCCCTTCATTATAACGGCTTCATGGTCGGTGAAGTGATGGATCGGTGATGGGTCATAGTGGGATGTTTGCAAAGACGAAGTAGTGGGCAGTTTGCAAAGGATCGGTGATGGGAGACACTGTTCGGGAGATACTGCCTGAACGCCTTACGCCGGATGCCTTACGCTGGACGCGTGACAAGGTTAGACTAAGAGGAGCTTCGCCCCTAAAATACGCCACGTGCGTCCAGCTCACAAATTTGTAGCTCTATTGTGCATCTATACACTTATATTACCTTTTCAAGCAGTGTTTTAACAGCGTAACAATTCTTCCAGCTGGAGCGTCCTATGTATTAGTACGCTGTTCGCACGTGTGGCGTCTTCGTTACCCGCTAAGTTTAGCGGGCTGCTCCAGAGAGCGAAACAGGAAGTATATCAGGACCTATGTGCAATCATAAACAAAAGTCTGTAGACGTTAAATCTGCTGGTCTCATTAGTTTGCCTACAACATCGTTTACCTGCTTATTAATCAATCTAAATAGTATCCTTTCTTAACCTGTATAGCGTTATCTATGATGAACGAGAAGGTGCCGTAACACAGGGTCATTTTCTACCATGCGCCAGCTGGCTTTTATAGTGACCATTGCTTTATGCATGATACGTAATTTCCGCACCCACTCAGCCCAAGCACGCAATGCTTCGGGAGGTGGATATTCCTTTCTGTTTACACGTGCATGCATAAAGAGAGAGGATCACGCCGGGCCTCATTTGCCAAAATAATAGCCAGTCGTTAAGTGCAAAAGTTTTCGTTCTCTGTTTTGCTTCTCGTGTGATTTTTGTCTGTGCCTTGCGGCTACAGCAACGAGGCTTGTCGGACTCACACATGGCGCTGCGCAGACCAATGCGCTAAAACGCCTCTCGAGGAGCAGCGCTATCAGCGGAAATTAATCATTGGCGTCAAGAGCGGAGATTACTTGCTCCGGGACAGCGCGGGACCTCCGGTGCGATAAAAACGCACCGGACGGCTGGTGCCCCCCGCGAGAGACGAAAACTTTATTTGTGTCAAGCCCGGGGGACGGGGAAGGCGGGCGCGTCGTGTCGTCTGCCACTATCGAAGCTTTTTATCGAGACTCATTCCTCAGGGCGATTGAACGCTGACAGTTTCTCAAGTAGGTTGTTCTTCGCTGGCAAAGTGCAACGGCGGCGCTCGGGGAACAAGGGGCGTCCCTCCTCCGCGCAAGGGCGCCGCCTGGCCCCTTGACGGCGGTGAGCTCGCGGCCGGCGTGCGCGCTGCGGCAGCGCCGATAAACGCCGATGATGCATGGCCGGCCAAGGGGTGTTTCCGAGCCGTTCATTGGCCGCCACCGATGAGCCGACGAATCGAAGGGGCCGCGAACTTTGGCACCGCCACCTGTCCGGCGGCCGTCGTAATTCATTATTCCTGCGCGCTCATAACGCGGCGAGTAAATCACGCGCGAACCCTGCACGTGGCACACGCGCCTCCGCGGTCCGCTCCTCTTTGCCGGGCCGCCGCCGATTAGGAGAGCGCGCGCCCGCTACAGCCGCGCTATAAATTCACCCGCTCGGCGCGAGCCGTAACGAAAGCCGCTCCTCGAAGTTCAAGGCGCGGGCAGGAAGGCGCGCCTTCGCAAGGTTCTGACCCCTTCCGCCGGCGCGTCGCCTGTTCGCAGTTCCGGCTGCCTGCACCCGCTACGCGTCCAGACAATAGGGACTCACCGATCCCTGCAACGGCGAGCGCTCTTGAACACCGCTCACCCCTGAGGATCTGCTGGCCTTACTTGAGCGAAGCCCGTTTGTCACTCTGGCAGTTCTCAGTGACGCGTTCTTGCACTTATGACCGCATGATGATCGACGCAGAAAAGAAAGGGAAGTATCGCCAGTCCAAGCCCATAGCTGTTCTGCAATCGGAACACACAGCGTATCGGCATATCACAGAGATAGCCCGTTGTTTATCTCCAGGTCAGCGCTAAATTGAGTATGTGAAGAAAAAATATTAACGCGTCATTTTCTTCGAGAAATCTTGTCACCGCCTTCCCCTCTACAGAAAAACCTAAGATACGAGATAATAAAAGGCGGGGGTAGATAATAATAGACATAACGAAGGAAGATACTTCGCCAGTATAAATTACTCGCTTTAAATTCCGAGTCACATCTAATTTTTATACATATTATGTACGTCTTCCTCGTGCAAATAACGCGGTGTCCGCGCCATTCTTTGCAGTCCTTGTTCGTTTTCTGCGCTATAAAATTTAATATGGATTTCCAACATGCCCAGGCACATATTATAATAGAGAAGAATGGCCATCTAATTTCATAATTTCTCATAGAATCGCAGACAGCGGGGACGACGTCGCTTGTTATGCACATAAGCCGAGTCATTGTTTGTAGATTTGGTGCATTACAGTGCAGTGGTTACGCATCACTATTCGTCGAGAGACAATCCATGCAAATCTCCTGACATGTCTGTTGTGCGCTTGTGTTGAAGTGCGGCAAGGCGCAACATTTGCAGATGCAGCACCCACCGGTGGAAAAAAAAAGAAAAAAGAAAAGATGGTAAACTAATACAACATTGCAGCGGACAAGCGAGGAGCGCTTGTTTTGCTTGCATATTGCTTTTCCTGATCCTGCTCCACGACTCCGACAGTCCGCGAAAAGGCAACAAGTTTTGGCGCACAGAGGGGGCGGGGCAGTTGCGTAATTCCGTTCGTTGCACACAGATGGCAGTACTGCTCCAGCCGCAATAGGAACCGTGCGTATGTCGCTCGCCTCGCTCGCATTCCTTGGGCGACAGCGCGCGACAATTCCATTTACGATGCTTCTGTGACTCCTGTCGTGACAAGAATTACTACTCGTTTCGTTAAAGAATTATCATTGAACAGTTAAAGACCGAATACAATGTTTAAGCGTGCAGTTAGCACTCATGCGATACAAATCGGAGGTTCGCTTGAAACTATTTATCAGTGATTTGTTCATTCTCTTTTGAAGCAAGCGTTCTTCTTCTCTCATTTATTATTATTATTATTATTATTATTATTATTATTATTATTATTATTATTATTATTATTATTATTATTATTATTATTAGATAGGTCAGACGGAAAGGGCGCTGAAACAATTTCTGAACTAATTATAAATGAGCCTTGAGCGCCGTGAAAAATGGTTGATTGGGTCTTTCTACCAGGGGCGTAGCCAGAAATTTTTTTCGGCGGGGGGGGGGGGGGGGGGCATCTTTTTGATCTGAAGTGGGGGTCGGGCAGGCAGATGTGATCGAGTGTCATTTTGAGCTCTGTATGCCATGGCAAAAAAACATTTCGGGGTGGGGGAGAACGGGTCCGGTGTGCCCCCCCCCCCCCTGGCTACGCCCCTGCTTTCTACGTATAGCTCAGCTTTCCGGCAGTGCTTCTTAATGAAATAATCCCTTCGGTTCAAAGTGTGACATCTTCACATAGTAGGAACAGAATTATTGTTCTTGGTGATTTTAATACGCCCTAAATAGAGTGGAACACTTTGAAATTTTCTCATTATCATCATTACATGGAGAACAAGTGTCAGCCGCTGTTCGATTTTCTTGCTTTTAATTCTCTTCAGCGGCATAATTTTATCATTGGCTCACGTGGTAACGTTTTAGACCTGTGCTTGTCGAATAATCAACTTGTTAAAGTATCACACTCCGACATCTCTCTTGTTTATCCCGATAAATTTCACCCACCACTTAAGCTATCCCTCTTTATGTAAGCTGTAATACCGAGCTCTTCTAGAGACATCAACAAATCCCCTAGGTTTGTTTTCAAAGGAGATACTTACACTTGGTTGTTCCATCACCTCGTCATTACTTATTGGTCCCTGGCTTCCAACAAAACCATTGTTGATCATTAGGTCGATCCGTTTACGGAGCTTATCTTCAGCAGTATGCACAATTTCATTGCTCAATACACACCTAAACACTGCAAGTACCCCATTTGGTTCCCCTCTGAACATATGACTGCACTGAAGCACAGAAATCGCGCACGCTGGAAGCCTAAACGTTCCCCATCTAGTCAGAGGAAGAACCAATACAGTTCTTTTTAACTCTCTGTAAACACTTATCTAAGCGGGTTCACAGCTCATATTTTATTCTTAGAAAAAGGCGCCCCTGACCGCGTAGCTGAGCTTTCGAAATATATACGCAAACTCTCTAGCAAAAGGGGAGCGTCCTCTCTGCTATTGGACTCAAGAGGAATAGAATTTCAAACTATCGCTGATTGTTTCGTTACCCATTTTTCATCCGTTTATGAAGCCTCAGGTTCCAGCACATGTATCAGTCAACATCTCAAGACAGTTCCTGCGTGTGTTCAGATAAGAACGTCGGTGCATGTCCGCGGACACCCTTGAAGTTCGCTGAAAAACAATATATATATATATATATATATATATATATATATATATATATATATATATATATATATATATATATATATATATTGCTGTTCGAGTCCCCAGGGTCACGAAACCATTCTTAGATTTGCGAAACAATTTTTTTGCCTTAGTGATAAAAATTCGGAAGTCTCCAATGAGCGGAACCGCTTTTTGCGAATTGCGCGAAATTGGGATAATGACGAGGTCCTACAAAATAGCTATTGTAGCTGTTAGTCTCACAATTTTTTCTTGGCGTACTACGAGTAACGTGTGTTTACAAAATGTTGTTGTGTTGCAATTTTGTTGCCCATACTTTATAAAAAAAATCGCAAAATATGGCATTTATACTCCGAAAGTGCCGCTTATAGCTAATCTTTTTCCTGTGGTTGTTCAGATAGCGCTAAACGCTCGCTTTGAGCTGTGCAACTGAGCCATAAATCTCAGGGGAGTACAAGAAGCCCATGCATACTTAGATAGGCTGCTCAGTAAAGGACTGCCGGGCAGTCGATGACGTGACTGACGGTCGTGATAGCTGATGCGGTGTAGCGATTTCAACCTTTCCGAAGTGTACTGAGCTGTTTATTTTTATTCCTTCATTTATTATCCTTTCTTTTTGTATTTTTCAGCGCGCTAAGGCTGCAAAAGCACAGCCTGTACCGCCGCAATTTCTAGGCTGTAGATATGCCCTCTCGTGTTCCCGAAACAAAAAAATTAAAACGAAATGACAATAAAAATAAACAGCTCAATACGTTTCAGAAAGGTTGAAATCTCGACAGTGCATCAGCTTTCACATCCGTTAGCCGTGTCGTCGACTGCCCGGCAGTCATTTACTGAGCAGCCTATCTGAGTATGCATGCGCTTCTTGTACTGCCCTGAGATTTATGGCTCAGTTGCACAGCTCAAGGCAAGCGTTTAGCGTTATCTGAATAAGCACAAGAAAAATATTAGCTATAAGGGGAACTTTCAGGGTAACAAGATTTCGATAACCCCTTGTTCATGACCTTTATGTCAGAAGAAATTCTTTCCGTCTTGGAAACTGCTTCGGCCTCTTCAAGCATCGTCGTAAAATTTAGAGATGCGTCTGTGTCTGTCAAAATTTTGTTCCTGAGAAAAATGGTGTTGAGGAGCTAAACTTAGTCATTTACCCAACAGAAATTTCTCCTCTGAAGATGGCGGTGAAGGGAAACGTCATTGTCGGACGTCCTACGCCAGGGGCTAGTAGGCGGAGATCGTGGGTGCCGTCTGCAGGACACTTTCTGCAGGGACCCAGTTTTCCTTCAATGCCGGTCTCACGTCCTGTATGCATTAGGGTTGCAGAAACTGTTGCATGCGAAAACCCGATTCGAGTGTGCATGTAGACGAACTTTTTCCCATAATTGCTTTCGCCAGGAATAATACTACGACGAGTACAAACACGCATATCTACAAATTTGCACTTTAAAGCAACTCTTCGTCTTTTTTCTGTCAATTTGATGTTTCGTGAGCACGAGAGAACATATTTAATACCTAAAAATCATGACAATGGCAACTATGGCTACATGCTCGCTCATTTAAGTGGTTGCGTGTGAACGTCAATTTGGACACAATGGTGTCTTTGTAACTCCGACCTCACAAAAAATAATGCAGCATGTTTTTTTACGGATTACGTTAGAGTACACACTGGGCTTTAATGCTGGAGAGTTTAAAGAAAATCGAAGATGGTTATTTTTTTAATTGCATTTCAAATTATTGCATTTTTAGAGACATGCATTTTTGGTTGGCGTTTGACATCATTCTCGGCAATTATATTTAACACAATTGATAAGCTTATGTGTGGCAACACTCTGGGAATTTCTGGAAATTCTGAGCATTATAGACGCGAAGCAAAGACATCTGAAACTAGAGCATTATTGAGCAATGTACCGTATTTGTGATTTGTTTTCGTAAAATGCGGGCACCAAGACTGCAAGATAATAACATTTTGTAAATATGCGTTACTCTTAGTATGCCCAAAAAGATTTTGAGATTCACAGCTGCAATAGTTATTCAGTAGAATGTCGTCAAAATCCCATTTTCGCGTAATTCGCAAAAGGCAGTTCTGCAGAGTGGAGACTTCCGAATTTTTTGACTGAGGCAAAATTTGTTTTCGCAATACTAAGAATGGTTTCGTGGCCCTGGGAACTCGAACAGAAAGTTATATTTTTTTTTTTCAGCGAAAAAAAAGCGGTCCGCGGACATGCACCGATAGGTGTAGGGCTACATTTGTAGTCCTGTGTCGTTGGATGAAAAACTCACCCGCGAATGCGTTAAGTGTTTGAAGCCGTCCTTATCATTCCCTACGCCATTCTTAAAAGTTTGTGGGAGTATATGTATTTCTCGCAGCACTGACAAATATATTTAATAACTGTTTGAATACTTCCACTTTGCTTAGCAGATGGAAAACTGCTCGCGTTCTTCCTGTATTTAAGTTTGGCTGTAAAACTGATGTCTCGAATTATCGCCCACTTTCTCTTCTCTGTGTCACATCAAAGATCTTTGAGCTGGCTCTTCACAGCATATTGTGCTTTAGAGTGAAAAATTCATTGATTCCGCATCAACATCGGTTTCTCACTGGCCGCTCAACAACCACAAATCTTGCTGATTTCATGACGCAGATCTCCCTGCTTCTACTTCAGAAAGGGCTGGTTGACGGCATTTGCTGTGACTTTAGCATGGCTTTTGACGTAGTCAGCCACTCACTCCTTATGGTTAAATTTATGCACTTTGATAATTGACTCTTCATTCGTCAATCTGCTGCATAGCTATCTTCTTGATAGATCATGTTATGTTACCGGGAATGGCCAAACGTCTTCCTTCTCAAAGGTAAGTAGTGGGGTTCCTCAAGGGTCAGTATATATCAGGCCCACTGCTCCTTTCAGTTTTTGTTAAGGACGTTTCTTTCGCCATTCGGAGTTCTTCTTTCCTTCAATATGCCTATGACATCAGTATATTTAAGGAAACTCATTCTGTTAACGAATGTCACATGTTTCAGTCAAATTTGGGTTCTTTTTCGGAATGGTGTATGAGTAACCTCTACCTGAATACTGCTAAGACCAAGTCCTGAGTCTCATTCGCAAAACTTTGAGCGTATCATTGTCATGTTCCGATTACTCTGTGTCGTCATGGGAGGTTTGTGAGATCAATGACCTCGGTGTTCTCTTTCACGGAAACTTGCACTTTTCTGCTTAGACTAAACGCGTTGCTATGCGGGGTCTTCACTCTATCGGCTCTGTTTGCGGAAGATCGATACAGAATTCAATTTTCCAGGGTAGCGATGCGGGCTTATTGGTCTATCATGGTTCTTGGATGTGGGCGCGAAAAGACAAGGACGAAGGGAAGAAGGCGCACACACGTGTGTGCCTTCTTCCCTTCGTCCTTGTCTTTTCGCGCCCACATCCAAGAATCAATTTTCCAATACCCTTCCGCAAATTCTACACAACAAGCTCTCTTCCTCAACTTGAATATGCGTCTGGGATCCAGAATGGCATTTATCAATCTAACATTAACGCAACTGAGTGAGTCCAAAAAAAAAAAAAAGAGACGACTAAGCATTATATCCATAGTCTCCCTGGAAATGTCTCTGGATCTTGTTCTGACACTGTTCGACTGTTGTCGTTGCCATTACTTCACTGCAGACGAAATCGCGCTAACCTGCTGTTTCTTTTCAAGTTTGTTCACGATATCATAACCTGGTAACGTAAGAGATTTAACCTGCGCGAAGAAGACGAGACGGAAGGAGGAACACATACATACACAGAGAAGCGCAGTGTGTATGTGTTCCTGCTTCCGTCCCGTCTTCTTCGCGCAGGTTAAACCTTTTACGTTACCATGAACCGACTAGCCCAACAACATGTATTGCATCATAACCTGCCCTGAACTGCTCAGTTGCATTACTTTTGGAATTCCGCGTGAGGTAATGATAGAGCATGGACCGTTCCATGTACCATGCCTGCCCCTACCAACACTCAACCGTACACAGGAGGCAAAGTCTTTATAATTCTTACTTTCGGTTGATCTCGACTTCTCTCATAGCTCGCAGTCAGTGTTTTCTTCCTAGCTTCGCACTGTTTTAACATAGTGTCGCACAATGTACAAATCGTTTTCTACTTCTCTCCCTTTCAGCTTACCTTGTGCACCGTAAGTGAATTGTATTTATCTCGGGAGATGCCATTAAAAATTGCTATCTGTATTTATGATTGACCTTCTATATTTCTTGTGTTGTGTTATTGTATTTCACACTGTTGTCCTGACTTTTCGTTTTTACAATTTTCCTCTTTTTTGTTCGTATTTTTTCCTATAGAATGGCTTTACTTTAGTGTTTGTTTATAATTTTATTGCATGAGTCAGCACAAACACCTTGCGGTTGTACCTGGGTAAGTTAAATAAATGATTTATTGGTAATTATTAGTGTTTTTGTTGTTGTCCACCCAAATCGCCTGCTTAAATGGTGTCTGAAGACGCACACAAATTCTTTTGCTCGCAATGCAGTTTTTATACAGCGCGTGGCGATATTCGATATGGTGATGTACAAATACACTGCCGACTTTTTGAACTTGACCTAAAAACAAGACGAGCGGGTTGGTTAAACCCGGGCATCACCCTTGACACTCATCATCATCATCGGTCCGTTTTATTTCAACTGCAGGACGAAGGCCTTTCCCAATGATCTCCAATTTACCCCACCTTGTGCCAGCTGCTTTCATTTTATTCTCGCGAACCTCTTAGTTTCGTCACTTCATCTAACTCGCTGTCGTCCTCGGCTGCGTTTCCCATCCCTTTGGCAGCCACTCCGTTGCTCTAATTGACCCCCGGTTGTCTATCCAACGCATTTCGTGGCCGGCCCATCAGGTCCATTTATTTCCTTTAGTGCCGACTGCAATATCGGATACCCCTGCTTGTTCTCTGATCCGTGCTGCTGTCTTCCGGTTTCTTATTATTACGCCCATCTTTTTCTGTTCCATTGCACGCTGCATGGTCCTCGAGATTTTCTCAAGTTTCCTTGTTATCCTCCAAGTTTTAGCCCCATACTTCAGAACTGGCAGTATGCAATGACTGTACGCTTTTAGCTTCAGTAACAGCGGCACATAGCCTGTCATGATTTGGGAATGACTTCCATATGCCCTCCTGCCCATCCTTTTAAACTGCAGCTTTTAGGCGCCCGTTCCTGAATTGAGCGGTGTGCTTCGGTGTCCCTCGCCGTAACCGAGCGAACGAGCGCAGCAAAAGATCTGGCCTCGCGCTTCGAGCCACGCGACGTCCCTCTTCTTTTGCCGAGCCCGGCTTGATTACTCTGGAACCTTCGCTGCCGAAACAGAAAATAAAAAGTAAGAATATATAGAAGAATAAACAATAAAGACGCAGCAAAGCAACGTACCGAACAAAAGAAGATTACAATAAATAGCTGAACAAGAAATAAAGGTAAAAATGAATAAAAAATAATAAAACAAATGAAAAAAATACGATAAGTATGAACAAAATGAAAATAAACATTTAAAAATCTGAAATATAAAAATATAGAGTAATCTTTTAAGTGTTCGTACATGCATGTATCTCTGAAATTCTTTCTCTGAATATATCGCCAAATGAAAACACGCGTACGGCTGCGCTGGCATTTCAAATCAGGGAGTATCGTTATCGTAACAGTCGGTAATTTTTTCGTGGGTGAAACTGCTTTTCAGAGTAGGCTCACATGTTAGTAATTGACATACATACTCTTGTACAGACTCCAAAAGTTTCTCTTTTGCCTTCTCCAGGTTACTGAGCGTTATTTTTGTGTTCAGCATATTCATATTTAGCCCTATCTTAATGCTTTCTCGATTTAGGTCTTCAATCATCTTGTTCCTATTCGTTGCCGCCATTGCTGACTGGCTTCAAATATTCTCCTTCTCCGTTACCCAAGCAAAGGTTATTCGAACGCAGTGTATCATCGTGGCAAACGTATACGCCAAAGCGGTAAATACGCTAACAATTCATCTAAACCGCTAATCTCAGGAGATAGCGAAAAGAAGTGATAGATATTTTTAAGGCAATGAAGTGATGACGCAACGTCTGTTACATGATAGATGTATAGACTTTTAACAAATGTTTAAACAGAAGACAAGACTGCGAATTGATGGTTAGGAGGGACGACCACGTGCGGCACTATCATGCCTCTATTAACTCGACGGTTCCACTCTATTGCACATACATACGGTTTCTCTACATAGTACATAAAGAGCTCATTTAGCAGAAATTTCGGTGTCGGCGTCGGCGTTGGTGTCCGCGTCGGTGTCGTTGGTTGTGAGCGAAAAATCAGTGTTGTTCGTGAGTGAAAATTCGGGATAGATGCAAATAAATAAATAATAATAAATCTTTGGTCGGAGTGAGAATCAAACCCATGCTTTCTGCGTGGCAAGCGTGTTACCACGGAGCCATGCCAGTGCTTTAAACTACTTCGTAAAAAAACGCTATAAGTATTTCATGTAGTGGGAGCAGTCTCCATAACGCATGTGATATTGCGTGGCAGAATCGTAGAATCGCACCAGGCGTCAAAACATGTGAACTGCTCAAAGAGTGGGTGCTTTAAAGCTTCCCACCCATTACAATGTGTGCAGATGCGAAGGTGAGCGGCATCTTACGGATGCGTAACGGGTACTTCGCCAATTTTCAAAAGGAATAATTATAGCGCAGTGGGCATTTCGTACATGTACTTGCAGAAGGCATTCTAGGATAGTTTGAAACGGCCAATTTTACGCGCACACATGTTCCTTTCCTTGCGGCACGGTTGAAGGCATTGCCCATGGAGCCCGATTACGCTATCGCGTTCTACTCTTGGAGGCAAAGCTCAAGCCTCCTCCAAATTTTTTCGCTCTCATCACACTTAACTTCCTGTCGCTTGTATCCCTTTTCCAGTAACACTGAAATTGTACCAAAATAAAATAAACAAACCTTACGGATCATCAGAGTGAAGGGGGTAAAGGTATCACGAGGGTGCCGTCTATTCACTGCGATGTCGCACGTATATGTTGATATTTCGTTACTTAAAACCCTTTGAGGGTCAAAGACTGCCATATACGTCATCCGCTAACAGCCACAAGACGGCCAAAGACGTACATGTACGCATAGGCATGCGCCGGGTTCCCCATAAGGTGGGGGGCAAAGGTTCATTGCAGCGCCCCACACCTTACTAAGTCAATGTATGGGGCAGATTTTGCGCCCCCTCCCCTTCTCTTAGGTGACTAGAAGGGTCAATGTACGGGGCATATTTTGCGCCCCCCCCCCCTCTTAGGGTATTAGGGGGGGCGGCCACCCCTCCCCCCCTTGTGCGCACGCCTATGCATGTACGTCACTGCCTGTATTTTTAAAACGTGCACCTTTTTCAATCATTTCTCTTGCTTGGCATGTGCTGCCACACTGCGGGAGTATGTAGAATTTCTTTCTTGCGCCGATGTCTCTCCGTTTTTTTTTTATGCTTTACTATATCGGTGTGCCGGCAAGTTTCAGTTTCGTCCTTCGGCCGGTTTCCGCTTGTTGCGCCCGCAAAACTGGTGGCTTTCTGTTTTAGAATCTTTCAAAAGGTGACCGATTTGTTACTTTCTCGTTTATTGCTCCCCTGTACGCGATTACGCCTGTTTCCGTGCAGGCGCTGATTGACACAAACGATGCTACTGTGGTTGCGTTTCCTGTTTTGGGGACTGACGAAAACAGTTTCCGTCTCCTTGGTGATGAGAGAGAAAGAAGGAATATAGGAAAGGTAGGGAGGTTAACTAGACTATACGTCCAGCTTGCTACCCTACACAAGGGGAGGGGGGAATACGGGAGTAACAGTGAGATGAGGATGATTATTATAGGTCTCGGGCTTGTTTTTCCTTTCCGGACGCGCTCACAACTGCAGTTTTGCTCTATGGAACTGCGCGCCGGTTTCTCTGCCACAAGGGAGTCTAGCGGCGATTCGGAGGAATCACCGCTAGACTGCCGAATCAGAATCTGATTCAGTAAATGTCAGCCCGTCTTACAAGGAGTGAGTTACGAGTTAAGACTCAGATGTTGATGAGTGAGGGACATCTCAAAAGAATGCGCGGCAAGAAGGTGCTGACTGGATCAAAAGTGGCTTTTCTGCCTCCGTGTTTCCGCTTGACGCCACTTCGTGCACTTATTTTTGTTCGTTTGTGAACTACACAGACGTTTATTGCAACGCATATTTTTTCAACAGTGGTATATGTTTTTTTTTTTTAGAATTGATCTTGCTGTTACTCGGGAATAAACCATCTGTGTGTAACAACTCAAACGATTTTTTCCTCAATTTATGGTCACCCTAAAAAAATTATGCCAATTTTTTTTTCTGAAATAGGTTCACCTGAAGAATTTAAGTCATCAATACAAAAGTAGACCCTCAAAGGGTTAATACGAGTAACAGGTGGGTTCTCACGTCTGCCCTTATGATGCTGAGCAGCCGACTTTCCTCTTCAATTTCAGAGATAATCATCACTCTCCACGTTCTCACGCGTTAACTTACCGAAATTCTGCTATTTTCTGGAATAAATTGAATAACAAAGCTATGCATATTAAACGCACATGTAATCTGCGTGATGCGAAGCATTGTGAAGAGGCTGATTAACTACTACGCAACTAACGGGGATGCGTAAACCTGGGATTATTTCCATTCTGCTCAACGTGTAATGACACGCTGGGCTTTATATTTATGCGCTACACCGTTCAGAAGCTGTGTGAAAATGTAACCGCCAAATCATGCACATGCACAGCGCGTGATGCCGATGCAGCGATGTGTCATGGTTGTCGTGAGAAAAATGAAGTGAGGCACAGGCAGAGAGGACTATGACACATATCTAAATAAATTTGTAAATTTAATGCGATACCTCTCGTGTCACCGTGGAACGTGGACGATTTGGAGGTTTGGCCAATTAAAGATGGGCAAACAACCAGTAGCACTTACTCAATAATCTGCATATCCTCAATTGCCTAGAAATGGTAAAGCACAGGTATTTAAAAAATAATGAAATTCATTAAGCTAGTCGACATTATGTGCTAGTCTATTCGGATGTCTGCGTGCTAGAGGTGCATCTATGAGGTGATATTTCATGTATAGATTTAAGAATTTATGCCTTTTTTAGGTGCGCAGAACAGAGGTGTACTCACAAGATCCAATTAATCCTTGGAAATTTTGTGCTCAACCAGCAAATTAAGTGGCTCATATAAATGGTTCCCCAAGAATGGGCTACATCAAATAAAAGATATTTAAGAAAACCACACAAGTCGATTCATATAACGCTCTGTTCCACTAAGTGCACTGTGGGGAAAGACGAGGATGGCACCAGCCACATCCCTTTGTGTATCGCAGCATCCACATATGGGGACGCTGGGATACAAAGGGATCTATGCATGGGGTTATAGCCTTACAAAGGCATGCAGGCCACTGCTTCGCCCGATTTACTTGTGGGAATAAACTATGTGCAGAACTGCTAAGCGCAACGCGAGCAGACCTATAGCACAATCAAGACCGATAAAGGCGATGATACGGAGCGTAGTTATACGGTGTCTTTCTTTTTAAATTTGTTTTATTTTTAAGGGGAAGCTTTTCACGGGAAGCAGACAGGCAGTTCTATAATTCCACTTTCCCGTCAATAACCAAAGACGCAATTTTCCGGTGCAAAATATAAAGCACCGTACGAATAGAAACTGAGACCTTAAAGCTACCATTTAATATTAAAATCAAGATAAAATATTGACCCGACAAATTATAATCTTACAAAAAAAAAAAAAAACAACGTGTCCGAGCCTTGAATTCTTGACTCTAGTTGGACTGTCTTCAGAATTAGCCGACTCTTACGACCGGCTCGAATCGCTGTTTTGCGACTCGATAAAGAACCGTTCACATATGTGGCAATATGTGGCAGAACAATTTCAACATCACGGATACTGGGTGTTTCAAAAAATGTGTCCAAAAATTCTCAATGATAAAGGGAATGCGATATTTGCTCGCTATCTTTATAATTACTTTTTCTGTGGCGGCAGGCATATTAACATGACCAGGCACAGCAATTACGACAGTAATCAATAAAGTTGAATTAAGTACCTTTTTAATTAGTAGACAGGCGGTCGGGTCAAAGTGGGGAGTTTAAGTTCTTCCTCCGAAGAACCCACTGGCGTTTTGAGATTTCGAAAAAGCGGCCTCTGTTATTTGTTGCAGAGTAATGAAACGCGACCAAATGCACCAGCAAAACCGAAATTGAAGCGCAGATGAGCCCAACGAGCAGATGAGCAGAATTGCGCCACTTTTCACAACAACAATTGCAGTGGTGTTAGTTTCATCCGCATTCGTTAACACAACTGCGCCATGTGTGCTATAATGGCGAGCACAGCCCACACACCCACGAAGCGAAGTCGATCGATGATTCATATAAAGACCCTCGCTCATCCTAGACGTCTTGCAATAATACGGCAGCAGCGCTCCTCCGCGTTTCCTATTCGGTTTCGCCGGCGAAATTGGTCCGATTTCATCAATCTGCTAAAATCACCAGTGTCCGCTTGTTAGAAATCTGAAAGCGGCAATGGGCTCTTCGCAGAAAGGGCTTCGATTCTCCCATTTCCCCCACCGCCTGTTTCCGCTAATTAAAATGTTAATTAATTGAATTTCTTGAATTATTGCCTTTATTGATGTCTCCAGTCATCTTCAAATCTATGTCACTACAGAAAAGGTAATTATAAAGGCAGCGAGCAAATATCGCATTTTCCTCATTTTTGAGGATTTTCGGACAGATTTCTTGAAACAAATATACTATGTATAGCTGCCCATGGATTCATCTAGCTCGGATCTGGTTTGCAGCGACAACAGCAGCCTCTCACAAGTGTACCCTTCCACCGTCTCCAAAACAGTCGCGATCTGTTCAATGTCTAAGTCTGAATTATTCACAAGAACGTTGTTTGTGCATAAAGGAAATGTCAGCCTGATAAGTGCAAACAGTACGTTCACATGTGAAATACTTCATCGCTACACCGGAATTCACTGCGAGTGATCGCAATTTTACAGCGAACTTCACTGTTTACAGCATTGCACCCGTGCGACATCCCCAAGTGATGTGATATCGCGATTACTTCTAACGGCGACGTTTGTTTCTTTGTTCGCAAATTTCTCGGAAGCGTTGTTCATAAATTGTGTCGGAAAGCTTCAGGCCCCGAATTCACAAAAGCCTCTTGCGTTTTAATTATTCGCAAAAGCATTGTAGAGTCGCCTTTATGCTTGACATATTATTAGCGAAGGCGACCGCCCGTTCAGATGAGTATAAAGTTACTACAGTGCAAGAAAAAAAACGATTGATACTCACCGTTGCGCGCTTTCGATGACGCAGATTTTCTGAATGAGAGCCCAAGTAAGCGAAAATCTTGGATGGATGACCATTAGAAAAATTGCAACACAGGCTGCTGGCGAATTAGGGCACTTTCTTGTGGAGCCGTTATTGTTTAATGTTATTTACTCGTACTATTTTACCATTTAACGTCGGTAAAGCCGCTACACTTGTGAGTGCATTTTTCTTCCCCTTCTTCTGGAGTCGCACTCATTTTTTTTTTTCTCTCGATATTTTCTGTTGCTTCTTTGTTCCCATAGTGCTTGTGTGTGTGTGTGTGTTCGATGGTGTTGCATTCAGATTGTGGTACCGTACCACCCCCGCACCCTATTCAATTCGTGCATGAGCTCGATGTCTATGGGTTGTGAATGTTTTGATTCATTTCGCCAAATGGTGAAGATGAAGACGAGGAGGTGGTACGAGGACAATGACGAAGGCATGAGGACGACACCTTATAACAGAGACGACATCCGGGCGGATGCATGCAGGAAACCCAGTTTTGAGCTTTTACCACTTTGCTGGCAGTATAGAAGTGATTCGAAGGTGATATGGATGATGGGAAAATGGCTGTAAAATGGACGTTATAAGTGCCAGAAGCCAATGTGTAAAAAAAAATATCCGGTAGATCCCACGAATTGTGGGAATCGACTTCATACAAAGCAATCAGCAAGTCAGCGAGTAGCTGCCTAGGCCGCGTCTTTGTTGATTAGAGCCAAGAGTTACGACCTGGATCGATGAGTTTGTGCAATCTGAGTAGTGACCATATCGAGGGCTTACCAGGCACGTAGAGTTTCCAGCCATGGCCCCCATTCGGGGAGCCTCCACCTCTTGAAACCCACCCGAAATAAAGTCTTACTACTACTACTACTACACTGGAGCCTAAATAGTAGCTCAAGATCAGATGTAAGATTTAAAGCACGTACATCAGTTAACGCACATACATCAGTTTTACCGAAACGAAGTGCACGCTCGGGTATGAAGTGCGTATCATAAGTAACGGTCCTTGGCATATTCCTCCGGGGTCGAGCAACGCTTGGCTATAGCTTGCTGAGTCATGTGGGTACATATGTAAGGGCAATTGCATTGTTATCAAAGCGGTTAGTTAACATTGGAACCACAGTTGACGTTGCCCCGATATGACTCCTGTTTAGAGTCTTTTTTTTTTTTTCGTAGCGTTTTCGGACACTGCATGGTGCGGCTTTGTGATAGGATACTTGGCTGCCTGCGGAATGCCTGGGTTCGATTCCGGCTGGAAACGCGATTTTTTTAATTCTTTGCGTCTATCAAGATTTTCTGCGATACGGGCTCGTTATCGCTATCGTGCGAACGTTTCCAAAGCCTATTCTCACTGTTGCTTGGTTGATATAGACTGTGAATCACCTGTGGCGCATACCCGCATTCCACGGGCCGAGTTAGGTCGGTATGTGCTCCCTGAAACGTGACTCAAAGAAAGGGTTTAATGACGTACGCGACAAACATATCACGCTGTTCATGTCATGACCCGTTTCTCGTGTTCGTCATGCACTCATGTCATCCTATGATAATTTTGGTTTATACCAACTTAAGGAGACTACCACGAGAGCGCCTAGACGGAGGCGGCTAGATAGATAGAAACGGTCAAAGTGTCTTTGGTCGGCAAAGAAATGCTTCACATTTAAAATATGGGTAATGCAACTTCGTGAATGTCATGAGGTAACGACAGTCACACTATCTGAGGAGGACGGTGCTCATTGAAACGCTTTTTTTTTTTCGGTTCTTTTGAAAAACGGAGCCATTTATGCCAGCCGTTGGTTGTAATCAGCGTACAGAAAGCTATCATCATCATCAACGCACGCGCTATGTTCGTTCATCTTCTCCTTCGCTCCCAGTACAACGCGTGCACCGATTTGTCCGTCGTGGGATGGAAAAACTCTGGTGGGTGAGAGAAGAAGTACAGAGAAAGAAATAGAAAGAAGGAGAAATTCTTAGCGAAAAAAGTTTCTTGACAAGGCGAGATTCGAACCGGCGTATCCTCAATCCGAAGGCGAGCATCGTAACCACTCGGCTATCCAGGCACGCTAGCAGGGCATAACATAGTCCCTTATAGTGCGGTATACCAAGGGGTTGGGAGAGGGAAGTGAGAGTGAGGAGGAGAGATATGAGAGAACGGTTAGGAGGAGGGGAAGGAGGAAGGGAGAGAGTAAACCATAGCATAGAAAGAAAGAGAGAAATAGAGAGCAAGAAAGGGAAGAAAAGCAGAAAGAGAAAGAAAGACAGAGAGAAGGAAAGCGAAAGAAAGAGAGGGAAATATATATAGACAGAAGGAGAAAGAGATAGGAATAGAGGAAGTTGAGAAAATTAAGATAATTAGAGAGAGAGAGAGAGAGAAAGAAAGAAAGAAAGAAAGAAAGAAAGAAAGAAAGAAAGAAAGAAATAGAAATAAGCAGAGACAAAAAAGACAGAAATAATAAAGAGAAGAGACAAAAGGAAAGAAAGAGATCAAGAAAGAAAGACAAAAAAAAACAAAGAAGGCCGCCCAACTCCGCACATCCTTCAGGCTTGGCGCCACTATTGTGAAGCTGACTTAATTTTACAACTCATCGTCAGCTACGTACGCAAATTTGCCAGTTAAGCTGTATACGAAATGATTCCTAGCGAAAGAAATGCTTATGTGTTTCAGTCCTGATACACTTTATCTACAAGTTTTCACTTCGACGTATTCATGAAATTTGCCCAATCTGCTGGCTTGACGGCCTCCTCGCTTTGTCAACAGCCCGGCCTCAGGAATGTTAAAGCTTCAGCTCGTTTTATTCACTTTTATTGATAGTAAGGTTTAATCTTTCATTCTCATCTTTCGCAGTCGGGTTTTCACTGCGTGCGAAGTGGCCGCCGCGGTAGTGTAGCGGTTCAGGTGCTCGGCTGCTGGTCGCGGGTTCGATCCCGGCCGCGGCGGTCGCATCTCGATGGAAGGCGAAATGCTAGAGGCCCATGTACTGTGCGACGTCAGTGCACGTTAAAGAACTCCAGATGGTCAAAATTTCCGGAGCCCTCCACTGCGGCGTCCCTCATAATCATATCGTGGTCTTGGGATGTAAAACCCCGGATATTATTATCATTATTACTGCGTGCGAAATGTAAGAAAAATTTATTTGTTATATGCCTCAATCCTGCGTTTACCAACGCTGTGGATGCACTGCTTTTATACCGGGTGTTTCAAGAAATGTGTCCAGAATTCTAAAAAAAAATTAGGGAAATGGGATATTCGTTCGATGCCATCGCGATTGCTTTTTCTGTAGCAGACATCTTAAGCTTGTGAAAGCCATCATTTGGGACAGCAGTTAAGAAAGCTAAATTAATTAACCTTTTAATTAGTGGAGATTTGCGGCTATGTCAAATAGGATAATTGGAGTACTTCATGCGAAAGACCCATTGCAGCTTTGAGATTTCGAAAAAGCGGCCTCTAGTATACTTATTGTGGCGTAATGAAATTTAACAAAATTCAACGGCGAAACCGAAACCGAAGCACCGATGAGCGCATCAAGCAGACGACCAGAATGACGTCACTGTTCAAGAGAATGCTTCCAGAGGTGTAGTTCTTCCGCGTTTATACAATACATCTTTATACAATGCATCTTTATTTCCAGAAATACATACATTCTGGGGGATACCATTGGCTAAAAGCTGTTTAATAACAGCTTGACTGGGCCGATGGTCCGTTACAAGGCATACGTGGCGGTTGCGCGAAAAAATAGTAACATTATTAGAAACTCAAAGTAAATAAATATTTACACAAATGCATAAAACAAGATAATATACAGAAATAATGAAAACATAATACATAAGAAGAAAGAGATATAGGCTTGTTAACGTATGTGCGCCATGCATCCTATAATTGCAAGCGCAGCCCGCACACCCACAGAACGAAGTCGGTTGATGGTTGATATAACGACGCTCACTCATTCTGGACGTCTCAGAAGAATACGGCAGTTGCGCTCTTCCGCGTTTCGGTTTCTGTTTTGCCACTGAATTAGGTTGGAATTCATTAATTCGCAAGTATTACTAGAGGCCGCTTTTTCGAAATCTCAAAGCTGCTATGTATTCTTCGCATGAAGGACTGCAATTTTATCACTTGACATGGTCGCCTAACTCTACTAATTAAGACGGTAATTAATTAAACTTTTTAATTACTGTCCCAAATGATGGTTTCAGCCACCTTAGGACGCCTGCGGCTACAGAAGAAGTAATTGTGAAGGCATCGAATGAATATCGCATTTGTCTGATTTTTGAGAAATTCGGACACATTTCTTGAAACACCCGGTATAAACAACCCGCGCACACACTTATTGTGTCATCTCACGGACCTTACTTGCAAAAAAGCGGTGAGCAACTGCTTTTTTATACTGGTCAGCATGCTCATCTCATAATTTCAAGTGTTTAGAGCCCCATTTACCAGAGAGTTCGATTGGTACCTCATCGCCTGATTAGCTGACACAGCCTGGCAGTGTGATAAGTTTGTTTTCTTTCTGATTAGATTTGTCTGAAAGCATGTCACTGCCTGTAAGCGGCTTTTCCTGTCCTCTGACTCATTAAAAAGTGCGCACGGGTGTCGCAAATGTCTCAAGTAAATTTCGCAAGCCTGTTGGTAATTATAGTGATGCACAGAGAAAAAAAACGCTCCTCTTACATGATTATGTCGTTATGATTATGGTCGTACAAACTTATGACACAAAAACTGACGGAGCCGCATACGTGAAATCGCATCCTGTATATAAGTTTACTGATTTGTCCATGTCCCTATAGCTACGCACATTGCGTACAGCGCAAGGAGCGACAAACTAAACGTGGTAACCTGAGCGCACTTACCATTCGTGCAAAGTGATGTGGCGCTCAGAAATAGTTCTTTTGAGCGCATAGTTTGAGGTCATTTCTTGGGCACGCTTGGTTCTCACACATGCATGAAAATCTCCTGAAGCATGTGCGCGATATGTGGTACATAACGCATCAAACGGTGGACGCTGAAATTACATCTTCAGCCGCGGTATACGTTGCCGCAGGTCTGTTGTACTATAATATGCGTTAATCCACTGCCGCATACTACAGTACCATGTGCCAGAATTTGCTGTAATAAATTTCTTATTTGAGATATTTGGTCATACATGCTCCTCTCATTGACCTGGCTCTTGATCTGCGTTTTTTCTTTCTTTTTTTTCATCGCCATATTTCTTTTTGCAGCGTGTAACAGTATACTCGCTCCTTTTCCTTGCCGTAATACAGCATGGCCGAAGCTGTGTGATTGTACGTCATTTGCTATTGATATTTTTTTCTAAAAGAGCGATCACGTCAGATGACTATAGACAAATGATTCAGACAGAACGGGGGCAGTTCAAAATTTTTTCTTTGTTTTTTCCACATGTCTTGTTTTATTTCCATTTCTGCCACATATTTACACATGTCGTATAGCACGAAACAATATATCTACAAGAAGGCGGCCACCGCCGCAACACAAGCCCACCGGCAGAATCACGCGTTGCCTGCGTGGCCCCGTTGCAGAGGCGTGGGCAACCGCGGGACCTTGCTGGCGGGTCGCACGGCGCCGCGAAACTCTTCACAAATCGTGTACACTGTGTCGCGCTTGATCACACTTATGTACAAATACACTGATACATACGCAGTAAACATGTGTCAACCGGAGGAGAGGAACGTATACAAGGTAGAACGTAGAAACGAGTGCGTGCCACGCAAATTTCCCGCCCTTTTAAATGGTCGGCGCTGCTGCTGGTTGCTATTGCTCCGGCCCACCGCCCGCTCGCCTTTGGGAATGGAAGACTTCCACTTAAATATTTTCTTTCTCTCACACTTCTGGAGTTCAAACAATGTACAGACCTGTCTAACCAGGGTGGACAGCCCTCCTTAGCGCAGCTATAGTTCCTCCTAACGATTGGCTACATGACGTATTTACACTGTGCCTCGAGAAGAACGGAAATCATTAAATACGCCCTCCTCATATACTCGGGCCGGAACAACACACCGGTTTTATTCAGTTTGTGTTCCAGACCAATTCTCTTTTCCATTCGTCACAGGTTTGGATGGCATCGCGCCTGCACCATCAGGGTCATCGCTGACGGCGCTATGGATCGGCGCTCGGGATGCTGGAGCAGAAGCGAGGAAAAAGATAACTGTTGCGCCGAGGATGACTTGGTTGTTCGCCTCATATCCTCGCTCTTCTGTACACGTTTTCTGTGTTATCGGTCACGTGAGCTACAATAGCAATAAAGGAAAAAAAAAACAGACATAGACTTCAAAGAATCTGCGCTTCGCGGGCTGTGGCTTCCCCCGAGTGGCGAGGCGCATTTTCGGATCACGTAATATACAAGAGTAATTGCACACTGTTCGAGTTCTATCAACACAGCCATTGAAGTCAGTCGACAGCCGAAGTACACTCTGCAACGAAAGCCGCAGCCGTGTGAGCATTTATTCAGCACTTTGTCGTTCGTGCATCGGCATTCGCCAGTTCCATCACAGAAGCGAGCACGGAAACGAACGAGACAGTTGTGAACGTAATTCACTGCGTTCAGTTTGATTTTTGTTGGCTTTGATCAGCCTGTTTAAAGACGTGAAAACATGACAATGTATAGAGACTTTGCCCCCAAGAGCTCACTTACCCTTGATGGCAGAGATTCGCTACGTAGGCATGAAGGAAAAAGATCACCATGCTGTCCCTGTCATTTAAAATGAGATAATACTATATATATATATATATATATATATATATATATATATATATCTATATATATATATATATATATATATATATATATATATATATATATATATATATATTCGAGGAAAGGTGTCGCCGGATCCGGGAGTAATAGCAGAAGCAAGGTGTTGACGCACAAGTGAAAAGAAGCTTTATTTGACGTTTCGGCCGTGGGCCCGGCCTTCGTCAGAATTCTGACGAAGGCCGGGCCCACGGCCGAAACGTCAAATAAAGCTTCTTTTCACTTGTGCGTCAACACCTTGCTTCTGCTATATATATATATATATATATATATATATATATATAGCGGGAGCTCCACTAAGATCGCTTTTCTTTGTTTCACGACAACCATTTTATAGATTTTGCAGTGTCTGCAAACAAACGAGACGAACGTTTTACACACGTAACGCAAACGTATGCATCTGCTTCTGCGTAGTAATTAGTATTGCCCAGTAAGGTCTCTATGGGCAATCAGCTTGTACAGCCTGCTGCGACCACCACTTAAGAAGCTCCAAGGATGTCTGTTTAATAGAACTTGGTACGGTATTCCTTTGTCCGCGTCTTTTTCTCAATCATGTTAACTGCGAGCACAAGCTATTTCAGAAAGATGCCTTTTCACAAGGAGACATTTGGCACCTCAACAAGTTTAGGTATCGCTTATAAACGAAGCAATTCACACACACAAATAAAAGAAAGCCGTTTGCTCAGCACATGCTCAGTTGTTCCATTTTTTCTTCGTTTCATCAAGCACAAAAACATGGGGAGACAGGCAAAGTAAGAGATGCCAAACCGCTTGTGTACGTGTGGTGCTTGTGTTGCGTGTGCGTCTCGAGGAGATTCACCAGCACAGAAACACAAGTCCACCCCGAATTAGCTGACCACATCATCGTGCTGAGATTCCACAAGTACAGTAGAGCTCGCCAAATACGCAGGAAATGAATTCAATTAGTTCGAGAACTGCAACTGTTGGAGACGTCGCCAAGAACTACTACACGGGCGCTACTGGACGCGCTACGGCGACTACAGTATTTGTCTCACCCTCCATAGCTTACATACACTGGGCATCTGCTACGTTTCTGTACTTTTTTTTCTCTGTTTACTAACGGAAGTGATTCTGCTGTTAACTAAAAAAAAGGTACTCTTAGCTTTCCATCGTTAAAAAAACATTAAGAGATGAATACTTGAATTATGTCAATACTAATAGTGATGTATACCTATGTTTCCCTTTAAAAAATAATAAATACACGTAAGCTATGTACCTTAACAGTTTATTTTATGGGGCATTTTTTTTTCTTCGTCTTCTCTTAAACGTTTATTCTCCAACCCTTACAAGCCATCTTGACTCCCTTCAACACGTCAATCCTCACACGGTGTGTAGCAATGCGCTATGTAGTGCGGCCCTCTTTCTTTTCTTTTTTTACTCCATAATGAACAATAAATAAAATTTGTCCTATCAAAATGAGAAGCGAGCCATTTAACATCTAGCATTTACGTGGATTTCTTTTTTTTTTAATACAATTAACATGTGCTCCTAACGCTGCACTATAGTCGCAAAGTAAAAGCCAAGCACATTTAACGCAACGCACAGCCCTCGTTAATTATTATTTTTCTCGCTGTGGGCCACTCATCATGTCATGTATCCACTGCTCGATTAAATTTTTACTATCTGACACAAAATGAATTAATTGACGCAGCTCTTGGAGCACTTGTATCGAAATTAAACAAGAAAGGGAAGTCCATGTTTCATTTTACGTGCAGTAAAAACAAGTTGTTGCACCTTTCTGAAAATAAAAAAAGAAGAAGAAGTGTGACTGTGCCGTTATGAAGCTCACGTAGCACTTAAATCAGCGGCGCGGTTTTTAAGAATTTTTTTTAATGGTAAAAAAAAAAAAAAGAAGACTCGGCAGCTTCCTCATTCCTGAAGAATTTTGTTCCATAACAGAAGTTGAAATTATACATGCGAAATATTAGGTATATACCACGTCACCCAGGCGTTGCCTTCGGTGAACACGTGCTAGTGCGCACTCTACGTCACACTGTTAAAGCAATGCAATCACAATATCTTAAATAAGCGCTACAAGTACACCGAACGCTACTGTACTCCACCTTTAGCCGCCGGCTTAAATAAGCGACGGCAGCATATATTTCCTTCTTGAATATCACGCATTCACGCACAGATTTTCATATAAGCTCAAGACTCCCCCATCGATATTGCTTTTCATTCTCGACCAGGAGGAATATGAGAGAGTGCAGGAAGGACCTTGGTGAAGTTACCACAAAGGTCACTTTCCTGCCTGCAACCGCGATCTGTTTCCTTCGGGCCACCCTGAGTCATCAGTCCATAGCTAGGAGGCGCTGAACGATTTGTGTAAATGCTGTCTCAGTATGGCAGGAATGGGGGAAATGGGAGGGGGGGATAACTGAGAATTCATACCACCGCGCAAACCGCGAAAAATAAAGCGAGATGTCACCGGCAAAAGCAGTTCCGACGGCATTCTGATGCAGTGCCGCCATCTACACCGCACCAAAAGTAACACTCTGGTCCGAATGGCGATGTACATGTGTACGACAGTGGGTCGGCACTCGTCCTCGATGCCAAGGTCCCTCCTGGGTGCGGAGGGAAGGGAAGGGGCGACATCTTCGGGCCGAAGCCCCCGGAGTCCACTTTCACACATGGCAGCGCGATCACAGCTCAGGGCAGGCCGTCGGTCATGGCGCCGGGTACCGCGGCTGCAGGGCCGTAGTGCTGCGGCGGCGCGAACTCGTCCTCCGAGGACGACGAGCGGGAAGAGGAAGAGGCTCCGTCGGCGCAGGGACTTCCGGCAGCGGCGGCCATGATGGCGGCGGGTGCCGATGACGCGTAGCCCCCAGCGGCCCGGTAGATGGGGCCTCCGGCGCACGACGACTTGTCAACTGGAACACGGAAAAGGTGGAGACGAATTAGGGACATGATTAAAGGCAAAAAGCGCGCCGCCAGCGCGCGGGGAAACCTGATGAGGCGAGGCGGGCCCAGCCGGGCCCCCCATTTCTTCCGGCCTTTTCCTGACAATCGATGGAAATGAAGAGCCCCAGAGACGAAAAGGTGGGTGTCGCTGCAAACCAATCCGTCTGTCCTGGAATAATTTTTATGCCGTCCGGAATTCAATCTGCATTAATTGAGGAGGGACCTCCTCGCTCTCCTCCGGAACTCGCGCTGAGCGCCATCCCGTTTATATTAAAAAATATTTGCTGCGGCTGGTTTTGCGGTCGCGGGCTCTCCCCTCCTGGCGGTTGGTGTGCGGGGGGAGAAGGGGAGGTCGTGGTGCTGCGATCGGGGCCGCTTTTCTCGACGGGGATGCTTTCGCGGCTCTCGCTGCCTGCCTGCCTTGGCGCTCGACCGTGGCCGTTGGACGCCACGCGTTCCATTCCCCTCTAACCCCGAACCACGCCACGCCGGGCGACTGCGGCATCAGATGGAACTGCTTGTGCAGCTGCTCATTGCCCTCTTTAGGTGGCTCTCGCTCCACTTTCGCTCGCTTTTCTGTTTTCCTATCGAAAAAAGAGATTCCACCTCTTAGTCGGTCTTTGTCTTTTGCTGATGGCAGTGCCGCTGGAGTCGGTTCATTTGTCAAACGATGATAGATGCCATCGGAGTAAGCGTATTCAATATACTACGAATGTTTTGTTTTTCTCTCTCCATTTGACTTTCTGACATCACTCACATACTGAAAACGACCACAACACCTCGGCAGCACCCTTTAGAGCAACAGAAAAATACAGTATAAGGACACACCACTGCCTGAAAATAAGAGGAAAGAAAAAGCTTGACTACAAGTGCGTTTCATTCTCGTCTCATTTCAGTCATTGCATTTCCAAATGCTGCAAGTTTAGGAATGATGATTTCGTTTATGTCAGTGCAATTATATTTAAACGATGATACTTATCTTTATGTTAGTATACAGTCCGATTTATAGAAGGTGCAATTCTTAACAAGGAAATATGCCCGCTTCACTACGCGGGAGAAAAAGAAGGGGTAAGGATAAAATTAAAGAAGGAAAGTAAGAACGTCCACCAGATAGAAAACTGGGCGAGTTGACACGAATTCATGCAGGTCGATTCTGTTAAATAAAAAATGGGAGAGCTTACAAGTGGAGCCTGCTTTTCCCTCAATGTAGAGAAGGTAAAAGACAACACGTAAGCAAGAACGATAAGTCAGTTACAGAGCGAACGGCAGTAGTTCGCACACGCAGGCGCACCCATCACGCCAACATATGGCCACTGAGGCGACTTAGAAGTACGCGCAATGCATACGTCGCTTTTTGCACGTGCAAAGCGTGAAACAATGAATGGGGCTGGTGTAAATTGCCTTAGCAAAACGTTTTCTTGTGCTAGTTGGTTCATGACTTCTCGAAGAAACATTGTAGCGCAAAACAACGCAAGGACATACAGGTACAAGAGACTCGCGTTGACACGGGAATAGCGCCAGTCCCGTGTAGCTGTCTATCCTTGCGTTGTTTTGCGCTACACTTTTCTCCAAGAAAATTGCCTACACTCCAGCCCAGTGCGAGTCAGGTGACCCTTATTCGTACATGACAAAATCTCTCCGAGTGTCTTCTCGCAGCTCCACTAGTCGCACATGAGTGTGTCTACATTCCAATGACAAATGAGTAAGCTTCCACAAAAGACGCTAATAACCAGAAATGGTACAGTAAGGCTGCACAGCAGCGGGAGTGGTGACACGTGCTCTGTGGCATATAAAGCGTGTGCAGATGCAAATTAGCTTTGTCGGAGCACTTCACGAATAAACGGACCGTCAAACTGGTTTTCATCGTTAACTTGATACGTGCAAAGCGGGAGCCATTTCCGCTTGAGTTCCTATAGAGTGTATAGAAAGTCACGCTTCTAACATATGTGGAGAGAATGAAAAATGAAATGTTACTTAAGTATTTGCATATTCGAGGGACACAGTTTCGGCTGATTCGGAAGGGGAATAACAGGTAGCAATCTTTCCGGAGAATGACTCTGCTACACTCCAACGGACAGCGCGTACTCACCTCCCATGTGCGAATGCGGCGCGGAGGCCGACGCCTGGCCCAGGTAGAGGTGCGAGGCGGAGCTCTGGCCCTGGAAGTATCCACCGGAGCCCAGGTGGAAAGGAAGCGAGGAGGATCCAGTGGTGCCCATCTTGGCGTTGGGAGGCGTCTGCGGTGGCGTGTCCGTCTGTGGCGCGGCTCCTCCGGGACTGAAGCCATTGCTGCCGTAACTGGCAAAATGGGCCGCCGCAGCCGCCGCCGCCGCTGAAGAGGGCGTGTTTCCACCGCCGGCCCGATGGTGGTATCCACCGGAAAACCAGCCCAGTACCGAGCCGTGGCTAGCAGTGCCTCCGGCGGTATCCTTGGGCTGCCCACCGCTGGCTGGGGGTCCCTGCGGTTGGCCCGAGCACGGCAGCGGCGGAGGAGGACTCTTGCTTGTTGCGGTGTCAGCCAGCGACCAGATCTTGGGCTTGTTGTGCGCGCTGTCGGCGCCCGACGAGTCGTCCGCTGCGTTTGGCGACGACTTGGACATGAGAGATTCGAGGCCTTGGAGGTCCGGCGACGGACTGTCCGAGGATGCCGCCGGTGTGTACCCGGTGAGCGAGTTCGGCGGCGCCAGCGACATGATGCCGTTGAGGATTGGAGACCGAGACGCGCCCCCGAGGGCGTACGGGTTCGCCGAGTGGCCGTAGTTGTGCCGCTGCTGGTGGAGGTCTGAGCCGGTGTTGGCCCGGTGTGTGTGAGAAGACTGCATCTCGGCCGCCTCGTGGTCCACCTCTGCCGATGTCTGGGGTGGTCGTAACGTGTTTTCTGGAAAGCCCCCACAAGTACCCCGCTGTAGTGTTCAGACTGAGAATTCATCAAAGCGCGGTATCGAGATTGTCATTAAGAATATTAGCGATAGTAACGCGTTCTGATACCTTTATTGGGGGCAGTCCGATTGATCAGAAAAACAGCTTTGATACTGGTAAAATGCGTGGCCTCTGCTGTAAGAAATACGATACTATTCATAACTATAGGGCGCACTGTCAAAATGCTGTCGCGGGCGGCGAAGGCGGCAGGCGTTTGCTATAGGACCTTTCGTCTGGCTTTCCTATCGCAAAAGCTTGTTCTTGTCGAAAGATGGCTTTCCCGATTCTACAATGCCCACTTGCTTCTTTGAAAAGGATTCGAAGATATGGCATTTACCTGCAGTAGCAGTCGGAACACAACGACAGTTGCCTAAGAGGGGCGATTGTCGTGAATGAGCTTACTGATAGCTTATCGCAGCTAGCTGAAATTTCATTGTTGCGTTGTAAAGTGTCCCCGAGGTCGCATTTCTCCAAATCTATTAATGAAACCCGCAATGCAGTTGTTACTGAGTCAAAGTTAATCTCTAGTGTTGCTTGCACCAGCGCTTTTAATGACACGCTTGTCAGCAAACGGCAAGTGTGGCACATGAGCACCAAAGAAGCGTCTGTGAAAACTTAGCGATATATATTTAAAAATTGCATTTGAAACCGAAGATCTCACTTAGCGAGAATACAGAAGGAGTGAGCGAACGTTCTATGCCGAGTTCTGCCCACAGTACTGTTCACAGAGACAGTCACTTAGCAACTCGCTCGATGAATTGGACGACCGCACTCTGTTTGAAGAAAGGATCCTGCGCCATCGACCGGACCTAATTTACGTCACAGAAAAAGGTTGCGCAAGCGCTACTGTGCTTTCTGCGTTCAACCGGTCTCTCAGAACGGCTGATTGGAACGTCTTGCGTGTGTGTGCATGTGTTTTTCGTTTTCATTTTGTATCTCCCTCTGTCCTCTTTCTTGCCCCTATTTCCCCACCCCTGTGCAGGGTAGCAAACCGGCGCCAGGTTAACCTCCCTGCGTTTCCTTTTCATCTATCTCTCTTCTTCTTCTTCTTCTTCTTCTTCTTCTTCTTCTTCTTCTGTCTTCGGTGAAATGTGGCGCGTATACATACAACGGACATGTTCTAATAGCCCAGATTATTCTTGTCGTTTCTTCGTCATAATTTTAAGCCTTCAGACCACCGTTTTCTTCACCCACGAAACAGTGACAATTTATCATCATGTAAAGAAAAGGACACATTAATATGAGGTCCATCTTAAACCGTTGTCTATTTAAAAGCGCGAAATATTGGTTTGTGTTGGGTTAATAATCGTCACGTATGTCCTGTGGTGATTATCACAGGCCATGCACCGGCCTACATTACGTAAGATGTGCGCGTGTACTTTCTCTTAACTTTCTCATACGTCCTTAGTAGGCTATATGGCAAATTAAAAAATCCTAGTCAGGATTTCTTTCATGTTTTATGATATTGTGAAATTTCTCGTTACTTTATCCTTTTTATGTCGTATTTTCAGAGTTTATATGGGCTCAGTGATGTCGAACTAATATTGAGGCAAGTGTTGCGTTTCATCGCAGCTAATTGCGAATAGAAACAAAAGACAATTTAAGTATCCGCCCTAAGTAAGGCAAGTTATAGTGCGACGGCGCGTTTTCGTTCGATAATTCGGGTATATTGCGCATATCACCGCAGCGGCTGGCTTACGAAGCGTTGTTCCATACCCTAGATCAGGTCCCGGATAAAGTGCTAGCTATATAGCTGCAGGAATAAAGACGATAAAGGCCTGGCATCTTGCCTATATCTCAGTTTATGCGGGAATATAGGGCCTAATTCACGCAGCTACTTGTTTGTAACCGCACTCTGCGATTGGCCAGTATGCTTCTCCAATGCCCAGCATCACGATTGGTTGAAAATTTTTCTCACGAACAATTCTAGCGTCAAACGTTTTTGTGAATGCGGGCCCTGATTAAGAGTGTACGTACATGTCTTCGGCACAACTCTCGTTAGAGGACATGCATCCCCGGAAATGCATGTTAGCCTACGTCACGTGCGCAAGACGGCTGGCGCCCCTCTATCTGTCGTCGCTCGTTCAACGCTATTTAACTGATTGGACATCGGATCGAAGATACAAATTCACATATAAGGATTTGACTGACATCGGAAAAGGTGTTTCACTTGGGTACACCGTCGGCAAATGTCACATATGTGGTGGTAAGACTATAGGTTTCTCTACAGTGCTTCTGGAACAGGCCTGCTAACTTCGTCCGGTATGATTGGCTTTCGCCTTACGCTGCGTGCGAGAGCGAGCAACGTACAGCGAACGCCCATGTTTCTGGCGAAAAAGCAACATCGTGGAACAGGTAATGGCGGCATCACCGGCAGCGACGGATAGCGGTGTCGTTTCGCGAAGGGACCTCTGGGGCCCACTGCATTTGCGCAAACCCTCGTCCACCGAGCCAGTACCCAGCGGGGCCATCAGTGCCGTATAAATCTCGATCCGACACCGTCGGTTTATATCCCGTGCGCTGGCGAGTTTACGCGTTTGCGCTGGTCGTTCGATCGTCGGTGGGGCGGAGGGGAGAAGCGGGGCGAACACTCCGCTCTCCCACTTGACAAAACGTGAGCCTAAATACGGCATTATCCCTGCGCCCCTCATCGGTCGCACACTCCACCCGCGATGGTTTTGTGCGCCTCTTTTCGGGCCACCGCATTCGCAACATCTGCCGACAGGTCCCGCGTCGGGCTCGAGTCCTCTCTGGGGCGGTGCAGGGTGGCTTCCGAATTCCTTGCCGGTTCGGAGTTAAAAGCTTGCTCGCTCCCGTGTTCACCTTTAATTTGCGCTGGGGGAGACGGCCGGCCCATCTCGAGAGGCCCCAATTTCGGTGGTGGCCGGCTCGTTTGATAGATGAAGCCAAGAGGGTCGGCTAGGGGGGCCTCCCGGGGAGCGCTTTGTTTGCGCGTGCCCGCACCAGCTCGCTTCCCGGGAGAGACGACTGCGCGACTCGCGTCGCGCGAGCACACGCGCTCGAAACGCCGAGCACCGTCGAGATGGCGTCGCGATAGCGGGAAGCGAGCCTTCCATCGAGAATATCACCGCTTTATATAGTTTTGATGGGGAGCGGCAACCCTTCACGAACGCGCTCAGCGGGGGGAGGCCCGCGCGAGAGGAGAACATTATGATGTGTTTACTAGGTGTGTTTTGTTGCGCGCGTGCCTGCGTCACGCTGTTCGCTTTTCCGTCGGCCCAGTGCACGCCTGTTTGTTGTGCTCCCGATGGCGCTTATTTATGGCTCCGTCGCTTAAGCGAGCCCTCTGGGGGCGAAGGGAGGGGGGTGGGGGGACGTGCGTCGCGTGCTGCCTGGATGGCTCTCCTGCCCGCGCGCGACGCGGGCACGGGTGTCGCGTCAAAACCACCTGGCTGCTGCGTTGGTGCAGGCGGCTCGGTCGTCGCGAAGCAGCCACTACGTCTGACTCACTGCCTGCCTTTGTTTCAAATCTGTTGGACGAGCCAGTGAAGACTACGCAAAATCTTCGCTTTCGACACCGCATTTGGGGGGGGGGGGGGGGGCAGCTTTCTAAAAAACGCGCAGAGCTAGTCGGTATTGCTTCTATGAGAGCGAGTGTCATAGATAAGGAGTTGTGATCACAAGCAGGCAAGTTAATTGATTTGCGTGGCAGTGGTGGTCAAGGTGCTCAGAGCTTCCGCCTCCCATGCGGGAGGCCCTGGGTTCGATTACTAGTGCCACCGGCCACCCACCGGTTTTTCTAATGGGGAGAGAGGTACACGCCCGACCTGGCGCTCGGGAGTGTGGGCGCTCATATCTCTCGAATGTGGCCTCTATGTGTTGCAGAAATCATTTTCTTTCATAACCTAAAAATGCTGCCTTTGCATGAAAGGAAAAGAACGGTGTCATTCGCCTGGAGAGTAGCACGAAGCTACAAGGGAAACTCGTACGGATTTCACAGAAGGCTCTGCCGTTGAAGCAAAATTAATCCTAATAATAATAATAATAATATCTGGGGTTTTACGTCCCAAAACCAAGATATGATTTATGAGAGACGCCGTAGTGGAGGGCTCCGGAAATTTCGACCATCTGGTGTTCTTTAACGTGCACCTAAATCTAAGTACACGGGCCTCTACCATTTCGCCTCCATCGAAATGCAAAATTAATCCTGGTCCTGCAATTGAACCCGGGACCACCACCTAGTTTCTCAGTCGCTCTAACTCGGCTAATCAAAAGACAGGCAGATCACTGAGCGAGGCGGAATTGATCAATAGATCGAAGGGCAGCTACTCTTGGACAACTCGGATCGCAGTGTTCCAGCGCTTCGATATGTCGATTCTAGGTGGATGACAACGATGACTGTCCAGATGGATAAAATGTTTTTTGCATTAGATTTCCTGCACCTTCTGGATTTCCGCACAAATGACTAGGGAATTTGTGCTCTATCATGTCAAAATCAAGAAAAATAACCATTCTGTAGGGAAGAAAAATCTATACAAGGCTAACATTTTAGAAATTTCTTGAAAACATTTTTCGCCGGAGAAATGGAACCCCTGGCGTGATGAGCATTTGTCTGGAAATACCAAGCAAACCAGAGAGCCGCGCCACGAAGGATCGAGCACTTTTGTTGGCTCGTTTTCTGGTTACGTGTACACGAAGACGTACAACATCCCAGATGACAAATCCTGGCAGCCCGTGTGGCGTGGCTCGGTGAGAAAGACCCCAGAAGTCAAAATAGCTAAGCAACGCTCATCTCGGATCGGGTGTCCTGCCCTCCCTTCCACCCCTCGGCGGATGCACGTGGTGTATGACCCACGCAGACGTGCAGCCCATGTCCCTCCATCATTGCGACCCCTTGTACACGCTCGGCTACCTCGTTTCTTTTTTTGCTTCTGTTCGGCTCTTGCCGTGTCCACTGCGGCTGCCTCGCGTGTTTTAGTACCGATAGGATAGCGTGTCCGTCTGAGGGCGGCTTGCTTGTTTTATTTAGGCCATTTCGCTCTCTGGCTGTCTTTTTGGCTAATGAATTTGACAGCTACACCCAGGGCGTCCATCCATTTCGGTAGCGAAGGTAACTGCTGAACTGGTCGCAAGGCTTGCTTCGACCCCCACCCCCCTCCCCCAATCATTTTCCCCACAACCCGTGATTTGTTGACACAGCCGTGGCTCCCGTCGCCTCGAGGATCGCGATAACGGCGTGGCCGCGGATTTGGTGCGTGCCGGTATGGCGACGGAAGAAAGAAAAGAAAACCCGGGGATGAATCTGCCGTGCCAAACGCACAAAAGCTTGTCTATCGGCCTGCGCAGCGTGTTGCTCGCATATGCATAATTTCGCACGGACAATCGGAACCGGTTTGGCAGCTCCGTGGCCGGCCCGAACGTTTCTCAGGTTTCCTTCAGCCGCAATCAGTGTCTGGACGACTGTGGGGATATCTTATTGGACCCAGCGGCTTTCCGGCGTCCGGCGCAGCGGCCCGCAAACCCACCCGTGATGCAACATGGCGGGTATCGTGACGACCAAACTCCGGCAGCGACGGGCGCGCTACAAACTGCAACATGGGCTGATTAGGACCGACTGTGCGCCGCTGCTCCGGCACAATCGGTCTACGGTGCGACCGTGCACGCTTCCGCCGCCTCGGAATGCAAGCGCACGGAGAGCACCCGAAGTGCGTTGCCGATTAAATGCCTGGCACACGGGCACAGATAGCTCTGAAGGACTCACTCGCCAGGGCTGCCCCGGTGCCTGCTGCCATCACCGTGCAAATGCGTGCGGGTCACTGCGTGATAAAGGCGCCTTTTCACGAGAGGGATGATCCCTCAGCGGTGGCCACTGCCTGCCGTGGGGGCCTCCTCTCCGGCGTAGGTTGAATAATTTCACGGGCGCACGGCCCGATAAGGGCCGCTCTCTGCCCCTCCTCCGAGCACCACTGCGCTGGCGCCTTTACGAATGCGTTATAGTGCGTCCTACACGCTGGAGGGGGAGGTGTTGGCGCAGATTAAGAGGAAAAACAGGATTGTGTGGTATTAGCTTCAGCGCGCCTTCTGTCGCGAATCATTTCTAATCACGAACGCAGCCCGGGCACAAATTCACAAAAGAGGAAGGGACGCGGCGCCTCACCTGTGTGCCTGCGTGTAATGCCGTGTGGCAAGCATCGAAGGTTTACGGGCTTCGTGAGCTAATGAGGTGGCGGCGAGAAGACAGCTGACAGCATGGCCCGAATGGGCATCGCTGCGGCGAATGAGCGGCTGGAAACGGGCAAGAATGTTCCTGTCGTCGCGGTCGAAGCACTGCCTGCCATGAGTGCTGGGGTCTATCGGCAATCGAACTGCGATCTACCACTTGGGAAGGCGCTCTCAGATGAAGGTGGTATTAAAATGATGGTAACCGCGCAAATTTTTTTAAAGCGGAGTGAGCGCTTGCTGATAATGAAATAATTTTCCTATGAAACATACACTGGAGATAACACCGCGGTCGAGGCACATGTAGGCAGTAGCGTAGCCAGAAATTTATTCGGGGGTGTTCAGCCATACATTATGTATTTTCGTGTGTGCGTCTATATATACACATGCAAAATTGAAAATTTTCGGCAGGGGGGGAGGGAGTTTGAACCCCCCCCCCCTCGGCTATACTCCAGTGCATGTAGGCTTGATGCATTTTTTATAACTTATGCAAGCGATTTGTCGTATATTGTGCAAGATATTTTTATCATCCGTTCCACCTATCTGCAGATACCCGGGCAGCTGCACCGTGCGAGCCAACAGCTAGCGATAAGGACAACGAACAATTTAACATATCGTTTCAAAGTATGGCTCTGATAAGGTTTCGCATATCACTTACCGGCAGAATTCTCTGTTTTTCATAAAAGAGATTTCTCGCTCTCTTACTTAGCAAAAGAGTTACTCTAAACACTGCGAGACCAAAGTACAATAACTCAGACCGTGTTCACAAAGAAGCTCCTTTACGCTAGCATTATTCCTAAGAACAAGTGCCACCCCGCCACGGTGGTCTAGTGGTTATGACGCTCGACTGCTGACCCGAAGGTCGCGGGATCGAATCCCGGCCGCGGCGGCTGCATTTTCGGTGAAGGCGAAAATGTTTGAGGCCCGTGTACTTAGATTTAGGTGCACGTTAAGGAACCCCAGGTGGTCGAAATTTATGGAGCCCTCCACTGCGGCGTCTCTCATAATCACATCTTGGTTTTGGGGCGTAAAACCCTCGATATTGTATATTAAGAACAAGTGCCAGCCAATTTTCATGCCGGACTCATCTAAGACAGCCGACCAATACAAAACACCAGTTCATAGTAAAAAGCTTCGTGAATTCCGTTCCTGTTGCTCTCGATCACATGGGATTCAGTTATGGGGCGCACCTCTGGTGCTGCAAGCGAGCCTTGTTCGCTAACGAACAGCTATAACGAAGGTGACAAATACGAATCACTGTACTTTTCCCGTTTTGACGGTTCTACGAACAGCGACAATCTGGGCATTTGTTTCAGCGTCTGCGTGAACGGGTTTCTTTATGAAAAACAAACTACCAGTTTGGCGGTGCGTTATATTCGATGTACCACGAAAACCTGAGCAACTTGTTTGACGTTGCTGTTTGTTGTGATATTTTTGGACCGTGAATTTTGTGCGCAATAGAAAAAAAAAAAACACAGGCATTTTCCAACCCGCAGACAGATTATACTGTATATCTTGACCAGAATGTGCACACTTCGGGTGGCTCAAACTTGGTGGGCGATTTTGGCGACCATGCAGGCGTTTAAACAGCGAACGGCAGAACTCACCCCGTGAACGCTGCAGTGCGGACAAACTGCAGTAGGACCTGGTCGAATCGCTGCGACGCATGGGGTCTTGGACGCTGGACGTGCGCTCGTCCATGGTGTCCTCGTCATCCTTCTTGTCCTCGGCGCCCGAGTCGTCGGCGTCCGCTTTGTTGCGCGGCTCCCAGGTCATCTTGTTCTCTTTCTTGAGTCGGCGTCGCGCGTTTGCGAACCAGGTCGACACCTGCGGTCAAATAGCGCCAATACCTTTTGTCGAATTTTTTTTCTTTTCCTTCGGGGGAAGGGAGGCCGTTATTCCGCTAGTCCCGTCCCTGAGTAGTTTGCAACTTTTCTGAGGTAAGTGTTGTGTGCATCCGTGCCAAACACCAAGCCCACCCCTGCCAGCATTCAACACTGAACTGAGCTCCACCAAACACGAAGCATAACGAGCCACAGGCGAGCCCCAACCGGAGTCCCACATTGTTCACATATGAGATACGCACTCAAGATGCCTTTCGACAGTAGCCAATGATTAACAAAGTAAGCGCCAGTGTCTGCTCGAACGCTGGAAAATGAAACGACACTGAGAGACGAGAGCAACTGTATCATAAATAACTTGACATGAGCGAGTTGGCTTATCTTGAACCAAGCAGCGCGATTGGGGCAAGAAGAATATAGAAAATATGTACGACACAATCAACGATGTCATGCTGTGCTTGTACTCTGCATTCTCTTTCGACCTACTTCACTATGCTGCAGAAACTAGATTTTCTCTCCGCTCTTCTTTCCATCTTTCTTTCCCTTTCATCCTCCCCTAACTTTAGGGTAGCAAACTGGATGTGTACAATTCTGGTTGACCTCCCTGCCTTGCCCTCATTTTTTATCTCTCTCTCCCTCTAGATATTCACAATTAAAGATGGCGGTCCGCGCTATTTTAACGCGTAACAGAAACGCCAAGGTACTATCACTCGAGTCATGAAAATTTTGCTTTATAACGCATAAAAAAAATAAACCTGTATTTTGATCTGGGCATGTCGAAAGCAGGTACAGTCGTACTTCGTTCATTTTTTTCAAAAACCTTGCCCTTCTCATTGTACCTTGTATAATATACATACAGTTTCAGTTTACTTATCGGTGAAGTTATCTGTACTCAGTCAAGCTATACAATATATCGAACCGATTCCCGCCTTTCGGTCTGACTTCTTCGCTTTAAAGCTATGAATACTTCTACTGAGCTTTTTAAAATAATCCCTTCTAATGATTTTTAAAATTATGGCATTGGAAATGTTCGCACCAACAATGTCGCAAAATCCTCGGCGACGTTATAGTGTAAGAGGGAAATGATGACGTGAGGTCAAGTGGAACTTTGGTGCCGTTCAGCAGTTCGCCACCGCCCGCAGCGATGTCATTTTTCAATGACACTTTTAAGAAAATGGCACGAAGAGAGAGATGTAACACTTTTCGAAGGATCTCATATACGGATCGAAGAAACCAGGCTTGTAGCATACACAGAGACAATAACTTTCAACCAGAAAAGAAAGGCAGCCAGAAAGAAAGAGAGAGAGAGAGAGAGAAAAGGGTTCCGCACCATTATACGTGGATGTATAGATTTCAAAGAGTGCGAAAATAGCGTTAGCCCACAGCTCCATATTTAGCGCACAGCAGCATAATCTCCTGCATTAAGCTATAAAGTGAATATGTATAATCACATTTGCGTGCCCGAGAAGCACTTCTTCAAAACGTCTTCGTAGGTATGAAGAGTCAACGCGCATAATTTTCTTGCTCTTTACGTACCTGAGTTAGAGTCATCTTCGTAATGATGGCGAGCATTATTTTTTCCCCTTTTGTGGGGTAAGGATTCTTTCGGTGTTCGTTGAGCCAAGCCTTCAGCGTGGATGTCGAGTCTCTAGTCACGTTTTTTCTCCGTGCGCCGTTGAAATCAAGGCCCCCGTAGCTGCATAAAGAGAAACACAAGAATGTTAATGACGCATGCGTCAGAAATATTACCACACCTTCACACGAAAGAAAAATAAAATAAAATAATGAAACGTTTGTGGCCTTCAAGCTGCACATCCCGCAGCGGCAACCGTTAGTATAGCTATGGCGCTGCGCTGTTGGTCGCGTGTCCAATCCAAGCCGCGGCGACCATATTTCGAGGGGGGTGCTGTGCGGAAACGATCGTGCACCGTGTGTATATTTGTATTTCAAAGACTCCAAGGTGGTGAAAATTAATCCCGAGTCCACAACTATGGCATGCCACGTAATGGCATCGTAGTTTTGTACAGGGGCGATGGAAAGAAACGCGAACAGCTGTTCGCATTTGTTTTTTTATCGAGCTCTTACCTTGGGGAGAACCAACAGACGCTAGAGTCGTCTTTGAATGCATCATAAATGACTCTAGTGTGTTTTTTTTTTTACAAGCAAGGTTACAACTGCTTGAAAAGAAATTGAAACAGCGGAGCGCGCAGGTGCCCCACTGTTCGCTTTTGTTTCTATCGAGATAGTACGTACACCCCACAATTTAAGTTGATAACTTTTTTTTTTCTGAAACATTGAATGATTTCACTAAAACTGTGGTAACCAAAGCGACCCCATTGTTTAAATGACCTCTGAGCGAATGTGTAGCGACATCTTTGTAGTACCATATTTTGACTTTTATTATTTATTTACATGTATACTACAGGAAGTAAGCTGCGTGGTAGACGTGCGTGACGTGCCTTACACTGAAATGCAAATATCTGCATTGACAGGGGTTCCAATCCTACTGACCTTCGTGGGCAAAATTTTCTTATTCGTGATATAATGCGATTGTGAAACTGGTGATGATGAGGTGTCCTGACACGAATGATTAAAGTCGATGACGACAATGACCTTCTTCAGCGTAAAGGAATGGAGGGACAAGTCAAAACTAGTTCCGAGCATTTAGCTGCTGTCGCAGTAAAAAATTTAGAAGCCAGAGCAGATTTTATGACGCTACATCGCCACAGCTTTGCACCAGGAATATGTTTTCGAGTGGCAGTTCTCGCTTTGAAAGAATTTTCACTGCCACGAGCGTCACTGGCAATGCCATCCCGTCCATATTTTTTCACAAACGCAATATTAAGAAAAACATGTCAGTTCTGCGAGTAAGTTAAGAGTGTTAAAGGAGGCACAGCATCATTGCGCAGTTGATCGTTTGAAAGAATGAAAACCGTAATTCCATTGAGATGGCATCGCAGATATTTACTGACTGATTGACTGATTCATGCTTTTAACAGCGGAGCTGTTTAAGCTCGGAGTAAGGCCGGTGTGGTATGAACAACTTCATTTAGGTCCTGAGGAATCAGTCTGGGGCCGATGCGGGCTGGTCCCACATCGGGACAGAGAGGCCAAGCCCCTCTGCCGCCACACGGGCCTTCTGGACAGCCCTGAGTTGGTCTGCCAGCACGTCATCGTGCAGCATCCGCTGACACCACTGTTACCCTTAAGTTCACCTTAAGAACCATCACTGGCCAACACCGAGCAGCGCCAGAGCATGTGCTCTAAATCGAGCAAGCCCCTACACATACTACATTAGGTTGAAGCCCCTCAGTGCAGATTAATTTTATAAGGCCGGGCCGGTGTCCTAGACAGTAAACTCAGCGCGTATGCGCTACAGAAAACGGGTATGTGCCAAGCAGCTCCTAGCGTAGCGTAGGAATGCATAGTATAGCATAGCAAGGGATGGGAAAGAGAAGTGAGCGTGAGGTGTGATGTGGGGGTTAGGAGGAGGGAAAGGAGGAGAGAGCGCAATGTAGAAAGAGATGAAGAAAGATTGAAGCGAAACTCGGTGTAGCGTTTACTCGTGTAAACGTTTGTTTGAAACGAAAAGACACGGGAGGCGGGTTGGGTTTCGTGTAAGTTTCATTAAAGCGTTTGGCAAAACTTCCTAGTCGTCGTTTCTTCAGAGTCGAGACAAGGGCGCTGGTCCGGAGCAGGCGCGTGTTTCGCCTTGACTACCACGGGTGAAGCGAGAGAGAAGTGACTCGTTCAGAGGTGTTGCGAGCGGGCGGAGCAGCCGGCAGCTGCGGGCGCTACGGCGAGCATGCTGCGGGTGAGGGAGAGAGTGACATCAGCGCGCACCTGCGAGGGAAGCGTGCGAGAGGAGCGTGACGTCAACGCAAAGCTGTGGCGTGACCTACTTGGCAACGTTCCAACACCTACGGCGAGGGGAACGCGTTGCGGCGCATTCGTACGGACGCACGTAACGTACGGCGTTACACACGTGAGTCAAAGAGCTGCTTCGCATCTAAAAAGATGAAAGAACTCAATCTGCGTTCGCCAGGTGGTGGCGCTTACTTGCCAGCTCCGTTGTTTATTAGGGGCGAAGCACCTTTAGGGTCTCGGCGTGTCGGCGTAAGCACATCGTCGCCTGCTGTCGAGACGGTCCATTCGCATGAGCGCAAGAGAGGGCGCCACCGCCTCAGCGCTCGCCGTGTGGCGAGAGAGAGCGAACGGCGCGCGTTGACTATGGAGACGCTCTTTCAGCGATGAACGCTGAACTACCAGCTCGCAAAGAACGAGAACGCGCCCTCGCCTGCGAGAGACAACGCCGACGCAGGCAGCATCTGCTAGCGAGCTTTTTTATTGAAAAAAAAAAAAAAACAACCGACTGCTCGTGCTGCACAACCGTTCACCGGCCACCGCGTGTATAGACACTGGATCTTGACCTCCAATGTAGTTCCGGTGGGATATTTCTCTTGTGCGTAGTTGAACAATAAACGTTCGCAGCGTGCACGTTAACTAAAAGCGGACAGCGGGTCTCTGTGTCTAATCTTTCTTCTGTTTCTCATTGCCCATTAGCAGTTATTTCGCTATGAAAATATCTGGCATGGCTCTGGTGGTAGAAAACTGACTTGCCACGCAGAGGGCCCAGGTTGGAATCCCGTTCCATCCTGGATATTTTATATTATTTCGTTGTTTTTCTTATTTCGCGCGATAGCGGTTGCGGACACCAGCGGCGGCGGCGGACAACTACGGCGCCGAAAATGGCTGTTGTTGTGATCTCATAACAGCTTTCACTGTAAAAAAATTGGGGGAGGGGGTTGAATCCACCCCGCACCACCCTGGCTACGCCAGTGCAAGAGATATACAAACGAATTTGTGGGTGCGCAAACCCTCCCAGGGATTTGACATTTAAAGCTTCCTAATAAACAAATTTACCTTTTTTTAGCTAATATTATTTCCAATAATATCATTGACAACAATATTATATCAGCACAACGACACTTGCTTACATATCTCTTTGATTGGTCGTTACAGTGCGCTCGAATGACGCTGCAGTGAATATCTACACCAGCGCTCGCCGTAAAGCTCTTGAGCCTTTCTGCATGCAAAGAAAATCCGAAAGCGATACGTCACATGTGTATACTTTCCCGTTTGTCGACGTGAAGGTGTTTTGTGGCTGAGCCTGCTGAGCCGCTCAGCGCGGCGCCAGAGGTGGATGAACAATAAAAAGAAGTGACGTGGCGTTTTTTTTTTTTTTTTCAATTGAATCCGAATGTGTGGGTTTGCGAGACAGTTGTCTTTTTTTCGTAGCATTGGTGTATCGTACTTTCTATTTCAAGCATGACTTGGTGGATATGTGCGAGCCTCCTCGAGTTACATGAATGTCACTCGCGGTAATCGCGACATCAAGGTCGATAATAATCCACTGCATACCCTATGATCGCAAGTACGTAGTAACGTTCCTGAGTGGTTCTAGCTGCGGGCAGGCCGCCACTGATGGCACAACATCGGGACAATGGTTTCATATAACGGTCGCGAGTCGCGTGCTTGCTTATGATACTGTACCGCTCGATATAATGGTGGGCATGTGAAGACTCAATCTTGTGTTCACTGCGTAAACATGACAGTAAGTGCAAAACTCACTGGTGCTCACCCTGTTCTCGCTGGAAAGTCATGTTCGTCAGTTTTCCCCCGCCGTTGTAACTTAGTGAGGAATTGCGCTGCTAAGTCAGAGGACGCGTGCTTGATTCCTGGCCATGGCGATCGCATTTCGATGGGGCGAAATGGGAAAACACCCGTATAGCTAGATTTAGGTGCGCGGTCAAAAATTATTCCGGAGTCCACAACTACGACGTGCCTCATAACCACATCGTGGCTTTGGCACACAAAAACCCTGACTCTTCGTAAAGTCTAATGCGGCATTCATGATGTTGCCAGTGTTAAAATCCATTGCATTGTCAACAGGTGCTTTTGTATCGACGAACTGACTGCCGTTGAAAGTGGTTCAAATATAGAAAACATTATACGAGGAATAAATAAACAGCCCGATTTACATTTTAAATTGGAACACCACATCTTTCGCTAGCACGACTTGCTTCAGATGGGTGATGTATAAGACCGGTCACGTTATCTACACGTCTGATGATTTCACTGCGCTTATAAAGCAGCTGTCCGCGCAGCTGCTCCGCCCGCGAGTGACATAACGCGCTCCTGCTACATATATATATATATATATATATATATATATATATATATATATATATATATATATATATATATATATATATATATATATATATAGTGACGTCGTCGCAGCGCATATCTACACCGAATAAACGGAAATATGCTGAAAATGTTCCGTTAGCGGGTGTGGAACTCTGGACCATGCTAATACTGAAGCCTGACGCGATAATCACTTTCCTTTTCTTTTTCTTTATTACTTTTCGGGCGCCAATGCAAGTACTAATGCAAAGAAATCACTAGATGCTGAAAAAAACCATCGGTCACTTGGCTATAGGTTGTACCAGTATACGTTCAATAAAATGCTGCCTCGCAGATCCTGCATTTTTGCGGATATGACATCCATGCGCGCTTTCCACCCGCTGTACGAGCTCGTAATCATCATCGATTCAGCCAGCATTCCCACATCGCCTGCGCATGGCAAAAAAAAAAAAAAAAGCCAAAAGGCCTCATCGGAAAGGGTGACCTTATTCCCTGAGAACCACACCGCAGGCGTATGCCTCATGAGGTGGAATAGATCACCATTAAAAAGGTCTAGATAACAAGCACGCGTGTTTAGACTCTCCGCATGTTTTCATAATAATAATTCTTGGTATTCTACGTCCAAAATCCACGACATGATTATGAGGGACGCCGTAGTGGGCGGGCTCCAGAAATTTCTACTACCTGGGGTTCTTTAACGTGCAACCTAAATCTAAGTACACGACCTCTAGCATTTCGCCTCCATCGAAATTCGCCACGGTGGTCTAGTGGTTATGACGCTGGACTGCTGACAAGAAGGTCGCGGGATCGAATCCCGGCCGCGGCGGCTGCATTTTCGATGAAGGCGATAATGTTTGAGGCCCGTGTACTCAGATTTAGGTGCACGTTAAAGAACACCAGGTGGTCGAAATTTCCGGAGCCTTCCACTACGGCGTCCCTCAATATCATATCGTGGTTTTGGGACGTTAAATCTCAGATATAATTATTATTATTATCCATCGAAATGCGTCTGCCGCGACCGGGATTCGATCCCGCTACCTTACCGCGGCGGCCATGGCATGTTTTAAACAACACCGATTCTATCCTAAAGAATTTCCTTCGTGAAGCGCTATATGACCATCTACGTCAAGGCCACGAAAGTGAAGGCTCACACGTCGCTTTACATCTGCGGCTCCATCAGGAAGAGCGATGGCACGGTTTTGCTCGACTACCTCTGCCACACGCCGCTGCGCCGTCGTCGGTAAGTATTACATTGTACATCGTCATTATGAATAGCACATTCGCACATGTGCGTACGAATGCGTTACCAGTGTGTCAGCCGAATGCCATTCGTATTCGCAATGATAATTGACATCAGTCGATTTCCGTCGTAATCTTGTTTTTTCTTCGAGTGAAACCCCTTCTTCTTATGTAGTGGATCGAGTGATTGCCCTTAACATGGCGCAAGGGTAGGCTCACCAGCGCTTGTATGGTGTTCCTGTTCCTTCTTGTATCCTTGTCTTTTGCGCTATTTGTTCAATTATGAAGGGCAGAGGCCTTGTTGATAAAGCATAGTCATAAGCACAGTAACGATTCGCAGGTGTTGTGTCCTTTTCCTTCGTCCTTGCCTCGTTCCGACGCTAAATAATTATTGATGTGGCAACAACAATTTCAGCTCGGCCACTCGAAGCCTCCCAGCTGGAAGTCTTCGCGCAATCATGTAGGAGATAGCATTGAAGACGAAGTGGTAGTGAACGCACGGCACCAGAATTACACGCGCGGCCCACGCACACGTGTCGCGAACCTGCGCTGCCTATGTATGAACAATGCGCGGCCAGACAACATAACCGCGCTTGTTGTTAATCACCCAATCCGTTCAGTCCGATTTCGGTAGCTCGTGACCCCGACCCGATATCGACCGGGCGCGCCCCCCATAATTAGCAACCACTGCCGGAGGCCTTTGTCGCCATCTAGGTGCATCATTAATCTGGACCTCGTTACGGCTCCTCTTCAACCACCAAGATATCCGCAGCCGGGGCGTGAGGGGGGAAACGCGTTGATGGCGTGTGGCCGAGGTGGTGGCGGTCGCCCTTCTTCTTGCCGCTCATTTAGCCCAAGTGCTTTCGGCGCCGACAGGGGTGCCTCCCCCGCGGCGGGGAACGCTTCTTTCCTCGGCCCACTTGATCATTATCGTTTTTCGGACCTTGGTTCAACAACTACACTTGGTCAATTTGCTTTATCGCTTCCGCGCGAAGCGTCAGCGACCAATTCACGGACGGCGACGACGTACGGCTGCCGTGGAACTGTCGTTCGATCGGCTCTCGCCTGCAGCGACATGGTTCCCGTCAAACCGATTAGACTTAGTGAGTCGTCGCGTTGTGCGCCAACAGCGTCGATTGAAACGTGAAGCGATGAAATAGCGCCGAAGTGTCACGTCTGTGCGTTAGCCTTCTACAGTTGCTCCAACAGCTTGTATCCACAAGAGAAGCGGTCCTATATGCAACGCTGTACACATATATGTAGGAAGTTTGAAAAAAGCGAGTATTTTTTATATTCATTCTTATATGTTCCACACCTCTGGCGGCAACCTTCAGCAAGGCCGTACACAATAGATTTCTATGTGTACGCTCTGCGTACACTCGTATAGGCGCCCATTCGTAAAAGCTTTTCATCCAGTAGTTGACCTTAAATATTGCCCTCCCTCTATAATTGATTCAGTCATTGCCTTCACTTGTAAATGCTATTATATTCTCGATGGGTTGAAGAGAAACCCGGTTAGTTGTTTCTCCAAGCAAATGCACTAACTAAATGCACTCACGCTTTAATTTGCGGTGCAGGGGACGTATAGAATTGGAGGAGGGAGCGTGGGACCCGCTGTAACAGTGGTGTTTGCAGACGTCGTTTCGACGGCCATACACCGTTGGAATAGCAGCAGCAGTAGCAGCAGTATACGGGCGTCCTGCGCACGGTGGCGCAACTAGCGGGATAAATGGGCCCTGCCGCCACCACCGCCGCCACTCTGTTTTTCGCACACGTGGGTTGCTGTGCTCGGGGCCAGAACAACGGGATCGTATGGCGCAGCCGCTTTGTTCTCTGCTGTGCTGCTTAATGAATTTACGAGCCCGGGAGGAAGGGCCTCTGTTGTGTCGCAGCCCCTAATTGAAACAAGCTGTCCCTGTCTGCAGCGACTCTCGGCCGGCCCAACGGGCACAACTCATCTACAGCAGCAGTAACAAGACTTAATGTCCGTACTGCTGCTCGTCGCGCTAGGTGTTTCCACCAGCGAACAAGGCAACCCTCTGCGAGGGATCGATATGAAATTGCATCTCTAAAGCGATGCAAGATGCCTGCCTCGTGGCATAAAAGAAAAAAAAATCTTTATGTTGTGGTCTGTCTGCCCCCCCCCCCCCCCCTCCACACACACACAACAGGCGTCGACTGAAGTCCGCAAACCAGCGTGAAACGGAAGCGATTTGCTTTCAGTTTTTTTGTTTCACTCCTCCTATGGAAGCGCACGTGTCCTCTTAACTCGTAAATATGCCACAGAATGTATAGATACCTCCCATGGTTTTAGTGTTCCTAAACACAATATCATAGCTCACTAAAGTAATGTCAGACTGGCTGCCGCCCGTAGGCTTTTAGTGTTGAGGCTAACAGACAGTATACCTTATAATGTTGCGCTGAACCTCAAAAACAAAACAAAAAACAAAACAAAAGAAGAACATGATTTGAGTATCCAAAGCAGGCAGTTATGACGACAGGTTTTCTAGTTCTACTTGGTACCAACAGTAGCGCAGCTCCTGTGCTTTGAATTCGACGAATAGGCTTGATTTTTTTTTTATTTTCGGCATTCTCATGAAGGAAAGCATTACATCCATATCCACCGTTAATTCCTATTTCACCGCAGGATAGCATGGTGGCCATGACAAAACGAGAAAATGTAGCGAAAGCACCTCTCTTTTTATTTCACAGACAGAAACAGAGAGAGACGTCGAAAGCATAAGTTATAATTGCAACGACAGGAAATTGTGAACAGCGTTGTCTTCGTGAACATCTTGCACCAAATTCGTTATTCATTCGTATCTAAGGACTGTTTGACATACGCCGCGCGCTTTTGTAGACAATATACCCAGTCACAATATTTGCCGGGTGCTTGTCCTTACAAAATGTTCTTGAGCACGAACTTTGTCAATGTTAACCTGTAGATACCACACTCTTGAGCTGTCATAGAGTGGATGCCGGTTAATCGCGACAGCGAACATATTAACCAATGTTGCCGACCATCTTCGATTTTTCTAGATTCTTGCCATTGTTTATCACAGCGGTCACATTAAGAAAGCTTCTGTTAGAAGATGGATTACTGATTTTTTGACGCCCTTCGCTATCATTAATTCACGATTATAGTTGGTTGGAGCCCGTTACCAAGAACCTTTGTTTGATACGAAAGGCTATTTGAATCTGAGGGCGGATTCAAGGGGCCTTTCGTTAGCACTTTTTTTTTTCATCGACAGGCGCATTCGTCATAGTGCATAGTACCTATTATTCAACCTGATTGCTACATCCACCTATTATTCAACCTGATTGCTACATCCTTGTGATCCCAGCATACATGAAAGGGGGGTTGATTACGGGGCAGCTGACGACAAATTCATAACGAACAAAACGCCGTTCGCGACCTTCTGAGATAAAAAGGATGCGCGCTATCGTGCCCGTTCGTACGGTCGGTTGCCGCAATCTCAAAAAAAAAAAAGAAGGCTACTCCCTACATCGGCTGAACATTTTTGTGTATAAGAACAACTAGCTGCATCACCTGAACTCTTGGCTGCGCCTTATTACCCCCACTAGAGAGGTGAGGTCACTCTGTTTCGTCGACTATATATGGCTAGCAATAGTCTGTGCAAGATATATTGTTTTTCGCATTGTCATGCCCGGCATATGTGTGGCGTTTGTGGTCGCGAGGAGAAATTTGAAATTTTCCTGGGTGAACATGGGGTGTTCGAAACACCCTGTGTCTATAGGGTGTTTTTTTTTCTTTGAAAATACAGATTTTTTAATAAATATGCTATTACAGTCAGGCCCCTGTCGTTTTGGCGAACGAAATCTACGCCGAGGCGTAAAAACTTCGCCGCACCTAAAGTTACATTCAAGTGAGTAATTAACAAAAACTCGTTAATCAGCTTTTTAATTATTAGCTTTAGGGCCGTTGTTTATATGGAAGAGTTGTAGGACATGACAATTTATGACATGCTCATTTTTTTTTAATCGCACAAACGCACGTACTTTGAGATAATAATCATCAAAATTCAGGGCCCCGGTCGAGGCGATACCGAAACTGAGCGCACCGGGCGCGCAGGAAATCCATCAGCCCTGTTAAGTCAAACCGGAAGCTCACGTAACAATTTTTGAAAAAAGGCGCGTCGCAGCAGAATATGGTCTGCAAAAACGGCAAGTCGTCCCAAATACCCAAATGGATCGCTAATTATTTGCGTTTGATGTGTAGTGCTTATCTGTTTCTGTGTTAAACTCAAGAGAAGCGCACAGAACTCGTTCGCTGGTCTGCGAAAAGCAGCGCCACAGTGGCAGCCGCCAAGTTTTAAGCTGTACAGTGAGAGAAAATAGTGGAAATTGCGGTTTTCTTGGGTGCAGCGTGAAAGAAACAAATAAGCACTTCACAACAAACGCAAAGAATAAGCGGTCCATTTGGGTATTTGGGACGACTTACCGTTCTTTGAGACCATATTCTGCTGCGACGCGCCTTTTTTTCAAAAATTGAACGTGACCTCCCGGTGCGACGTAACAGGGCTGACTGATTTTCTGAGCGCCCGGTGCGCTCAGTTTCGGCATCGCCTCGATCGGGGTCTTGAATTTCGGTGATTATTATCTCAAATTACGTGCGTTTTGTGCAATTTCAAAAAAAAAATTGGCGTGCTATAAATCGTCACGCCTTAAAACTCTTCCATATGAACAACGGCCCCACAGTTAATATTTTAAAAAATAATTAACAATTTTTTGTTAATTGCTCTGTTAAGGCGTTTATTTCACGGCACTCAGCGACAACACGAAATGGCGACAGTCAGGTCAAATGCACGGACTCCCAGCGCGAGCAGCGTTCTTTCAGGAGGAGCCGAAGAGGACGACCCACTAAAAGGCGCTGGAGAGCGCAACCCATTACTAAGTTCCAAGGCTTCGGTACAGCTCAGTGGAATGTAACTTTAGGTGCTGCAAAGTTTTTCCGCCTCGGCGTAGAGTTTGGTTGTGAAGACGACAGGGGCCTGACTGTCATAGCATGTTTTATTAAAAATCTGTATTGTCCAAAAAAAAAAATTAAAGAACACCCTGAATATTGTACTGTCTGCCTCGCTATGTATACTTCCCCCTCCTCGATTACCAGGTGTGCAGATTAGCAAACCAACATATTAGTTTGGTTAACATTCCTGCCTCTCACTCTCTCTTGGTATTTACTGCCTGTTTTTAACATCACTGTATTAAGCGTTTGGACTTTGGATCAACTAGAGCATTCAGCACCTAGATTATATGTGACGTACACTGCGCCTTGCGGCACTGAATTCTTTTGGCGCAGCCAGCTAACCATGGTCCCGACGCGGTATGACGCCTAACCAAGAGTCAAGAAGGCGCTGGTTTTTATATGCACCCGTAGTTACGGCTGCCACGGTAAGGTGTTCGCTTGCATGCGCGGCAGAAGTGCTTGAAGTCGTGTAAAACGACAAAAAACTACGACATCGCGCTTCTCCGCATAATGAATATTAATGCGGAGAAGCCCGCTTTCACGAATTCATTTTCACGCTCTCTAAACGGCATCGTGGCTCGCATATACAGGCTCTCGTTAGTAAAAGGCGCCTATGGACTATTCGTGGCAGACAGAAAAAGAAAGAGAGAATGCGGGAGCATGAAAGACCGGGAGGTTAACCTGAATAAATGTCTGTTTAGCTACCCCGCGTGATAGTAAGCAAGTAAAAAACGTTCGTATTAGAGTCGCAGCATTCCTCAAAATTTGCAGCGTTTTCTTTTTTTTCTGCGAATTCGCGCATCTCTTCGTTCGCGGGAAACATTGATGCAACCGTCGTTAGGCAACCACTGAATAGAGCTGACTGTACGAGTGCTTTGAAGGTATAGTGAACACTGCAAAAGAACTTAGATTCAATCCCCCGATCTGTTCACGAAAGTTGATGAAAATCTGAAAATTTTGGAAACAACTCTTCCCTGAGAATGTTGCCACGGTTACAGGAATACTGCCCATGCCTTATTTTCAAAACGCGATGATTTTTCTGGACCAACAAACCACACTTGCATTTTTTTTTGCGTTTTCGACATGTGTCATATGAAATGGTTTACATACCCGCCGTGGTAGCTTCGCAGGTAAGGCGTCGCGTTGCAAATTCGATGACGTGAGTTCGATTCCTGGCCACGGCGGCCGCATTTCGAAGGAGGTGAAATGCAAGAACCCTCGTGTGCTTAGATTTAGGTACACGTTGAGCAACCCCGGGTGGTCAAAATTATTCCGGAGCCCCTACTACGGCGCTCCTCATAATTATATCGTGGTTTCGGCACGTAAAACCCCAGAAATTAATTAGTAACGATGTTGTTTATGAGAGCGTTTGGTGTAATCTTGCTGCGTGGGGTTAAGGGTAAGAAATATATATATCCATCGACCATTTTCTTTTTTAATTTATTGTTATTAATCCAGAGGATCGCAACAGAAAATTCACAGTACAGGGCTGACACGCTTTTCCCCCCCCCCCTTTCTTATTCCTAGTATTAGGCCCAGAAGCCAATGCCTTCAAAATGAAATATTTATTCAGTCATTTGATTCTATTGCACACAAGATATCCTTAACCACCGTAGCAGCGGTGGGAAGGGCTCACTTTCACTGTCCGTCGCTGTAAGGCCGCTGGAATGAAATCAGAAGTCGAAACGCGGATAAAGTGATGAAACAAAACAGTGGCTAAGTAAAACAAAAACAAACGATTACAAAACTTTCCGCGTTCAATAGCGAACAAGATTTAATGGGCGACAGCGCACGCGCTCTCTGATAAATGTGTTTACAAAAGCACTTCACAACGTAAATCTCCAATTACGATCCGACACCACTAACTTTTATCTATAAAAACTGATCATTCACTGATTTTCCTGCTGACGTGCGTTTAAGGCTTGTTATTCATTGCAACGAAGAATCCGGTTGCACACCCAAATAATTCTGTCTTTGCACTGCGTATAGCGTTTGCTTTTAAACTTTTTATGTAACTTTTTTTTTTAATTCTCGGTGAGGCATGCGCAAGGAAGCATATATCTTATTGCAGCACCGTACATGCACTGAGTTGCAAGATACACTAATTCCGTAACTTCAATAGAACTCCCGCGGTGCAGTGGCTTCTCAAGGGGACAGGGAACAGAAAACGTAGCTGCTAGAGACAATGACCAATGACCCGTCGTTTTCCAACCGTCATCATTTGCACTGCAAACACTGAAAATACCGAAGACGAACGTTACACCCATAAGGGTGTTTTATGCGTGCGTAGTCCGAGCTATTACACCCATCGAAACGGGTGCTTCGCGTACAGGAATATTAGTTTTGAGGGCTGAATTGACATTACACCCTTAGCAGCATGAGAACTTTATGGGTGTAATAATAACGTTTCCATTTTTTCTTGTAATTTTATTCATTAGTTTACGTTAGAATTTAATTCTTGTATTTATTTATTATATTGCTTCATCACACAGAAAAACGAAGTATTTGGGGTACTCCTGACCTCGATTTCTCCTCAGCAACCATTTCTTAACAGAACAGAACAGAATTAGGCCATTCAGGTAGGCATAATAATTTAACTTATAAAAAGTTCATGAAGCGGTCGCCGGCGGTGGGCGGAGTTTATAGCCGGCGACTTCTAGGGCTTGCTTTGCACTGAAATATCCTTTTAAAGTCCACTTTTCATATATGTAGAGGCATAATAGACCCTCTACAGCCATTTTTTCGCTCAAAATCACAAATTATTGGGTGACCATGTCATGGCGCCTTTAAGGGTCGGTCCATTATCTGAATTTCCGTGTGGTGTCGAGGAGAAGGACGACAGACAGAAAGGAAGGCAATTCGGTGAGGTCAGCAAGACGCGCGTACAGTGGAAGGGAATTATGGTATGAAAAGAAAGGAGTAAGAGGGAGCAAGGTGCTCTAAGAGTGTAACCAGTGCGGCGGTCCCTTACGCAACGCGTCCGCCGCGGGGTTATAGTGGTTACGGTGCTCGGCTGCTGAGCTGGAGGTTGCGGGTTCGATCCCGGTCGCGGCAGTCGCATTTCGATGGAAGCGACAGGCTAGAGGCCTGTTGTGCGATGTCGGTGCGCGTTAAAGAACACCAGATTGTCGAAATTTCCGGAGCCCTCCACTATACATCGCACCTAATAATCATATCGTTGTTTTGGCACGTAAAACCCCACAAATTATTATATTATTATTACGCGACGCCTAGAATTGATCATTGAGGGCGGTCCATCTTAAAAAACAGTTGCAATGGCCGCGTCGCTTTCAAAGCTTGGAACTGAAGGCTTGCAGCAGGGTATAGCAGCATAAAACAGGCCGATGAAAAACGCCATACGAAATTCGTTAGTGCTTTCTTTCTTGACCCGCTCTCTTGACTTGCATCAAGGTGTACAGCTTCTGGAATGATTCCCTTGTTTCGGATTTCTCGTGATTTGTTTGGACTACTTCAAATTTTGGTGGGATTGTGCTGCATGTCACACACACAAAAATAATAATACCGGCGAATTGAGGGCAAGTGCACGGCTTTCTTTTATTGTACCCTCTGCTTTCTGTCTTGATAAATATACATGTCAACAAGCGGTTGAAAGAAAAAAGAAGGTGAAACGTAGGACGAAGCACTTAGCGTCGTTGCGGGATATCATCTACGTACCTTGTAGACCTACATATGTCACGAGCGCATGCACTGTCAGCGTCCGGTCTACACCCTCTCTTTCTCGGCCGCGAAATCTCCCAATCCTCGCAATGACGAGCGCTTGAAGACCATTAGCATCACAAAAGGCAACGACGCGGTTCTGCGGCCGCATCCCCGCCCCCCTTGGACACAGAAGAGAGTCGTTTATGGCGAGCAAAAAGGTAGTCCATACAAAGGGCTCACTATTTATACATGCACGTAGCAGACGCACGTAGGTACATCCGTATACATTTGTCCTTACACAAGTCCAGACACCCACTCACGGCTGCACCTGGGTGGCTTCCCACAAAGTTTCACCGCTCCCCTTTGTTCCGTGGCGTTGAGCGGCCGCGCGCGCGCTGTTCTTTTCTTCTTGATTTTTTTTTTTTATTGCGGTCCCGCCTGGACGACGGGCCCGAACACGGCCGATGGTCGCCTGCTGCCCCGCCCCGGGCCCGCTCTGGCGCGACGCTGGCACGGAAGATGCCGATTAAAATTTGCTTTTGCTACCGTTATGCTGACCGCTGTGCGTTCCGATCATGTGGACATAGGTAACTGCCTCCTAAATAAAGCCTGTTTCCTCGCTTCCTTACTTTATGTTGCATGTCCGGCCGACACGCTTCTTTCCGTTGCATTCTGCGTGAGCTGCGCACGGCTTTCCTTGCGTGCCCGGTCGCGCTATTGCGTTTCGCTTCGACGTTTTCTTGATGAACAAAGGTAGAGAGCCATGCGTATCATTCGCCGAATGGCCATCGGGCTCCATGCAGTTAGCATTACTCTTTCATGCTGCATTAGCGGCGTACCTTTACGGTCACTCTGGCATTTTCAAGCGTGTATGTCAGGCGACTGCGAGTGCTTCATTCTGTTCGCTCTTTCAACGACTCGAACAATTCTCTACTCTGTTATTAATAGACAATCCAAAGGTGTTCGTTTTTCACTGCTTTCATGTATGGGAGATGAAGGACAAACGACTGACTTTTTTTTTATTGACGAAAAACGGGTCTCATTATCAGATCAAGCGCAGTCGCTTCATGACCTATAGGGCAATCAGTTTGTTCTCATTAATATCTGCACTTAGCGTTAAAGCACGCCGTCGGTGAGTTTATGTACTACATAAAGCCGAATGCTGTTCTCGTTTTGCTGCTCCTCAGATTTCGAGTTCGCCGGGATAATTACAGAAGGATGGCAGCAATATAATGTCCGAGAGCCGGAGGCAATGTGATTCTGGAAGTTTTGTGAACTTAGATTCGTTGCTAGCTCAATTACACTGTTCCGTTAAAGTTTCAGTCATTCAAAGTGAGGCGTAATTGGCTAAATTCATTAGTGAAAACTCGGAAGTGGTAGGTTAGGAAATCCGCGCCCAACCTTCATTCTTAATAACTACGACATAGCACTCCTCTGCATCGCGCATAGGTGTTAAGTCTAGCACGTTGTCGGGAGCAGTTTCTGGAAAAGTTGGTACAACGCCTCTCATTCTTCCCGTCGCTAACTTAAGGGTGCCCAGCTGGAGAGGAAATGAAGAACCTTGTCCGGTGGGGCACACGCGAACAACCGTGCACCACGAAGCCCCCTAAATCATCCGGGACTGTAGCCAAAATCACCCGCTCGAACGTTGGCGAGATGGGCAACAAGAGCTTCCAACATCTGGGGCCCGAGACCTACGCGTTAATTAAAATGAGCATTATAGGCCTTGTAGCAACAGCGGCTGCGGGGTTACTCGCTCTCGTTGCGGACAAGAGAACAACGTCACGTGCATGCAAAACGCCTGCGCCACCGTCACTCCAATATAAAAAGTAAGTCTAATTACTTCCTCCTTGCAAACTTTAATTACTGAGAAGAGCCGAAAGATTACTATTTTATTCGCTCGGGCGGTTATTGTGAATTTTGAAGTTAAATAAAATCGCGTGCAAACAAAGTCTGTTCCCAACGTGTAGTTTTATATTGGCGGAAAAGTTAGACTTATTTATCAAAAAAAAAAAATCCTTCACTGGGTGGTGAAAGCGAATCTGCACATAGCGCTGCTGTACGCTACAAGAATGTCGGCAGTCTTTTAAGAGGTCCTACATGTATTCACATGTAACAGGAAAGAGCAAAATCTGTAATAACTGTTGGCAGTTATAAAGCCTCGCCGATAACATGCATGTTTCTGCATTTTTAGATTTGTTCCACAGCATACAGTAAATAATTTCAATGTTCTCGCCAAAGTGCACCTAGTTAATACGAATAACAGCAATAAGCAGAGTCGTTCAGTATATGATGAACCTGTAAATACGTCATGAGCGACAAAGACGCCACCAAAAAATACAAGAACAGTACACCCCGTGCCCAGCGCACGAGCTCTATATATATATATATATATATATATATATATATTATATATATATATATATATATATATATATATATATATATATATATATAGGAAGCGGTAGCGTATGCATCAAAGTACACGGAAGTTAGCGCCTGTCCACGTCAATTTGCTCAGCGGTATCATCCTTGTTCACGTGGAGCTTGTGGCCTAAACATGCCTTAAAGCCCAAATATATTAACGCGATAGCGTTAAAGAGCTCGTATCGCAGAAATTCCGCCGTCGGCGTCGGCACCGTTGGTTGTGAGCGAAAAATCATCATCTTGTCCGTGACCGAAAAATCGAAAAAGCTGCAAATAAAACAAATAATAAGAATGTTGAGTCCGAGTGAGAATCGAACCCAGGCCGTCTGCGTGGCAAGCAGGTGTTCTACCACACAGCCACGCCTCCGCTTGGAGCTGCACTGAAATTAACTTTGATGCTTCCCAAAAATACGCGTCCTGTATGCAGGTGTCACAGTAGGAGATGTAGTATGGCAGTAATATTGCGTGGTACAAGCGTACATTGCCATCGGGCGTCACACCACGTCAATATCATAACGACTTGGTGGTTTAAAGACAGCCACCCATTACAAAAGGCACACACATTACTGCGCGTATTCCCTTAAGACCCCGTAGTGGGTGCATCGCAGCTTCGAAAAAGGTTCTCGCGCTTAATTGCTCCTGGTTTAAAGCATGCTACCCATTACATAAGGCACACACCTTCAACTCGCGTTCAACTCTTAAAGGCGAAGCTTAAGCGTCCCCCAATTTTTTATTCCCTCTTTTATGAAAGCAATTTAAAGAAGCATAATTGAATATTCACTTAATGCATCAACCCTCTATAGTGATTCGGTAGTCGACACGCTGCTTGCGTCAATCCAATAGAGACTGAAAACTAGAAGCGGCCTCCAGAAAGGGGAACGTACTCTAAAAAAGCCAGGTGAAATTTGGTTTCGCTAGATGATCTATCTCGCCAAACAATTAATCATACAACAGAGTACTTAAGCCTATCCTTGCTGCTCTTCGATCCTCACTACAACGCCGAGCCAGCTTCAAGCTTCAGCTGTGTTAGCTTTACTGCATAACGTGTGCACAGACATTGCCGGGAAGGAGAGGTAATGATGACAGGGCACAGTGTAAACAGTTTCGGCATCGCGTTAGCGCTAATTAGCGTTCTGATTAGCGAGCATTTAAGCGATTATTAACTTAACCGCATCACAAGTGGTCGAAGCCGCGGTATAACGATAAGCCACGATGACAGGTTAAACGTGTTGCGTTGAAATGGTGGCGGTAATAAACGGCTTCGGTAGCCTGAAACGCATTTATATATTCAGCGTTCCAGCTAGCAGCACGTGGCTATCGTGTGTTGCCTACAGTTTCTACGTGCTTGCGGCACAATCGAAGGGCACGCAGCTCAAGTTGAGCTAATGCGACGGGTACAGTGATTCTGCCCAGCGTTCAAGATTGAGGGTTAGTCGCAACGCCCCACTCACCACATTTCAGATTGCCAATCCTAAACTCTTTCAGCAATATCGTGTTGAGCGTATAGTTTTTCTGAGCAGCGCTTCGGTACCACATATAATGAGCATTTCTTTCGTGGTGAAAGTATCATGTAAAGCGGAGTTGTTGAAGGCAGTCGAACAATGCTCAACTTCGTGAGCGTATGATACGTATAAACGTGGCTCAGGGTTGCAAATGATAGAAAAACAAAGCCCACCCGTTATATTGTATCGCCCTGTCAGCAAGCTGCCAGCATAAATTCGGAATTCATTGCTGGCCACAGACTTTCCTATAAACGGTGATTAACAGCGAAGAAATCGCCTTGGGCTGCTTTCCTCAGCATGCGTATATTCATTGTTTTATTTATCCTTTATAGCTCCACGAGTAACACGCAAATCTCTCGTGCCCGATGCTCCTGAATATTCAAACAACCTAAAGCACCACCGTGCAAAGTATAACGAAATTTAGGAAAAAGAAAAGCAGCAATACTGCTCAAATTGCTGATATGTCGATGCGAAAGAAAATAAAAAATAAATCACATAGATAAACGCAAAATAGAAATTGCCGTTATATATTTATAAGAAAACGCAAATAAGAGAAGCAGGTCCAGGCGGGGGATGGCCGGCTCCCGAATGCGCAGCACTTAGAAAGTCGGCCGCGCAACGCGAGCGCGAATAAGCGAAAGTTCTTAAAACTCCCTTTTAATTAAAGGACGGGAACTTTCTCTGCGTGGCTGGCTTCGCGGCTCTTTTGTTTGGGCAAGGGGCAGGCCCGGCCCTAAGCAAATGCAGCGTGGGCCGCGCCCCGCGCCAGCATCAGGCTGCTGCCGGCTTCCTGCAGCGCAGACCCGACCCCAGCTTTGCTTGCCCTCCTCACTCTCATCTTACGAGCGTGCCCCAACGTTGTCTGCCCAGTGTGCGTGCGTGTATGCAGCTTCTGCTGCTAGTGTGTGCGTATAATTAAGGTCCGTGTCACCGCACTAATTCTGCTTGCGGGGCGCCATATATACAGCGGGGTGCGCGGCGTTCACTTTGCGCAAAACGGAAAATCTCTCTCCCCCCTTTGCCCTAGCCCCCTCTCTGGAGCTGACTCGCAACGAGAACGCCGCTGCAGAATCCACAACGATTTGGTGCAAACTGATCGAGGACGACCTTTCGCCCCAACAAACGTCTGTCTGTGCATCGCGATTTCCGGCCACTGTTTTTGTATTTGGCTCTAACTCCTCGACAGGACTGTGTTAGCGAGCAACGCCCACAGCGCACATTCTGAGTCGGAGCTTTTGGCACATTGCCGCCGGTCACAGCTAGGCTGCTACGGTGATTTTCTAAGAAGAATGTGGAAGTGGTTGAACGTATGCAGTGGTGTCAAAGGAGATATTACTCGCCGAATGCTTCATAGCTACGTTGTGAGAAACATTTTTTTCGCACTCGGTCATGTAGTATACGTGTTTATACCTTGTCGCTGGTGCTTTTACCCACTCTCGCTGTTCAGAAATCTGCAAACGTAAATTCGTAATTGCAGGCGTAATTGATCCGCAACCTGTTCTATAATGGACTTCCCTCAAAGCTTAGCAAAAATACAGAAGCCGCGAGGAAGAAAGCACATTTTCCCTTCGCAAGCAATGCGCGCGCTCTGATGCTGTCGAAAGGTATACCTAGGAAAAAACTGCTAGATATCGTTAACGCAGCGATTATGTTGCGATGTTATTCCTTTTAGCATTTATTCAGTGGTTGATCTGCGTTTAGCCTAGGTTGATTTACGTGTTCTCCCAGCAAGCGGGGTTCGCCTGGCAATTTGCGCCGGCATTTGCTTCACCTGTTCGTCTCTTTCACTGTTCATGATTATTCTATAGCAAATGCTTGTGAGTATAGTGTGCGTAGATATATTGGAGTAGAAGTCGCGAAGCCTCCTTGCGCACTATTCTCAGTCTTTCGGGGAAGGTTAATTGTTGCACAGACGCGTTCAAAATTTTGTTTTTGTTGACTGTCTAGCAGAGCATATTCATTTAGACATTGAATACATGAAGTATTCTACCTCGCGAAATTCTTCACAGTCCCTGCGTAACTGAAGAGTACCGCTTCCAGGTCTGAATACCCATGCTGAGGTGCGTGCCGATGGTGTTCTTGTCTTATAAAATAGGGAGCTTTCGAATCGATTAAGCCCCTCCACTACACGTGGTTCGTGTTTCGGGGTGGGCCATTCCCATGTTGGTATCCCCATGTATAAAAAAAATGGATGCTCTTGCAAAATAAGTGCTGTCGAGACCACCAGCTGTAAGATAACGAGTCGCCGGTTCAGCCTATAGGTTATTACATATCTTTCAGTTCCATGATCCATAGAACAGAACGAATTTCCTCGTCGCCAACGAGGAAATTCGTTCTTCAGCATTTCTTTCCTGCTTGTGGTATATATTGTGAAGGTTTTAACTTATTTTAGGGCTTCGATATATATGTCGGCAAAGTAGCATCTCAGTACAAAATGTATTGGTTGCCGAACTGCACAAAAAAAAAAAAGTCTCTACATGTAAACAAACTGACAACTGCAATCTTCGCTTTTACAACGATTGACTCGCATCAGCTCTTTCGGGGTAGTAATGCACGCCGAAAAATTTACACAGCGTCTGTGAAAACGTATCCAAATGAGAAATTTGAATAGAACTCCAAGTAACGTCGCCTCACGTCGTTAACAGGCTTTCTGGCGAGGCAACGTGTCCGCATTTAGCTGAACTACAAGGACGTTGACATGATTTTCGGTGGGCCAATCGCGCCAGACGTACACGCTGTAAAGCAGGGGAAGTACCGGTATACAAAGGGGAAAAAAAGAGACGCCCTTATTTGAGGCTAATCGCTTTTTTCTACTGCGGCAGACGCTCCTCTGATCTCCCGGTGTCTGGGTAACAGCATGCGTGCCGCATGGTGCTTGCGGAGAGGCCCTAACGACGGTCCAGATATCCCTTCTACCTTCACCGTGCGCGACGACTGCGAACGACGTACTGCTGCACCGAATCAGATCGGAAGGGACACATAAGAAGACTTCCGATAGTATTCCTGTTAATCGGGCTTGCTTTATGGCGGTCACTTAACTGTGCAGTCTGCGGGCGGCGTCTCGAGATTTATGGCCCCCTTGTGTGCTTTCGTTATCTCGAAACACGTATACAATGTCCCAGGAAACGACGCTCCCGACATCGATTTCGGGACCCGACAAGAGCCTGAACATTTTCCGTCTTGAGATGTAAAATTCCACCTGCGACCCGTGGATGGAAAGCGGCGTGAGGGAATAGAAGATAAAATGCCCAATAGAGAATAAGAGGGGGCACTTTATTGCGAGCTCCTCTTGCTACGAACTTCGCGGTGCCGCTTGTTGGCGACCGCGCATCTGTCGCGACCGTTGTGTGTAAATCCGGGAATGGGCGCGGAAACATCGAGATCGCGCCAGTCGGTCTGCGATGAGAGGAAGATTTCAATGCGGATGTTTCCGCCTGTCGATCCAAGATCCACGGTCATGGACCGGGATCCCAAACTTGTAGGACTGGTGCGTTCTCCTCTAGTCTTTCTTCGCGTTCGCGTTATACGCCTTCTTGCGCGCGACACCTGGTGCCAAAGTAGTCTCAGAACGCTTCATTGAATTCAATACCATACTTTTTATAAGATATGAAACGACCTCAAACGCACTTTGTAACCATTGTAAGAAGCACATATAAACGGATATTACTGCCCGGCGATATTCTAATAAACAACTTTTTTTTTTTTTTTGCACTTTTCTCGCTTCAGTCGTGTCCTGGGTTTTCTCGCGTACATAATGACCGGGCCAGGAAGAGCCCAGAATGCATCGTGACGCTTACGACTGCAGTGGTAAGCGTCACGAGTATTCACGTGTATTCACACGTGGAAACACAAGCATTCACGCGTTTGCAGCAAACGCGTGTCTAGGCAAGCATCGTAAACATGCGCTGTCAAAAGCAAATAATGGCGCCTTGAAACAAGTCACGCGTTTGGCAGTGACATAATTGAGAAAAAATATGTGTTGAACGTAGAACACTTATATAAGGGAGGTCATCAACAACTTTACTACGCAAGGATAATACATGTTATGGTGTAACAATATAATAATAGCGTATATCGTGCACCAACCCATGAATTAGGGGTCATATTCACAGAGGCTTCATTTGTAAAGTGCTATTTCTAGTTGGACGCCTTCTGAAAAGGCAGTGTGCAAGAGCTTTTGGGTGAGTACGGGTCTATAGGTCACACGTCCTGTCTGCATGAGTATGTATACAGTCTATGGTAAACGCCAAACAACTATAGTGACACTGATGTGTTTGTTAACCTTATCATATATGATAAGTGTAACAAACACATTGGGTAACTATAGTTACCCTTATCGTTCATAAACGTTCGAGCAAGGGGCTCTCGTAATCAACTTAATGTCATTCTGCGCAGCAACGGATATGTAGTACGTGCGCGCATGCATACACAGAAGTGTTACCGACCTACCCATTGTTTTACAGAATCTGTTTCGTCTCATTCCAGCATCAGGCGAATACGTTGCGGCGCTCCTGTAAGGGCTTCGCATACTGACACAGAGAGCCTGCAGGTAATTTTTGTAAACGGAAAATTGACAGACGCCAAAGATAATGCCCGCTTCAACGGGCGCTGCAGATTCGAGTTGCACGAAAACGCGCAGTATATCGAAACGCGGTACGAGCGCTTAAAATGTGGCAATACCGTTGCGATCGTTTCGGCCGGTGATGCTGCGCATGCCAACGACACGCGCTGTCTGCCACCTGGCGCGTGAAGGCAGCGCGTGATTCTTCTTGGCCGCCTCCCTGCTTACGGCATCTCGGTGACTGCCCCGCCTACATTCTTGTCGCGCTATGTGTGACACAACGCTATTCGTAGCTACCCAACCCATCGGAGGGACACGCGCTCAGGCTTTTCTCTTGAACGCGCACCAATATGTACAGCAGTAACTTGCACAAGTGGTTTGAAAGAGACTTCGCAGGAGCGATATTACATTGTCATAAACTGTATAAGTTATATCTTGTCAAAAAACGCCAAACAAAACTCATGTGCGTCCCTCCCTAGCTCATCATACAGTAACTTGTCTCTGCAGTGCTCCACCATTCTTGCGGGTGAACATCAGACTGTATGCCCAAGCTGCTTCTTGAGTACTGTTGCGTTTTTTTTTTTTTTAATTGCGCGTAGACGTGCTCGTGCTCTCGTGCTTGCAAATGTATAGGTATATCTTTCCACTTGCTCATCGTGTTCTTCTCACATTGAATTTGTTCATATTGTTTTATTTTTTCAATTTCGCCTTGTGTCGGCGCGTGTTGTTTTCATGATTTCAGCTTGCCACTCATACAGTGACCTAGGCTTTTATTCAAAATTTCGCAACAGGATAGCTTTTTCTTTTGGTCTGCATCGTTGAATAGAACATGAACTTGGCATAAATGCCAGTCTGCTTCGAAGCGAACAAAATTAAGGAGTACACTTTTATGCGTACGTCATCATCGGAGAAGCGAGTCGTAATCATGTTGTAAATTTCAATGAAAACAAGACAACTGCAATTGTCATATCTCTTTTTTAAAGTTAATCGAATAAAAGTGCAATACTGTTATATTGTCAGCCAGCTTCATTCATTTGCATCTATTGATAACGCGTTAAGTTCTGCTACAACTTTTTAAGCTTTATTGCACGGTACAACCGTTTCAACCTTTTAAAATACTCCATAATTACTCAGTTACAACATCCTGCATGGTTTATTAAATAGTTATTGCAGCCCGTAAAATGCGCTTCATTTAACTCCACCTGTTATGTGGCTGCTGTTGACGCCAGCCGTCCACAACGCGCTGACGGGACGTCCTAAATTATACACTCGTCGTCTCCTCCATTTATACAAGAGTTTTGATACCCAAACCAGCTTTACTGCCCACGTCCTTTAAACACCGCTCTTTGGCGCTTTCCACTTCTGGCGGGTGTACGTAGGTGTAAATGGCATTTAGAACGTGAGCTCCAAGTGGTGCCGGCCAACACGCGCCGCATGCGCTAACTGCCGCCGGTGTGACGAATGGTCGAGAGCGTCCTTTTTTCTGTAGAGTCGGCGAGCGAACGCGGCGCTCCGAAGAAAACGCGAGGGGCGCTCGGTATACGAGAGTGTGAGGCTCGTGTCCTGCTGCTTCGGCCGGCCGCAAATCCGGCCGACGGCCACGACGGACTGAGGCGCTGACCCTCCCCGCCCGCAGCATTCCGCGCCGGTTGCGAGCGAGAGACAAAACGAGGAAAAGCAATAAAAAAGGAAGAGCCGTATATCTGGCGCAATTGAAACTACATTTAGTGCCAATCATTGTTCCCTCACGCCGGCGAGGGAGGGCCCGTGTGCCGGTGTGATTTGTACCCCCGCAAAGATTTATTTATACCCCATAGATGTCCAGGCGCTGTCAGACGTGGCGTCGTGGGGGCCAAACCACCGGGACAGGACTCTCTCGTTTCGCTCCTTTTTTTATTTTATTTTCTTGCTTCCTCCCTTCTTCCGTCCTCTTTTCTTCCCTCACGCTGTCGCGGCAAGTTTTCCTGCAATGTTTCTTCCGTCCCTGCCCCCATCCCGCCATTCTTTCGTTCTATTCTTTGTTTCTTTCCTTGTAGTGGACCTATGTCGTGAGGCTGCGCGTGGCCGGCTGGCCGGCCGTCCGGCCCAGTCCGGACGGCCCGAACGCGGCATGCCAGCGTATTGCTGCCGCGTGCCACTGTCACTGTCAGGCGGCTTGTTGCGAGAAGGTGATAGACCAACGAGTTCCTTAGTCCGCGACACGCTGCTGCTCCTCTAATACGGATGAATAATAGAAGACAGAGAGCGATCAGGAGATAACGAAAAGCTTGACGCTGGACAGCTTTATTATTAGTCCATGCAACAGGTAAGGACAGTTCTCTTTTCTTCTGACTTCTGCTCGACAGCTTTATATAACGTTTGTTTGGCACTGTATATATAGTGCAGGCACGTAGCCAGGATTTTTTTTCGGGGGGGGCCCAAGGCCTAATTGTTCGAAAGAAAGGCTTTCCATGCCAAAAATAAAACAAAAGTTGCCCGGGAATATAGAAGGCCGGACGAATTTCGGGGGGGGGGGGGGGGGGGCGGGCCCCCGGCCCGGCCCCCCCTTGCCTACGTGCCTGATATAGTGCGTCATGTAAAGTTGATCATGACGGGGAAGTTGACATGGCAAAGATACACGAACAAAATGATGAAAAGAAAAATGGGATAGTGTATACGTGCAGAAAAGGAAGCGCTTCCAGATATCTCAGCAGGTTTTCGATACAAAAAAACGCCGCGACCAAAATGAATTAATATGCGTCGTATTCGCATATCACTTCCTCGGAGGAGGAAAGAAGGGAATTTCGAGGGCTCGTTTCTTTGTTTGGTACAACCTTAACGAAAACTAACAGATAGAGAGAAGGCATTTGGTAGGAACAGAAATAATCCATTTACGGCAGTGAGCATTCACGCAGTCTAAGCAAATGAAAGGTCTTGCGAATTCGGCTGCCCCATTGTATAGGTGTTGATTAGTACTGCCTGTAGTCATCACACAGCTTCGACATTTTCTTGTTCGCTAGCATGCTTAGCTGGCAGCCTTTTTACTGGCCGCTTTTGCGTAGAAACGGATTTATTGATTCAGAACTCTTGCAATGAAAGATTGGTGGGTAGGCCCTCTGCCAGTGCGAAAACAACGATGAAGACTATGGTTCTAAAACCAATCGTGGGCCTACCCCTGACATACTACCGACAGCATTGGAGCAATGCAAGCATTTACTAGGCAACATTACCACTTACGAAAGGAAACGAAGCAGCAGATACTTTCTGGCTGCTTTTGAACTTCTGTTCTGGCACGTTAAATAACCATTTTTCTTTATAATTGCAGATAAAATACACATTTTTCAAGCTTTTCTGTCATGACAGCCAGTGCGCGCGCGCCCTCCCGCCACCAGCAAGCTGGTACTCATCAAGGCACCCTAGCGCGACGCGCGGCGCGCCTGCAAATGCGGAGCGGCGAAGTTGCGTGCATGTTGGCAAACGCGTGATTGGCAAACGCGCGAACGCGAACGCTGCAAACGCTGCTCACGCTGCCCGCCATCTATGTTGATGCTGCGCGCAAGTTTCTGATTCTGATGCGCAGCACGTGTTCTCGTGTGAATTTGACAAAAACAGAGATTCGCAACAAATTAAAGCTTGGCTGTTCATCATCTACCAGATTTCAATATCTGAAACTGGACTGGTATTACGTAAACTTTATTAATAAAATTCAGTCCGCGGCTTCAAGGAACAACTGCTTCAACGTTTAATGTTCTTACTGACTTGTTGGCTGGAATTTTCCAAAACTACTCTGTATCTGGCAAGAACTCTATATATTTTATTTTACATAAACAATATGCCGGCGCGCTGAACTTATTGCAATTTATTCATATATTTGCAACTTATCTGTAACTTGAAGACCAAGCAAGAGGTAAAAACGTGTGCTCTCATTTCTATGGTCTGATATTCAAAATGGTCCTTATTATTCAAAAATAAAAACTCAACTAATAATACTGCTTCTCTTCTATTTGGCTGCACATCTGGCGATAATGTTAAATGCCATGGATACTTTGGCTACTTGTGGCTTGATTTCGGGCTCCTTTTCAAATCCACGCAATGGCAACCCTGCTGCAGTCGTACTCTAAGTGTGTCCTTCTGAATGACCCTCGATGCGTAATACGGGTGAGGGTATGTTTACTCCGCGCTCAAAACCAACTGTGTTTCAAAGCTCGATAATCGTGTTCTCTCGGAACGCCCTCGCGACAAGCCAATTCGCGCCGGCGGCGCTGTCCTAATCACGCCGCGCGCGCGACGTCGGAAGCACGGACGACCGATCCCACCCACCATTCCGCGGCGCGAGTGCTTGTCACGACAGAGACCAAACTATATGTCTGCACCGACTGCCAGATCTATCCGAGGGCACGAATTCGGAGCCACTCTGGCCGCCGTGTCAGAGTTTATAGCCGCCGCGAAAACGGCGCAGAAGGGCCAAAGGCGGGTACTATAGAGACGCGTAAAACGCACACAGAGCCCGCGGAGTGACATGGGCGCCACGAAATTAAGCGGGGAGTCACGGGGAATATATGGCGCTTCAATTTGTAGAGCAGCTGCTGGGCAGCGACCGCGAACGACGGCCACCATTTGGCGGGTGTACATTAGGCTAACGATTTGTGCGCAGCGCCCTTAATGTCCCGCGCTCGTGTCTGGCACAGACTGAAGTACACGTGTCCGGAGAAGACCGCAGCTCCGCGACCAGGAACGATTCCGAGGCACGTCCTCGTCGCTTGACCACGCGTTCGCCGCGCCGCTGCAGCGCGCGAGCGCACGCCGCTATCGGAAACGCGGGGCCTATTGCGGCGTGTCATTTCTCATGGCTGTTTGAGTGGGAAAAACCAATTTGTAATGCTCACTCCTATAATTGACCTCGCCGGTGGATATTTAGTGTACGCCTATACGTTGATAGCCTACTTAGTACATTAAATAATGTCATGCCCAAAGAAGATTGTATACAGGTATCATGCAGTGGACCGTGCACTGCGGTCGAGCATCTACATGACAGGCTCGGTTTTTAATATGCATGCCAGCTGCTACAGCCCTGCATCAAAGGCTGTCCCAAGCATACATATCTGCGAAAAACAGAGTACAGCGATGTATTTCCTGTTCGGAAGCTTAAATGTATATTGTTCGAAACAAACCAGGCAGGTTACAAGAAAGATGAACATATTGCCACGAGCATTATATTAGCTTGTATATATGTACAGGAAAAGCACATTAAGCGCTTGTCCGTATTCTTTCTCGTCATTATCTGCAATTCGTTTGATATACAATTGATATGCAATTCGTAACAATGAGTGAGACAGGTGCGTTATCAATGAGTGGATCGCCATGGGCTTCAACTCGCGCATACACCTCTTCGCTGTCAAAGATGACACAGGTGGGAGTACGCCTCTGTTATTTGACATGGTAAATGACCCCGGATGAAGTTAAACCGCCTTCACACGATAGGATTCTGCGATATCGCTGCCGCGAATTTCTTGTTCCACATTTTCCGACTCTGAACGTTTATTGTAACGCCGGCATAGCGGCCACCACCCACGTGAATAGCGTAGCGCGCATTCGCTTCTGCTGTGACCCCAACAAGTATGCGTACCCCCATCCCCTTTTCTTGTCACCATGCTCCATGGCTACACGTATCTATCTATCTATCTATCTATCTATCTATCTATCTATCTATCTATCTATCTATCTATCTATCTATCTATCTATCTATCTATCTATCTATCTATCTATCTATCTATCTATCTATCTATCTATCTATCTATCTATCTATCTATCTATCTATCTATCTATCTATCTATCTATCTATCTATCTATCTATCTATCTATCTATCTATCTATCTATCTATCTATCTATCTATTCCGAAGGTTGGACATGCGATCACCATATTAATTAATAGCGTAAAGTATGATAACTCATTTCATGCTGTGTGTCAGGGTCAGGGAGCCGCCACGCGTGAACGCTGAAGCAGCCATGTAGTGCTATTCGTTTATATTTTCCTTTAGCTTGCATTTTCACTGCATCTGTGCTACAGAGTAGGCTGGCACAGGTAGAACACGTCAGTTTTATTTAACTGAGCTGCTGGAGTCACACATGCAAATGGTATAAGGAATATAAAAATTAATAACCCAAATACTTTTCGCGTGCATATTGTGTCGTAATATTACATGAGAAAAATAAAGCACGAGATAAAACAACATCTAAGCCATATACGTATATACATGGAGTGCGAACTTGCTCAATTATTTGGGGATGCATACTAACGCATACATTTGCTTCTGATTCAGGCAAATAATTTTCTGTCACTATGTATCTAAGTGCTCCCATTTGTGAAATGTCGATCGAGCACCCATTTTTCTCGATCGAGTGGCCCTGTTCTCTGGGTCAGTGAACTAATTCCGACACGCGCTACCTTTTACTGCCGCTACGCATATAACATGCAGTCATGGCTGTCCTTTTCTTTTTATTATTTTATTTTTCCTGCCAACTTTGTTGGGCACATAAATTTCTCGCTTCGTAGGCAGTGCCATTGACTCGAATCCGTCCACGGTCAGCAAGAAAACGTGTTCCCGCCGACATTAATCTTCGTATAATGTCCGCACTGTTTGCGCACGCCCGTTCTCAAGCGTGTCAGAACCGTGCGCGAACATGGGCACGTCTTTTGCATGCCATATTTCCTAATCGTCCGTCCGTTTTGCTCCATACGGGTGACAGCGGTTGTTTGAACCTCGATAGCGGCGGCGGGCACTCGAGGGTGCGACCGCGCTTTTTGCAATGGGTCCACGTGCCTCACAAACGGCTCTCGCTCGCGCCCGTTTTCATTTCCTGGCGCTTTACTGTTATCCCATCAATGGTTATGTTTCTTCTTGCTCCATTTTTTTTATTATTATTGTCATACGCTTGTCCTCCCCCCTTCTCCTTTTGCTGCTCCGTGGCCTGCGTGCCTGTGTGGTCCGACCGCTCGCCGTGCGCGCACGCAAGCGCGCGGTTTTATGGTCCGGACAGGTGCTTCGGACGCATATAAAAGCGAAGCCGCGGTAAGCGTAGCGTGTCGGGTTTCCATTGAGCGGCGCTGGCCACCGGTGGCTCGCTAAAACCCGCCCGCTATCTTATCGCCATCGGCATCGTGAGAAAAGCGGGCGACCACCGGAGACACGTCACAGTGCAGGGAGCAGCCATTGTGCCTCCGGTGTGTACCAGCCCGTCACGTGCGACGCGTGCGCGCTCACTGCCGGGCCAGATGGCGCCCTCTTCCGCCGTCATCCACTCCCCAATGGCCGCGACGCAATATTCGCCAAAGTTGGCGCCAAAGTCGCGTATGGGCAAGGCAGGGGGGTCTGCGTTCCCCCTGCCTCGCTCGGCGCCAAGTGGGTCAGCCTGTCATGCGGGCCCGCACGTCGTTAAATGCTTCGCCCTCCTGTAAATCAGCGGCACTCCACATCCTTTCTCTCTGCTCATGCCGCAATCGCTGCCTTTATCTATGTTTGTTCACGTCTTCCTCCGGCGCTCACCGCTAACCCACAGCGCAAACCGCGGAACGCAATTATTTAACGTGTTACAGGAGTACATATATCTCCGGCCGCGTACACTTCTCCTCTCGCCGCGCCCACCGATGGTTGCAGTTGGGAAGGAACGTGCACGGAAGCTGGCCGATGCACTAATCACTCTCTGCGCGTGTCACAATCGATCACTAAGGCATAACCGCCTGCCGCGGTCCATGCCATGCCGACCATACTGATGTGATGTGTGTTTGTGCTACCTTACGCAAAAGAAGCGATTTCTTCTTACGTAATCGAATTGATGCCTGGCAAAGAAAAAACAAACAAACAGCGATGTTTTATAAACCACGCTGACCGACGGTTTCTTCTTTACCGACGATGTTGACTTGGGAATAGGCGGCATGCTTGCATAGACTTCACTTTTGCTTCTCCTTTTTGTTCTTCAAACAGGACGAAAAATCCTTCTTTTCTCAAAAAAAAAATCAAAAGGGATAATTGAGGATACACATCATAACAATTAAGCGTTTGCCGAATCAGACGGCTCGCAAAATAAACTCCCCCGTTATCGTTTGCTTCTAGAAGATCACTGCGGCGTGTTTAATTATTAAACGCGCCACTTCCTTTCATGTAGTGAAACGTGCGTGTAGGCCTCTTAAGAGCTATCTGACCCTTTAGCTGTACGGATAAGCACATTTCGTTACACGGATAAACGTGGATTCAATTTCAACAACTTTTACGATTACACGCTATGTGCAAGGCCATCCCATCTGCGATCGCTAAAAAGTACTGCTTCTTTCTATTGACTTATCGTCAACCGCTAGGGCTGTCTTGTTTTCAACTCTCCATTTATCAAGTCGCAGGAGTCGTTACAGAACAGCACGCGTTGTTGCTAATACGACTCAACAGCTAAGAGGAAAAATGAAAAATGGGTTTCTTCGTCTCGGCTCGGAATTCATGACGCAATGGCGGTGCTCGTTTAGTGTCGCCTGTCACGTCCAGCTCATGAAGCCGCAGTGGTGCTTATTATTATTTTTTTTTTTTGTGTTACAACACACCATATGAGCACGTCGCAAACGAGAAACCTGACACTCAGAGGGCTAGACAACTTTTCCTCGAGCTTAAATGGAACGTCTTGTTTTCTTAAAATATAATGCCCGTACTTCGCTCCATGTACGCCGTGACACTTTGCGAGCCCTATACGTTCGTTCTTTCTTTCCTTTGCCAGCAGAAGCTACTGTCGTATGCATGGAGTGTACGGAGGACATTATGCGCGTAATATATGCTTAAGACCCTAAGCGTACCTAGTTAAGTAAATCCACAATGTAATATATAGCGTGACTATACGAATACACCGATATACGTGATGTGGAACATAACTTACCCGTACGCAGCCAGAGCCGGGTCGTAGTAATACGAGGCTGGTTGCGTGATGCCCCTCCACGGATCAGCGGCTTCTTTCATTGTGTACGCCGGATTCTGCGAAAAAAACAAACATATATATAAGCACTCTATAGAAGCAAAACCGGGCACCGTATACGTGTACTGAAGATGCTATCACGTTATGTAATGCAGCATAAACAACACCAACGGCACCGAATCAACGAAACTTGCATAAAGCATGGTACGCGAAAGAGCATGCATATTCTGACACTATGTGTGCACAACGTAAGTGTTAGCTTCCTCGGTGTTGGGAACGCAGCACGAGGTTAACGCCCATCGTTAGTGAAAGCATTACAGTGTCCTACAAGACAATAACCGCCCAATTCACGCTAGAACGAGTTTAAGAAATTATCGTGCTTCCTAACCTGAAATCGCTATCTGTGGATACGCATTTGCTGCGTAGTTGTTATTTTGCCGTCATTGCTTACAAGCGCTGCTTTTCTTAAATTTCATTGACATGATGGAAGAAAGCGTTGGCGCGCAAATACAACGCCGGATATACTCCTTGGCTCTTGAAGATGTTGTGTAGTTATATATGCGTAGTTTTATGTTCTTTTTTTACACATATCTTGTAGGACAAGGAGCAAATGAACAGTTAATGTACACAACGCAAAGTTTATGACATAGCAGCTGAAACCGCCCATGACATTGTGAAAAGGAGGACGAGGAAAATAAAAAAACGGAAGGACAGGGAGATTAGCCAGTTCTTAGACCGGCTGGCTACCCTGTGCTGGGCAAAGGGGTGAGGGGAATAAAAGATTATAGAAAAGAGACGTTACAAAAAAAGGAAAAAAAAAACGCTCTCAAGGCAACAATGTGGGCGACAACAATATTTTATGATATAGCGACATACTTTTATAGAAAAAAAAATCTGAAAGCAGCGATGCGAGGCACATTATTATCATATGTCATGGAAATCATCAATACAAATAAATAACGGTCTCATGTTCCTCACGTTTCTGTGTTTGTGCCTGTGCACGCACGTTTGTGGGTTTTTACATTTGTTAAAACGCCCAAGAACGCCACTATCTTACACAAATAAACGCTGATGCAAAAGCGCTCTCTTGCATGATGTTCATTGGCCGCAGGTCAGCAAGTGAACTGATATTCTATATCATCATTCAGAAACATTCGGAAGGGCATGGCTTCGCCTAAACTCCAAGTGCTCGAAAACATTTTACATTGATTCGTTTATTGAACTTAGTGTTTTATTGACTGTATGTCTTGGCATCACCAACACAAAACACGTTTCAGATAAGCGCTTCATTTTGCATTGAAATAATGTAGCGCAATCCAATTGGTCTGAATCTTCGGAGCAGGCCAAAAGCCTCCTGTCATCACGTTTATGCCGAGGTCTGTACGCTAAGCGCGCCTTTCTCACCAGTGTCGCAGGTTATGACTTTCAGCTATTCCAGAAAAGGACGTGACCGCTGACGTGATCCCAATTGTCATATCTGGCAAAGCAGCGTTCTTTGACTTCGTGCTGTGATTTTGCATTTGCGTACGTTATACAGTATAGGAAGTAGAGTCTTATGTGTCGTGCTATAGAGGCGCTGCATAAATTGACAGCAGTCTTCGTAATAAAAGTATATTAGAACAGTAGTTACAGCGCACGTGTGCGCTGCAGTACGATAGTTTGCTTGTTGCGATCGGTGAGGCAGCGAGACAGGCAGTACGAGCATAGGTCGGCAAAGTCACTCATAAGTCGACTCACTCAGACTCACACATGGGCCCTGAGTCTGAGTGAGTCCGAGCGAGCAACATTTTGGTTAGCTTGAGTCCGAGTGAGTCCGGTTGAGATAAATTTTAGTGAGCCTGAGTTTGAGTGAGTCTGGTTGAGGAGAATATTGATGAGCCTGAGCCCGAGTGAGCTTGCCAACCTATGGCAGACCTATGCCGACCTGTGGTCCTATATCTGCTCATCCTCAGCATTACTATCAGCCTTATATCGGCTTACGTTTATACTCAAGTCTATTAACACATTTCTCAAGGCGCTAGCGTTCATGCGCCACCTCAATATTTATTGACAGAGCCGTGAGATGGGGGGGGGGGGGGGGGGTGAGGTTGCCGCCACCTCCCCTCGCAAGCTCTTTCACGGGGAGTTCTTCATAATGTGCAAGTCGCGTATTTAAAAAAAAGAAATGTCCTTACTGGATTGAAACCACTTATAACACGTATTTGAAGGTACAAGATCAAAAGGCGTATCGCAGAGCACCGATTATGTGAGATATTGGCGTTAAAGAGCACTTAAACCACGAGGGATAAAGCTCATTTTACTCTAACGCACTAATGACTCAACTCAATCAGGCTCACTCAGATCAAGAAGCGAGTCTGAGTCTGGGTGAGTTCGGCTGCGTAATATGTTGGTGAGTTTGAGTCCTAGTGAGTCCGGTCGCAAGGCGATGACTGGGGCTACTTGGTTCATGTCGACTTCTTGGATATGCGCTGCTTTTAAAGAATAACGACGAAGAAGACGCAGACACAGAGGTGCGCTTTGTCCTGTCCACCTCTGTGTCTGCGTCTTCTTCGTCGCTGTTCTTTAAAAACAGCGCATATCCAAGAAGGAGTCCGGTCGAGAAAAAGTTTAGCGAGTCTGTGTCAGAGTGAGTCCGGTTGCGGAAAATTTTGGTGCGTCCGAGTGAGCCCTCAGAGCAAAATGTACTTTTTGAGTTAGTCTGAGTGAGCTCCTATTTTTTTGGCGACCTATGAGTACGAGTGACGTGGAATGGTGACAGTAGCACCGGTAGTTTGCTAAAAACCAACCGGCTATGCAGAATTGCTCGGTCATATAAAGCTAACTCTAATGATGCAAAGAAAAAACATCGTCAATTCCCCCAGTTATTTTTCTTTGTCTGAATAAAAAGTACGTTCGTACTTCAGGAAAAGAAAAATTCCGTGCTTGAAAAACAAAACGGTACTAAACCTGGTTCTATGTATCATTTTTTCACGATTAACTACAAACGTAAGTTAACGACAATCACGGACACCGTGTTTTGAACAGTACTCATGTTTTACGCTTCCTCTTACGGCTTCAGTGCATGGGGCCCCTTGCCACTGGTGAAATATACTCGCACAAGGCGTCCACAGCCCCATTCGGCTCCCCAATCGTCGATTTTCACTTCCTACGTACATCTATACGCTCGTGATAGATTCCACCATGCGTCGGCCTTCGAGGAAGTGAGCCCGCTGACGGCGCTCGCCGCAAGTGCCCGTCATCATGACGTTCCATCCATCTTCCAGAGATGCCACGTGGAGGGTCCTTGTAAAGGATTGCGTGCACTGTCGACAACGTGCCGAAGGAGCGGCTCATGGATCCACCTTTTCTGCGCCTCCGTCGAATGACGAGAGCGGACAGATTTGTGCTGCACCCTTCAGGCGTCCGGGCTACGCGTGAACGTAGCTCGGACGTTAAACGAGCTCCGCTGAGCTAACATCCGCGTATGTCTGTCAAGTCCGCGAATGATGCAGTTTCCTGCCGTTGTCTTTTAAGTCGCCTCAGTGTAAAATCCGCGCCTCATCCCAACACTACATAGTAACGTTTAACGAAACTGAGCGCACACTCGTAGACGGCCTTGGTAGCCAACCAGACGCTTTCCTGGTAAATCTCTCTGCCTCTTGACTTTATTTTTTTCTTCCTTCCTAGCTACGTGAGACGTTGGATCTAAGCCAAATTATGCTGTCGTTTACGCACGAGCGAAAGTACAGAAGCAGGGCTGAGAACAGCGTGAAGTCGATATCGATCTCACGCTCAAAATCATAGACAACATTCGAAAGTGCATTGAGTGTCCCTAGTGTGATAGCAAAGGAGACAAGCTCCTTGCTTTCATTTCTTGCCTTCTTTCTTTCTCTTGTTTCGCGCACTGTTAGCAGTCATATATAACGCGAGTGTACCTTGCTTACTCGTATACGCGTTCACCTCAAGTTGTCTTGAACTCCTAAGGACAGCATATTTGGCCGCGTTTTGTCTAAAGTTTTTTCAGTCCAATTTCGCATAGGTTCTTGCGCATTTTAGTGACAGGCCTATAGTTCCTTGATGGTTATTTTCATAACTTTCCTACATAGATCAATATGTAGCAGCCAGCTATATAGAGGACGCATGGATTTTAGATTGTGCGTACTACTTCACCATTTGTACACGTAGCCATACTGGTGTGATGATCAGCTATTTCTACGCGCACAGAAGAGAAACAAAGATCCGGGCTCAAGGCCGAATTGCATTTTTACTACGTGCGCTAAGCGATGCTGTGCAGATACAAAGAACGCACAAACACACAACCGGAGGTCAGTATATGTGTGCCTGAGTGTTCCTGGTATTTGTTGAAGTTCTTATAAGAAGCTATAAAGAGTGGCCAACAACACAACTACCCCGCTTCATCTGCAGCGGTGAGTGTGGAAATTTTTTCATCTACGAATATTTCTAATCACGACTGTATGCGTGACAGTCCGTAGCAATTCTTCGCGCTACCGAAAATTACATAAGGGATGCTCAGCTTTACATGATAACAGCAGTATGCTTTGGGGGCTAGCGAAACTTAGTGCGCTGCTCACTTCTACGGCTGTTAATACCCCAATCTTGCCGTCTGTATGAAGGCCCTGAAGTGATGCTCAGATACTCATGTAGTGTTTGAGGAAGCCATGGAGGGAGCTGTCAGTTGCGCACATTGACCCGCTATCATCGATTCTCTTTGCTACACAATCATCTTTATGTTTATTTACATGCATAAGAAGTTCGGCGTCGGTTTAAATCTTCATTTTTTTAACATTATATGTGTTTATATTTTTAACAGCAAACATAGGCCACTATGCAAGGTTAGACCGTTTTATCTGTTCGACGGGGCAAGAATGCGCCTGCCCGAGGCATAAAACTGTAAAGACTGTAGAGGTCTTCAGACTTCCCTCAGCTTTTGAAGTCACGATAAATCTTGTCCCCGCGCTAGGAAAAAGGCGGCCCGGCGATTGCGCACCCAAAGCCAACTGCTTGCTGTTTGCGCAGTTTCCTTATGCATCAACAATTTTTGACAGGTCGCCCTCACGGGAGATGTTTTTCTTTGGAGCATATTCGGGACATCGCGCGCGCTTTGGGTGCTACGAGCTGCCAGAGCGCGCGTAGCATACGGCCGGCATCCTCACGCCGGCCACCTACTCTTATTCTTCTCTGAGCGCGGCCAGGCTTGCTCCGAGGCTTCCAATCCAGCGACCACTGTTTAGGCTCATCGTCGTCCCATATTGCGCAGCTAAAGCAAAGCCGGAGCCGATGGGGATGATGTGAGAAGAAAAGCGAGCAGAAAGAGGGAGAGAAAGGCAGGCAGGAATAACACCAGAGGTGGGCAGCGCCACGCGTTTTGGGGCGCGAAACAAACCAGGAAAATAGAAAAGGCGGGAGGCGCGCAGAGCAGCAGTCAGGTGGGGGGCGTGCCGCTTTCCTTTCTCTGCCTTCCCGTCCCTTCCTTCTGGCGCTGAGCGTGAAGAATGACGCAGCTTAATATGAAAGGTGAGCCTAATATGCAGCGGCGGCCCGAGGCACGCCTGGGATCTCCCCCCACGGCGCCGGTGGGGCAGCTAGCGCGCGCGGAGCCTCGGCCGCGGTCCGCTCTTCGGGACGACCGCCGCCGCGCCTACCCGCGACGCTTCCTCCCCCGCGGACCAACGGGCTTTTGTTCGTGGCCACTGCCACTTCCAGGGCCTCTCCCTCGGCTCGTTGGTGCCAGTCGGCCGCTGCTTTTGTTTCGCTTTCATTTTCCCCGCAGCGCCCCTAATCTTTGGGCCTAGCAATCCGTGGCTCGTATTAATTTTTCCGCCTCCCTCGCAGCAGCCAACGGGCCCCACAGCGCCGGCTGCCCGTGCCATCCCCCACTCGCTGGCTTTTCCGCGATATAATGCGTGGCAAATCGTTAAAGATGAGCGACAGTGTCACGGCCGTCAGAATCAGACAAGTGAAAGGAGCTGGTGGGCGGTGAGGCTTCGCTGGGAGAGGGGGCGAAAAAGAGCGCGAGTGGCCACGGTGGGAGTTACGCAGCCTTGCTTCTAATTTGCCAGCGTTGTTTTTTTCTTGCCCAGCATTAAGCTCTACTTTAGATGAAACTGGAACTCGGGGCTACCCCTGCGCGACGTGCGTATGTACTGAGCGCCAATAGCCTGACCGTACAACGCGAATCTATTCGTGTTGTACTCCTTTACGGCATGATGACGAATCTATTCGCCACAGAAGACTGTACTCTAATCCTTTGGCGAAACGGCGGGGTAAACACTAAAAATGAAGAAAGAAAAGACGCGACGCGTGCTGCCCTTTGTGTCGTTTTGTGCAATTGTGTAAACAAGTGTAACTAACAAGCTTATACGATAGACTTTCAACGAAAGAGGCAAAATGACAGAAAACGACAACCACCATAAAGAATAGTGAGAATGGCCGTTCGGCTCCTGGACAGGAGTTTTGCCCAGATCAAAAGTAACTTTACGAGCAAATTGCCCCATATGAGTTTAACCACGTCACGGTGACAATGGGCAACGTGAGCGGCATCTTAGCGCGATTCCGGTTCAATTAGTGCGAAATCGTCTTGATATCCAGAAACTCAACACGTGTTTGAAACTGGGACATTGTCACTACGGGCAGGTGTCAAACTTCACCACGATGCATCAATGTAACTCAACGGACAGCATTTCTAGACAGAAAATTATATTTGAAGAGATCAGCTGAATCTCAATAACTGTCAATTTGCAACTTCGAGAAGGTACTTCCTTCTAATAATACAAACATCATGTAATTATGGGGCTTTACACAACTTTACATGCCAAAACTACGATATGATTTTGAGGCATGTAGTGGGGCACTCCGGATTAATTCTGATCAGCTGGAGTTCTTTCACGTGCAAATTATCTAAGAACATGGGTGTACTTGCATACCGCCTCGATATAAATGTGGCTTCCATGGCCGGGAATCGAACCTGCGTCCTCGAACTTAGCAGCGCGAAATAAACGCATCACAGCAGCTGGGAAGTTACCCTTCTCGACGTTGTTAATTGAAAGTTGAAATTCTGCCGACGTCTGGAACCTCTTCTTCTTTTTTTTTTTTAATCCTGGGCCAATGATTACGCCGATGCTTTGCGGGGAAGTTCGATACATTATACCGAAGGAGTAATGTCCAATTTTCCTGGTGTGTATGGGCTATGTGCTTGATACTGTGCAAATACTTAAGGAGGCTGGGCTTGCAGTTTATGCCCGTTCATATCTCGGCGTTAAGGGTGTCTATCGCGCTCATGAAGGCAGAACGAACAATCAAAACGTAATTTGGAGATATATGAATCTCTTCAAAGACTGTCAAACACTAATAAAGATAGTGGAATACCGACGTGATATGGATGGATGGATGGAAGAACTTTATTGTTGTCCGGCAGATTAATGGCTCGGGCTCAGGTCTCCCATGTTGGGACGTCAAGGCCTTGCCTCTCCAACGCTTCAACTATCAAATAAAGCTTTAGGCGTACCTGGTTGCTTCGGGTGTATTCGCCATAATTCTGTGAAACAAAAAAAATGATCTAGTTGTATGTTGCTAACATGTTCACGACGAAGCAGTATGAAGAGAACAAAGTGCATAGTACCTCTCGTTTTCAACGAATGCGCCCACCTGAACTATCTCGATTTTTCTCGCGTACACAAGCTTTTGCGAATTTTTTTTCCGTGAAAATAAAGTAAACTATAGATAGCCTGGAGCTTTTCTTTTCTGTCATCTCATTTAGAACACACCGTGGAAAACTGAAAAGTGGAAATATATTTTGTAATACTAATATGGGCGTGGGACAATTAAAGGAGCATGCTTCATAAAGGACGCCGGTCATTTCATATTCTACCGGGTTTCATTCCGACCAGCCGAACTACCGTCAAATCTTGGACTACATAATGGAGGTGACATGAGTACAAAATGCTGAAGGACCACATTATACCTCTGGGCTCACGGATTTATTTCGGTGGCCACAAGTGGCAAGCTGACGTAGACATCGCTGTCACTGCGCATAACTTGTGAAATCGAAGTGCCTCGTGCTCACTTCATTACAGAGGACGAATATAGACTGATTTTTGCATTGAAAAAAAAAAAAGCAACAAGCCGAGAACACTTAGAGGCGTCGAACTTACCGTGCATTATCTCGTACACGTGCGAAGAATAGGAAGCGTAGAAACTGTATAGTTGTTAAGAAAAGATCTGCTACAAGGGTTTCAGTCATGCGACAGGGCGAATGTCACAATGACTCAAGAAGTGCCGGCGTACCACGATTGTGTAATAAGTCTAGGCCCACTGAGCAATCGTTTTCAAGACAAGCGCGCCCACAGCCTCGGCTACAGTGTATCATTTTCTTTCAAGCGCTTCAAAAATAAAGCCTGCAAAGTTTTCTCGAATTATGCCACGGGAGATGAATTGACATCCCAGACCGACATCATCTTCAAGAAAAATAAAGACAACTAAATCAACTATTACATTAACTAGATCGATTACCTCTTCGCTTGCAAGCATTACGACATATTGCGTATATGTAAAAGTTGGGGGACTTTGTAATAAAAGCCTGGCTCCATGTTTTTACATTTCAAGATGGCTAACATCTTGAAACAAGCACCGTGAAATTATTCGTATAATTCACACTGTTACGCACTCGCAACTTAAGGCACTGATTGCAATCCATGTCCGTGCTACGTGGAATGGCGATGTATACAGACAAACCTTGCCTTCACGCTTTTCTCGATACACGAGGCGAAGCTGATTGCAGATTCGTGCATGTCCAGATCGGGGAAACGCATTGTCACATCAGCAGCAGCGGGGCATGCAAGCCGCTTTATAGCACGACGTATAATGGAGCTTGTTGGCTCGGAAAAGAACGTCAACGCGCTATCGTAAGTGCGGGACGCTTCTGTGAACGTCGAACCAGCGCGGCGCCGCATGTAATAGAGTTCCTCAACGTCTAGCTCTCGGACTATACTGAGCTCGTGTCCTGAACAGTAAGTGAAGTCGTCGACATGAAGAAATGTCCTATAGAAGCTTGCATTTTGCCTTACCCTGACCGCTGTAGTATTTCGAGACATTTAGTCAGAACTCTAAGCGTTGCAACGGGAGACCCCTGGCAGCAACTGTCAGACTGCGTTGCTCACACCGCAGCAGTTGCGAAGTCGAGGCTTCAGTGCGGACTTTAAGTGCCCTTCCCCGCGCATACCGCGAGTGTTTTGGGCAACACGACTGTTGACAGGTTTGCTCGCAATGCTTCAACGCCCCCGGAGATTCCGAGCGGCTCCTGGAGCAGGCTGTCGGGGATCACTTTCGTGCGTGCTATTTAGTCTCCGCCTCAGCAGCCTTTTGTGACTAAGGCACTCAGCAAGATAGGAGCCTCGTCTCACAGCATCTCTACAGAGGGTCCACGTTGCCGTTCAGTGCATCCTGCCATTCTATAGTATAGGTCAACCCAGTGCAGACGCAGAACTGAAGGTACTGTACATGATGAATTGAAGCGTACATAAGGTGTTTTTACATAGACCACAAGACCACTTAACAATTAGGCCTTTCCCCCTCCCCTTAGTGTAGAGTAGCAAACCGGATGCTACAATTCTGGTTAACCTCCCTGCCTTTCTCTCGTTTTATTATCTCTCTCTCTCTCTCTAGGACGAAAGTGTCGGGACTCATCCTGAAGTTCTTGAGTTTTACCAAGTTTACGAATCAGCGCTGGCGTCTCTATATCAACATAAGGACATCGGGTGGTACGCATCGACACACGCCTGTCGATTTCACGCTCGCTATGTGAATAATACAATAATATACTTTGGGTAGACTTGTATGCTTTCTCTTTGTAAATCATATTTGCTAATGGCCAGCCACCCTTGCTAATGACTCGTGCAGCATCAGTATTGGATGGAATTCGCCCTTGCGCACATAGCGTAAAAGCCTTTCGTAAATGCGGGAGCTGAGCTGGCGCTCATGCATTACAATTAAGTCGCCAACACTTATGCAAAGTTAGTCGCACAAGCTTTTCTAAACGTTTTGTTACATCAGCTGCTTGCACTCTTATGCAGATGACCTTCTAAATGCGGGCCCTTTCTTATATCTTGCCGTGAGGCATTCTGTGAAAGATCCTGTTTCGGGAACAAACTGTTTTTTATTGGCGCTACAGCAAGGGTTACGTGGAGCCACAAAAACCTTGTGAACACCTCCCCACTCCAGTTGGGGCACACGTTCCTGTCTATGATTATTCGAATAACTCGCTCAGAGTTAACCGGTGTAAATCCCTTTGTGCCTGCTTCCGGTGCGCGGAAATGACATATCAAGGCAGGTGTGACGCATTCCTTTGAGCGAGTTACCTTAATTATTTGGGAAACCTAGACGAACCCACAACTCCTGATTATGATGCCGCCTTTCTCTAAGAAAAAAACCGGCTGAAGTGGGAGTAAAGTCAGCTTTAGTCCTCAAATCGTGTCGTTAGTCCGCGAGAGGACCAACTGTCGCGAAGTGCGTGTCGTGTGCAAATTCGGAGGACTAGACATTCATCGGAAAAGACTAATGGGGGGACGAACGGTTGCATTTACTCCCGCGGGTAGAGGTTGAAGGGAATACGTTTTTTCTGTGGCCTTTGTTTGCAGCAATGCTCAGTAGCGTACGCGAAGCAGGGATCGTACATCCCACGAATGCCTCTTTCAAAGGTCATGAGCTTAGCTCTCGGCCAGGTGCGCCCTATTGTTCCGAAGCCCTCCTTTCTACTCCGTCGCGGTGCGGGTTGCAGGCGGCGATGACCTGAGAAGTGAGGAATTCGGCGAACGCATGTTCCAAATGTCCACTGCACAGATGACAAGAAGGCATCGGTAGCATCGGCGCGTCGGCCCGCTTACTGCTGCGATCAAGAAGATAACGCGCGAAAAGATTAATTTAATTTGTAGGGTGTTAATATTGTGTGATCAATTATGAGGACTCGAAACTTAGTTCACCAATAAGCTTCCCAATATTCACTGGCGGTGACAATCGTGTAAATCTGACGGACGTTTCAGCGCTTATGTTGGGTATCCTTCCGCGCCGCACTCTTTCTTCTTCAGTATCGCTCGCCGGAGTGTCGAGTGCGGGTCGCGTTCGTCACTTGTGATCTATCTTGCTCTTGTTTCGGGGTCAGCGAGTGCCGCTATTTACGCAGACTATGAACGCAGCTGTGAAGAACATACCTCGCTGCATGTGCTGCAATTGTGGACGCGCATGCGCGTTTGTTTCTGTGTACCGGCTGTTTATTGGACCCAGCATCGTAACTTTCCTGCGGAAAAATGGATACCTCAGCTTACATGCAAGACTCCATCGCAGCTTCTTTTCTGCAAAGCTTCAGAGATGGACGCCGTCACATCGAGGTGTGATCAACAATTTCTGGATTTTCTTGCTCTGCAAACAACGTCCCTCTGCTAATTTTGAAGGTAAGTTTATTATTTTCATTGCCTTGGTACATTGTATTATAAATAATATGAAGACTAAAAAAGCATTGTGCGTCGCATGTTTTTGAGCATGCGACTGCGCAATTATTGGGGCTTACGTGATTAAGTCGTTCTCTTCTATACTCGGCGACAACTTTTCTTGACAGCACTGTGGAAGCTACAGAACCAAAGCGCATGCCTGCTACCGCACCAGAAAATAGTACTTTAGTTTACTGATAATTACGTGATTTGCCTTGCTGAAATAAATGCTGCTTTATTTATTATGAGACTCAAACAGTTGCGGGAAGTCGTAGGTGAAATACAGTTATTGTTCACTTTGCAAGAATTCGTTCCTTTTCTTTCCATTTCTTATACAGCACCACCTTTTCAGCACGCCCGTTTTCCAAGTAAACATGGCGTCTGTGACTTAGTGGTATAGTAGTGGGCCAGTGTGCGGCCGCAAATATGCTCTTTAGCTCTCCAAGAAAAATATACTCGTATTACGACACGAAAATGTACACTGAACAATCTAAATGTCACCCTGTTCGCATTTTTCGTGTATATGTTTTTCTAAACTGAGAGCGAGCAAAACCGAAATCAGCCGCAAGCTGCCGCACTACTTGCGGAGCAACACGAATGTGCGGAAGCCCCGCCTCCGTAGCCTTCGCTCCACTGTCAAGATAAGTTGTCGCCGAGTATAGCTACTTTATTTTGTAACAAAATTTTCTGTTTTGTATTTCTTCCAGGTAGGACTCGCCCTAGTAATTCGGGAACAGGCCCTACACCAACTAAATGATGGCATTCGTTCCTTTTTGGTGTTTTCGTAAAAATAAAGATTGATGTTAATAGAATCATGGTTTTCTTTCTCCCTTGAATACTTTACAGAACACCGTAGGTTATGTGCAACTTACACAATCAAGAAATCAAAACCGTTAGTAACCTGAATCACTGTGCATATGTGTGTGTTTGGTGTCATTCATGTGACTCGTGTATCCGTGTCGTGGTTTGCCACTTCTCGCCGAGTTTTTACCTTGTTCATAGGATTCAAAGTGCTTTAAAGGATTGAAAGATCAGGGCACGCAACTAAATATTCTCGCTAGGGCAAGTATTGAAGCCGGTATACACAATTTCTTTCAGGTTCGGCAAAGTCAATTCGAATGATCAGCATTATTGCTTACAAGCGCTCACTGAATGCATTAGTAGCAGTTAATACATATAAGTTGGGTACCACTTCTGAAGCACTATTTAAGCGGCATGTTTCCGTGAAATGTCCGTTCCTAAGAGGGCAGGAACTTCGCCACCATTTTTTACAATTGCGAAGCGCGATTTGCTCTCCCAAGGATCATTTCTGAAGATCAACCAATACTCCTTAAAGAGTAACATTTGCTCCTTCAGGGACCATTTCCAAAAACCAACTGTTACTCCTTACAGGACTAACATTTGCTCCTTCAGGGACCATTTCCGAAAATGAACTGTTACTCCTTACAGGAGCAACCGTTAGTCCTTTGCAGTTAATCCTTCAGAGACTAACTGTTTATCCCCTTGCAGTTTATCCCCAAAAGGACTATTGGTTGTGGCAAATCAGTTGATCCCCAAAAGGACTAACCTCCCTACCCCCTTTAGTCCTTTTTTTCTTAGAGTGTACATCACGATCGTCATTTCGAGATACTTCTCAAACCAGTAAAAGCATCTCTTCCCCAAGCTCCAGCACCTCAAATTATGCTATACATATCGAATAAATAATTGGTTTACGAAAGTGTCACCTCAGAATATCTCGACATATTGTTATATCGCAGAAACGTGCCAGAGGGTCACTAATAACGTTTTATGCACTGGACTTCAATGCCAGCTCTTCTCTAAATTACAAACGTTATCAGCTGCGTAAAACATATATGTCGTTGCATGAGCAAAACGAAACGTACGTTTCCCACGTGTTTCTCGTGCCTTTTGTAAGCGTTTGCCGGTTAGAACGCGCGCTGGTACGGTAATTTTACTCCTATTATTTCATTTTCATATTTCAACCGTTTTGCCTGTTAGCGACCCACTAGATTTCTGCCAATTTTAGAATTCAGTCTTGTTGTGATCTTTACCACAGGGTCCCGTTTTCAGTATTTATAGTCTAGGACCCTCGTCTGTACGCAAGTATTGTATCACTGATGTATATGTACTAATAAACTGAAACTGAAACGTCTTGCCGCAACAATAAGCGCAGAGACATGCACATACCCATATGCACTGAGGCGAATTCGCGAGCGCAATGTGTACCCGATCAGAGGGGGCCGTAAGGGCATTTGCACTTCTGCCGGGTTTATAGGAAACGGTGGGCGCAATAGATTTCGGTAAGAGAGAATAATAGATTTTCATTTCCCCGGCTATTTTTTCAGCCTTCATTCGTATATGAGCTTCTGCGGGTTGGATTTTTTGGCACATCTTTACGCGGATGTTTGATTCCCACACTCCTAAAGATCCCGCTTATCCCCGGTTCCCAGCAAGCGGCCGCAGGTATGCATGGAATTCATTTTAACTTTGCAGTGCGGGGGGAGGGGGGGGGGGGGGTTGAGATGAAATGTGGGGCGGTTGCACGATGCGGCTCGTTTAATAGACCGCCGGTCCGAGGTCTGCTATGTGGTGGGCGATAAAATCGACAGCGCTGTCGTGGTGAAAAACGCACTCGAAAGGAGAATAAGCAATAACATTTCCTTGCCTTCCTTATAGACCCCCTCCCCCCCCTTCCACCGCTTTTTCTTTTTGTTGCTTGCCGTCTAAGAAGTGCAACGTCAATAGTGCGCACCGTTTCTGCGGAATAATCGCCTTCCGGGATTATTAGAACTTCCATTAATCACTATCGTGAAAACTTAAATTGGACGTGCGAACACACGTTCTATTTAGCCTTTTATGCTTGCCTAATTGCGAGCAATGTGCTAAATTCAAACTGACACGCCCCCGAGCTCGCGTGGTTTTCATTAAACAAAGCGTGAAAAAAAAATGATGGATAACATTGTTATCTATGAATATTGTCGTGCCTACGTTTAGCGTTTCTATATCCATTCTACATTTCCACAGATTGTATTTCTTGTGCCACAATTTTTCTATGCACTGGTAATGCGTGGCTGCATCGTCCATAATAGACCGAAGTTGGGCCGCCTGTATACAAACGAGATTCAAGGTAAACATCGAAAATCATTTAAAAAATAAAGGAAGCAGCGTGCTGTAGCAGTATTGTTGGCATCGTGTCACTGGCGGCTTGCTTGTTTTTGTGTCAGAACAGCGCAAAAAACGGGACGAAGAGCACACATTACACAGCGCAGTGTCCTGTGTGTTCTTCGTCCCGTTTTCTGCGCTGTTCTGACACTCATTATAAAAACAGCGCAGTAACACGAGGACAGAAAGAAGGAAACAACGGGACGGGCGCTGTCCCGTTGTCCGTCTTTCTGTCCTCGTGTTACTGCGCTGTTTTTATAATGAATGCAAACCAACTTGCCCAAATTTCCGTTCTCTTAAACTGTTCTGACACAATGTTCATGAACTAACAGCCCGCCTAAGAACCCTTGTTGCTGTTGTTGTTGTTTTTATTTGTTTTATTTGTTGTTGTTGTTGACGATGGTCAATCGCCAGCGCCTAACATCGTCCGGGTCTTTCAAACCTCAAAATCAAAATCAGAAATATATTTGCAATGACACCGAAATTAGCTTTGTGGAGCTAGACAGAAGACGGTCCTACGCGACAGGCCCGATTCGGTCCCCCGGTCCGAGACAAATGTTTGCTCTACTTAGAATACACAAAAATGGAGTCCTAGCGTTCGACAACAGCAAGGTGGATAGCGACTTAATTTTACGTCTATAAATAAGAATGACCAAGAGTGATCACTAATCAATACTCACGAGTAATTTTCAATGGCTGTTCATTGTATTTTGGCCACGTGTGCCGACAGAATCACACCATGCCTAGAACCCGAGCGAGAAATTACATGCGCCAGTTCGTGTTCACGGGCTGAACGAGTCCAAGTTTAGCGACTGCGGTACATGCGTCGCGTTGTTGACGCAGGAATCCTTGCTAGGAAGCACGGGTGCGTGTGCCAAGGAGCTGCGGCTCGAGCCTTTGCAGCGCGGCCCGGAGGAAATCGTTGACACGCTTTGCTTGGCGTCTCAAGGTACTATACGGCGCACGACCAAGACCAGCTGTCGGAAGTGCGCGGGAATGTAGGAAAGTGTAGGTACACGCGGATTTGCCACACAGTTTTGTTTTACGAGGGCCGCTCTCACCGCATCGCTACTCGAGCACAGTAAGCAGCGATGCTGCGTCCGACGAGAGCGCTGAGAAATCAGGGACGCATACGGTGGCGGTCGACACATGCCGCGGGTAACCGCCGCAGGACGACAGAAAAAGGCCGCTGCTAAAGTGCTCGGGCCTTAGTCGGCCCCTGTGACACGCAAGGACGCCGAGTCCTCACTGCGGCGCACTTTGCGACACTATCGGGTGATTTAAAGGAACGAGTTGAGGCGCGATGCCGGCTCCTCGGATGGTGCTGTTCCAGGAAGCGCGTGACAAACTCCGCGGGTGCTCGCACGGAGAGAGAAACAGTCTGTCAACTGATCGTTGATCAGCGGCGGGAACTGCGACGACGCCCCGAATAGACCGGCGGAGACGAGGCGCAAATAGAAACCGAAGCCGCCCTGCGTGACGCGTTGTCCCACCGCGCTCTCCTCCTCGATGCGCCTGTCCCCTTGGCAGCGTTTGGAGACCGACGAGAGACGGCGTTCATCATCGACGGCCGCTAACCAGACCGGCCGCTGACGCCTCCGGCTGACAAGCGCCGATTAAGATGCGCGCCCTCCGATACTCCATTACAGCGTAATGCGATATATCCTTTCGGCGAAGCAGGCGATGCTGGCTTCCAAGTGACGCGAGTCGCTACCGGCGGTCAGCAGTATCCGCTTTCGTTCGACGGACAAAGCATCGCTTTTTAGGTTATCGGCGGAGCACACTTCGTATGTGGATGAAACAAACAAGATAGTAACTACCGCAACTCAGACGAATGAATTTCGAATTCAACCGCCGGATTCGTGGCCTGTCTCTCGTTACAGGTACGTACGTGCGACCTTTTAATGGATCATCATTAGCAGCACAGCACCATTCTAATCGATCATCACCAAGAACCCCTCGCGACCTACCATTTGCGACAATAAACATCGATGGTTAATTGTCACCTCCGGAGGCAATTTAGGATTGAAATTTTATTTTTTATTTGTTGTCGCTCTCCATTGAACGCATATAATAGGTGGACAAACTGCGAGTACTTAGCGCAACGAAAATGGTCAAAAATATTCACCGAAATATGCAACTACTACATGCATATGCGAAGTACTTATTACTCGCCTATCATTTGCAACGTATGAACAACACGCATAATACAAAATATTCACTTTAGCAATACTTTCACTGTGTTCCAACAGAACAAACATTTTTAATGCACGACATATTTTTTTTAATTAAGGCTCGTACGGGTACTAGTTGGTATGATTTGATCTTATAAAGTGTTGCCAGATGTGGACAAGGACCGCAGGAATGAAATACTTTTCTTTAACTTATGCAATCAGGTACATGATAAGAAAGAAAAAAAATATTGACTTTGGCGGGTTCAGTTGCATGCATAGCGCGCAAAAATTCGTGAGACGTAAGGGTCATCACTTTCTTATATGGTGCCTTTACATTTGTGCGGAACTCTGACCCATAGAGTTTCCTAAAATGACCTAGAGGGAACTCTGGCGCTGCGATCGTTTAGCCACCATGGGAATGATGGGTAGTACACGGATTTGCCTAATCTTCGTGCTTGTGGGCTTCGAACGCACTTGTGGCTTTGTTTATTGCTATGTTTTGGCTTTCTTTCGGATAAAAGAATGGATCGCTGTGAACTTCGTGACCAGATTTGAATCGGTGAGCCTAAAGAAGTTAAAGTGGTGAAGTGAAACTGCTGACTTTTGCTCAACTTCGTTTTGCAACAAAGCGGATGCAGGCCACGCGGAGCCAAACGGAGCCGAAAGAACGAAGTTTAGACAAATCCGTGTACTATCCCATGATTCCCATGCTGGCTGAAGCGCGATGCATTGCAGCTCCCATAGACACTAGCGCCAGAGTTCCCTCTAGTAAGTATTGTAGGAAACCCTATGCTCTGACCGAGTAAGCACTTGCTGTAGCGCGATCTGATTACTTTCATTTCCATGTGGTGCACGTGCTTTTGCTTTGTGTTGGCCGCCGAGCTATATTATACAGGCCCAGCAACAGAAGGAAACGAATCTTTTTGTTGAAACCGCAGCGCGCCACGCCTAGCAAATTCGGAACGGTAGCGCGAACAAATCACACGGACGGCGACAGAGCAAGACGGGACACACTTTTAAACTAGCAAACTCGTTCTATAAAACTAGTTCAGATATTTAGGGCTGTATGAACAGTGACTTTTGAACCCAACTAGAATACGAATCGAACAATGCCAGAAGGGAATCGAATCCAACAGTTTTCGAATACTGAACAGCCGTTTTTACAATTAATATCATACGGTGTTAGCATTCTAGTGCTCATAATTTTAGTATTAAAAGCCGCAATGGAGCATCAGAAACAAATAACTGATTTATCGCGTGCACCTTGAGAAAGTAAGAATGATCGTTATTGGAACAGCCGGTGAAGTCGGGCCTTTTGTCTTACCGAGCAAAGTAGGTTGCTGCGATATGAAAGCTTCCACGTTTTATGCCTACAATACGCTCCGGGAATAAGAGACATAATGCCGCGCTAAAACACAATCACTAAGAAGAGGAACACAAGACGACGGGACAGGAGCTGTCCCGTCGTCTTGTGTTCCTCTTCTTAGTGATTGTGTTTTAGCGCGGCATTATGTCTCTTAGCAAGCACCAACTCGCCCAACAACACGTTCTTCCGGGAATAAGGTTTCGTGCTTATTAGGGTCCAGTTGACATTTTGAGATATCGTTTCGAAAAATATTCGGACTTACGTCGAATAGCGGTTATTCGATTCGATGAGTGAATCGAATGGCACACTATTCGAATCGATATTCGAAATTTTAGGGTATTCGCACGCACCTAATTTAAGATTTGCTATCATTCGAAGAAGCTCTCCTACAAGGGTGGCTTACGCAATATATAAAGGATTAGCCTTAAAACTGAAGGCGCGAGAAGTGCAACACGCAGATAGACCGACACAAGTTAGTAAATGCTCTGCTGAAATAATTTACTGCCGATATACGGATGCAGTTCAGCGTCTTCGGATAAAGCACCGAAGCATCAATACATGCGACTCTGAGAACATGAATTACACTTACGTCAACGTAGGAAGAAATGTTATATGCAAGTAATGCTCGAGCAAACAAGGTTACAAATGCGTGGGGCATGCGCATCGTGTGCGGGCTCAAATACCATTGAATGACTCACAAGGCCTGGCGGGCTACCTATTTGCTACCTAACTTCAACTTTCTGCCTCCTGTATAGCCAGTCAGGCTGCAGGCTACATTTATGTTTGGTCTCTTGCATTCCTTGGCTGATCTTTCTCTTTTATTTTTTCGGGGGGAGGGGCTCTCGCAAGCGGTCGCACGTCCATTTCTTGCAGTCCTAATGACGGCCCGGCTACCGAACGCTAAGTGCGTTAATCATTTCACAAGTCCTCGAGGGGACGCTTTGATTGAGATTTAAGAGCTGCACCCCAGGCACACGCGGTGGCTGAAAGCAATCTTAATTACGAACGAGAGGCCGGAGAGTGCACACATCTCAGCCCGCACCCACTCGTGCGATCGCGACTGTTGCGAGTCCATGGATGGCGAAGAGCTCGGAAGGGAAACAGTCGCTCAGGCGTTGCGTAGAAGGTTAATTGTGCGCGCACGACAATTCTTTTCTCGTCCTCAAAGCGGTCGATCGTATAATGGCATTCCGGCTAATTAACTTTTATGTGATCGCAAAGGCGGGACGAAAAAGAAAAGACAACGACGCGTCAAACTCGTCCGAGCATCCCGAAAGCCTGCTTGATTTCCCGTTAAGCAACCCCCATTAACGAGTTTCGTTCCATTCTAAATGGAGTGCCTAATAGGTCACATTGAGTGGGGTCTACGTTGGGCGACGCATGTGTAGTTCGGAAGCAAGGATGCGATGCATCGACAAGCAATTTAGATATATATCTGAGAGAAACAAGGGCGCGTTTGTTTGGTCAATGTGAACGTGTTTCTTCGAGGAATGTGCCCAAGGAAGAAGAAAAAATTGGATGGACATATACGCAAATAAAGAGCACTGTTAAAAAAAAATGCTAGAAGAGTGTGAAAGGAGGCAAAAAGAGGTGCGCTGCAGGTCTCAGAAAGTCTTTAGTATCAATTCTACGGGAAATCCACAGGATGCATGCAGAAAACCTAGGAAATGTATCAAGGGTGACAGGAAGCAAACAGGTTGTCTACAGTAAGGTTTGAACTCAGCTCTGTTAATGACAACTCCATGGTACGTGTAACATCGTTCAATACATACAAAAGATTACTCCTAACAATGCTGATTATACCGGTTACTGTGTAAAATTCCGATGAAAAGTCAATTTCATCGGCCACATTTTCTTGACCGCTACCGCAAGAGATCATAACAAACAAAAGAATAGCTCTTCCTTGGCTTGGTTTGCTGCAGAGCATTACTCTGTCGCGGCAGCACACTTCATATTAACATTACCTCGTAATGTGCACATGCGCTCTTGCGTTTCGTATGTCTGCGCAAACAGCGTGCTTATCTATAAGAGCAATCACGCGCTATAAAGCGAAGATAAGTTAACATAAACAAAAGAGCCCATGGCACAACGTTATGGATCTTCGCAATAAGCGCACATACAAGTTTTGGTGGAACCAGAGGAACATTAGGTAAACGAGAGACAGCGAGAAGGAACGGCAAGGAGGTTAATTAGATTGTAGTAGGCTTTAGTACCTGGCATATAGAAAAGAAATGAAAACATGCAGGTTTCCTAGTCAACAACATTTCCGTTGAACCCAGTCACAATGACCCCTCGAACGCCACACTTGACGTTTCGTAGCGAGCGCACTGGACCAGGTATCGCGCAGTTCTATCAAAAGGACTGACTGATCAGCTCGTTGATAGGACATTATTCACACAGTAGTGCAAAGAACCACACGGACGGCGAAAGAAGCAGACGGGATACACAGCTAAAAATGAGTGCTTTACTGCACGTGATCACACATATATATACATCACCGCGCAAAGAAAATGAGACGTGAGCTCGCAATCAGATCGAACCAGCAAATTCAACTCATACAGGCGGCTAATGCGACACAAACAGCATTTTTTTCTTGGATAAAGATACTGACGGGCCACTGACAGAATCTATTTTTAATTTCTACAGCTTCAGTGATATCTCTGGTTAGCTGACCAGGGTTCATGGCCAGCGGTGGCGCGCGGTTGGAGAGGGGATTGCAACCGCAGCGTGCGCAATGCGTGGCGAGGTGGCCTGACAAGGCGAGTTTTTCAATATTTTACCTAAGTGATCACTGACGCACCTGCCTGTCTGGCCTACCTACTCTTCGCCACAGGTCAACGGAATGCAATAGACCCCCCCCCCCCCCCCCACACACACACACGCACACACACAAGAAGCGAACGGTTCGCGGTGCCTCTTGTCGCACCCACGTGGCAGCACGAGGCACCTGTTCAATCACTTGGCAAACCAAGCATCGGTGTGTACTGAACTTTTCGCACGACAAATGTAGGGCGTTCTTAAGACAACGTCCCCTTAATAACTACTCTTTCACTCCAAGTCACCCTCTGCGTTCTGTACGGAGAGGAACTGGTTTTCTCTCGCATTTTTGTTCCGCACTCTTCTTTTGGCGGGGAACACATAAGAACCCCAAGTTTTAGCGAGAGACTTGACGTCAACCCTTGTCAGACACCAAAAACACAGCGAACAGGACTCCTCGCGCACGTCACCGCGAGCGCTGTGTTTATTTAGCCCCCCGCCACTGTGTCAAAGTGCTTGTCTTCTTGACTAATTGCTTTCACGAGCCGCACCTCTGGTGAGCTAAGTCGACTGGTAGTCGGGCGGCTAGGAAAAGAAAGTCTCGCAGCTTTTCACAGTGCTTTGAAAGGAAACTGAAAGCTGCAGGCAACCCCGGCTTGCTTTGCTGAAAAAAAAAAAAAAAGTCAGATTGTACACTCTTACTCTGCGCCTACAGAACACGGAAATTTATCATTATACACGTCCACGCGCGCGCACAGCGGGGAGGCCCGTCACACTGATTATCCGCTTCAGTGTAGCGTCTCCTTTCAGGCAGTGTCCAAGTGCTGCTGCCGCCTAAACAGTTGCTGCGTTTTATATTCTTTCTGACGACCACGTATCTCGAGCGTATACACATGCTATCCCCAGCACGGAATACAGAGCCGCTCCTTGCTTAACCTCGCAATGTGCACTGATGATTTCTTTTACTACTTTCGGCATCTGATGGTGCTTTCAGTTCCCGCAAGCATTCGTCGGCAAAAAGCAAGAGTTAAAACGGATGACCGAGGGCGAGGTCGTGGTTTCGTGCGCAACATGTGGTTTCTATGCAAAACAGCGTCAGAAACCACGTTGTAATAATTTAGCGACGAGCCGACGACTCCTCCCAGACATGCGACGCAGGATATGCTGTATGCGGGCCCCTTTGACGCGCCTTTGTCTGTTTGTTGCGTTTTTCTTTTTTTTTTTGTCGCACTTTGCAGCCTCTTCATCTGGAACCTTAGTGCGCGCTTTGGTGAAGGGAGGCGTAGTTAGTTCTTCTCTGTTGGCCTCCGACGCCAGAGCGCGGAGGAGCAAGCACGCCTCCGTGAGGACGGCCGGCTTCCCGTCGTCGCTCAACGTGGCGTTTCCGATGAGTTCTCTGAAAAGGCATAAATATCGTATAGATTTAACCGTACACGCGAGCATGCGCGCAGGATCATGCCATCGCCTAAAACATGCGCATTAGCGCGTGCGCGTCAGGGAGCGCATTACCATATCGGCGCGGCACGGGCAAAGGGTTCCCCGCCAGCGCTAAGGTGAGCGACAGGAATTTCGACGTAAGCGCAGCGCCCGCAGAACACGGCGCTCAGCGGGGTCGCTTTAATTATTGTTATATTTCTCTTTCCTTTATTTTTTCTTTTTATTACGCTTGCGAGCTCGCGCGTCCGTCGATGGGCACTCCTCCTCAGAGGAGGATGTGTTCCCCTCCATTGAGCGGCGCTTTTGCGGCGGGGTCCGCGAGCCGCCCCCGCGCGCTGCTTGCAAGAAGCGCGCAGCGTCGCAGGAACCGCGCCGGTGCGACAGAAACCCGTGCAGTGTGTGTAGACACGGTGCGCTTCCGATCGGCCCTTTTGAGAGCGCTCGATGAGCCGCCGCCACGGCATTGCTTCTGTGCGCCCTTTGCCGACGGCCGATCGAGCAGGTGACGCGCACAGGTGTGCACTGCACGGTGTTATTATGCATCGCGTTCATTATGCAGGAGAAACGAGGCAAAGCGCGAATTGAAATTCGTTTTCAAGAACCAACTCGTCGTACGAATCGGTGTCGCCTATAAAACGTATACGGCCGGAAGCGGCGCCTTGCCTATGTGCATGGGAAACGAAAAGCAATAGGTCTCGAGGAAAAGCCGGCAAAAAGAGAAAGACAAAAAAACGCTGCTGATGCGGGTTCTTCTTGCATTTACATTGGTTTCTCACGCTCAACTACGACGGTAACGCAACGGCGTTCGCGGTTTCCTTCCTATCTTTCTGTTTCTTCTTGTATATATAGTTGCGTTCGCGCGTATCCTGTAAGGTACTTGTAATGGTGGTTACCGTAACAGACAGTCTTGGTATGGCGCAGCATAGCGTTTCGTGCTTTGCATGCGTTGCACGCAGAAGACGTTGCGACCCACAACTCACCTGTTGCCGACAAGAAATTTAGTGCGCCAGCGCGTGTCGCGAAACGCAACGAAACGATTGCCGCACACGTAGAAAAAAAAAAATAATAATCCCCCGCAGTTGTCCTTTTGGCAGGACGACTAGCGATCGCTGCCAGTATCGATGCTTTCTGGGCGCTTGCGGCTTCGCAAAATGAACGACCACAAGTACAGAGAAAAAGAAGAAAAAGAAGGAGTAAGGCGCGTCACGATGCTGAAAATCCACTTCTCCCGGATACCAGGCCTCAATATAGGTGGTCGTCGTGTCTTTAGCTAACGTTAAGGAGCGCAAGACATTGAAAGCAGTTCGATGTTATGGCACATTTATTTTGAAGTCTAAAGAAAATATGTCGAACTGAAAAACCAACCTTGGCATTTAATAGCAATGTATCGAGCAGTGCAGGAAGGACCCATTCGTATCAAAGGTCCCGTACCAAGGCGTCGCTGGAGTTTGTTTTACCCTTGAACGCTGCAAGGTTGCCTCTAGGGGATTCAGCGCAAAAAAAAAAAAAAAACATGCCACAAGTGTTCAGTAATTGAGGACGAGTACGTGGGGTGGCTTAGCAACACCGATGCGCTGCGACGTGAGGCATCCATAGGTCAAGCGTCGTTCGTCGGCAGTGCCCCGTTATAAAGTGATGGTCCGGTCGGAGTTGTTGCCATGTGGTTATTTTTCTGTCGTATGGGCGCGTAATATACAACCGTCTGAGCGAGGCCATATCCGCTCTTTACATAATTTCAGTGTAGTGCACCTATTATGTTCCGAACGAGGTACAAGAAGCCCCGCATTTGCTTTGTGATTGTGCTGACATAGGTTGGAGTTTGTATACAAAATAGCTTGGATTCCCGAAACTTTTGGAGGTCATTGGGAGCGAAAAACCCCGTGCTGCATTGGACATAGAACAGGCTCTGAATGATAGAAACTATAAGCGCACAAGAAGAGGACACAGAAGATGCTTGAGACTGAATCATGATTATTTATTTATTTATTTATTTATTTATTTATTTATTTATTTATTTATTTATTTATTTATTTACAGAATATTCCAGCCCTGTGTCATTCAGGAAGAAGATGTGTATTTACTGCCGCCATTAAGGACACGGAGGTGAATATCTCGCATCCTTATTTGTTCAGGCGAAGATTGAAGCAGTATGCGCGCTATCTTTAAAGGGTTGTTTACATATAAACACACTGGAGAGCACAAACACAAGCGTATGGGGAGAACGCAACGAGCGCAGCCACTATGTATAGTGCGTGTCAGAACACACGGCATAACAGTTCTGAGTAAGTGTTGACAACGTCGGCAAACACAGACGTCGGGGCGATACGGACACACCACGTTGGCCGCGATAGTTCGTACGGTTCTCGGAAGTCCACGATAGAGTTGCGCAGGCGTCGCCGCACAGACAGTGAAGGAGATCTGACACTCGAGGGGTGAGCTGGCGCAAACTCACGTGGGTTTGTGAACGTGAGACGCCCATGACTTCACCGCATGTGGTGCACTTGACGGCGGCGGCTGTATAGACATACGACGGCTGGTCTTCTTATACAACCACTGCGCCATGCAGTGTCCAAACCTGCTGCAAGGACACCATCACACACGACTTCGTCTCCCACATTTTAAAGCGAAGCTTTATATGCCGAGGTGAAGCGGGTGTGCGTAGGCAGGTTGTCCCTATAGCGCAGGTATGTGCCTCAGAAATTGTACAAGCTCTATACTGCATGCCCACCACTGCTCCACTATAAGTGAAGTTGTCCGCGGGTAAAGACGTATGGGCCACAGAAATTGGGCAAAGCCCACTAGTCACCACTGATCCACTAAGGTGGCGCGAAACGGAGAATGCGGCAAAGATACGCACGCTGCTCAAATGGCTCCTCAAGATCGTGCGCGACACTCCAACCACATGCGGCAAGCCAGACAAGAGGACGCTTGTCGCGGCAAAAAGGCGCATGCTGCTCAAATGGAAAACATTGAAGTAGCATATACGCTACATTCAAAAAGGGCTTTCTGTGCCTTTCATCAAAATTCAGTATCACCTCTGTGCCGTCTGCTACGCAGCTTCGCTGGCCGTCCAACTTCACCGAGTGCAATGGCTCCGCGATAAGCCCAGTGATAAACGCCGGCGCCGTGCGTTTCAGCTCTGCTGGTCAACCATATCCGCAGGGCTTAATATCGGTGATCTTTTTCTTTTTACACTTACTCATCCTATTATTTTTTTTTTTACATCTGCTGCGAGCGAGGCAGTTAAATTTCTATTCAGTTGCACTACTTGCATAAAAGGCCAACTGCAGAGACAGAGACGGGGAGGCAGGCAGACGCGCTTTCGTGCGTTTTATCGGTGTGTTGAGAGCACTTACCTCGTTAATAACATAGCTAATTGCAGCATGCGTCCAGTGTATCCATGTCGCTTTTAACTAGCGTGCGCGTAAACCTCTTCAGCCTATTCAATTTCTATATGAGAACTGAGGAGACTCAGTGGTCACATACAGTGTTCATCAGCAAAACTATACCCCTCTGCAACCTCTCAACTTTCTGGAAAATAACTTTCTATACAATGTGCGTCGAATAAAACTTGAGGGCAATGAGGAATCGTTCATACAAGCAAGAAATTATCGTAACTTCAGCAACACTAGCTCTGACAACATGAGCGAAAGGATGACCCCCCGTCTACACTGACAGAAACGGATGTCTGCGTAGTTTTATGCTGTCTCATCTACACGTAACGGCGAATGTCGAAGACACTGGCTCAGTTACGCAAGGATATTTCTTGATGCAGTTTTTGAGATCGACCGGCGACTCGCTTTTGTAGCAAAACAGGATTTTAAGTAAGTTACAGATGCAATTTTCCAGTAAAATGTTTGTAAAATGTGTGACGATTGAAAGTCACGAACGTAAAAACCTTATAAATTGCGCTGATTAAAGGTGTGAGATTATTCAATGTCGACGGAAGTTCACCAACTGCTGCACTTAATTGTGTATATGCGTCTATCTATTTCGCTGTGCTTTTGTTTGCAAAGTCTTACATGCATGTTTCTCCTCGACCAATTTCCGTGGTTAGAATTTATGTTACACGGATTTATGTACGCGAAAAAAAAAAAAGTTACAGGTTTTTTTTTTCGCTTTGTTGGTGAATTAACTTGATTGCTTAGCATAACGCCTAATTTTGATAGCGCGCCAGCTATCTGCCGCGCTAAGCAACTCGACGAAGACGCAGACGTGGCCGTGGAAAAATGAAACGCGTTATATATTGCACGTGGTAAATCTATTGGCCTTCATTGCCTAGAGGTCCTGTGTTCAAATCCCAGGCATTTTGTTTTTGCATTTGTCACGTTTAATTTGTTGTTTTCCTTTGTAATTTCTTATTGATTTCAACATTTTTTATCATTATTTCGTTTTTCTTATTTACGCTAAAAAGCCCTGCTATCACAGAGGTATACAGGCAGGCTTTCACACGCTATTCGCTCGTAATGAGGTAGGTAGGTAATAAAACTTTGTTTAGAGTCGATTCACATAATTAGGCATTAAGGTGTCTGATGGTCGAAAATGATACGGTGCCCTTCGCTATGAAACCGCTCATATGCATGTCGTGTGTTGCTTTTGGGCGTAAAAGGATCTCGTGATTTCCGTTCTGTTCTGTTCTGTTTTAACTGGCTTGCGGTGGAGAGGTTGAGGCTTATATTACCTCGGCTACTCCATTTCTATAAGTTCTGCAGCGAAAAAGAAAAAAAAAAAAGTGGTTACCAAAAATTTAAAAAGATGAGGACCTAAAGGAAAAACCTATAGCAAACTAAAACAAGATAAAAAAAACGTTGTAATGTACATTTCGCTTGCAAGAGTTCGCATTGCATTAAAGCATCCCCACGTACACATTTCTAGTTCTGCCCCCAGTATATGGACTAGCACATCATTCCGTATATAGCAACACATAGCTGTTCATCACAAGCGTTCATCTAGTCCAGTGTCCACTAAGAAGTCTTTCAGGAAGATGTGCACCTTTTGCTGAAGATGCTTTTCAGGCCACAGTTCAAGTAATTTCGGTAATGCGAGGAGGCGTCTGTCCAAACTTGCTAGTTTATTCTCTAAACATGCAATGCGACTTGACTACTGGCTTGGCTCCTCACTTGGGGAAACTATTCTGATGTTTCGAAGTGAACTGCAAATCAGTAAAATTTTGTTTATTTTATGGGCACTAAGCACGACAGAAATGAGTGACGATTCGCCTGATAAGGCTGGCTGTCCGACTAAACGTGCTGCTATTCAAGCTTCGTCAAGCAGCATGAACATATATAGCTAGCGATGAAATTTACAACTAACTCCTGTGACAGCCGTGTACCGCGACACCATGACGCAACAACGGCATTACCGCGATCTCTCGACACAACATTGCATGGTCCTGTGGATATATTTTTGTTCTTACACCTGCAGGATAACGAGTGACACACTTCGATGACACGCGTATGACGCAGTCCGCGCTGCGGTATTCGCGACGTTGGCGCAGTTCGACTAGGCCGCGAGCATTGTTCGCCATCGCGCCAGTGTTTGTTCTTTATTTTCTTTCAATATCGCTGAAAGTCGAGTTGGATGATAACAAAAAAGAATGCTTTAAATCTATTCTGCCATGCGTGTGTAGTCCTTCTGGTGTCATGTTCCGCATCAGTGTACCACGTTTAATACGTAAATGATTTGTCCAGAAAGTATAAGTTTTGATTCGTCCGTAGGGTTTTATTTTATTGTTAATTATCTCTTCATTGAATTCTCATTACAGAAACGAGACAGACAGTCTCTGTTTAGTCCGAATGATTATTTTTTATGTTGCTTGGAATGTTGGCAACTCTGTCGGAGCCAAGGACGCCCGTGGCGCGGGCCTATACATGTGATATATTTCTTCTTTTGCGCCTGCAACTGTCGTAACACACAAGCGTTCAGACAGTGCGACACAAAATAAAAGGAAAGACTGGCAGGTTAGGCAGGTACAGGCACGTGCAGAGTAACGAAATATACAGGTGTTTTTTTTTTTACGACAATACAGATTTTTTATAAAAATCCTATCACAGTAAGGCTCGTGCTGTTTTCGCGCACGAACTTCACGTCAAGGAGGAAATACCTTGCCGCAGTTAAAATGACACTGTAGTGACTAATTAACAAACACTCGTTAATTAAATTTTTAATTATAGACCTGTAGGCAGGTGTTTATATTACAAAGCTGTAGTGCGTGCCAACTTATGGCATAACTATTTTTTAGAAATCACAACCGTTACATGTAGTTCGAGATAGTCATCATCAAATTTCAAGGGCGAAATCGAAACTGATCGCGCACGAAGCGTGGCCGTTCTGCTACGTCAGACCGGAACTACCCGTCACATGGGAGCGACGAAATTTGAATGACAGCGCGCCGCGGCCGTATGTTTCCGTGAAAAACTGCAAGTCATCTCACTTGTGCCCACGTATCGCCTTACTTTTGCGCGTAGTGCTTGGTACTTATCCGTTTTTCTCGAACTGTGCACAAGAAAAACGCAATATCAACATTTTCTTTGTCTGGGAAGCATAAAACACAGGGGCTGCCACTGCGGCGCTTCTTCTTGCAGACACGCGAAATAGTTATTCGCGCCTCCTTATAGTTTAAGAAAGAAACAGATAGGCGCCACCCATCGCACGGAAACATTAAGCTGTCTACTAGTGTATTTCAGAATGATTGTCGATTTTTCTGACGAGATTCTGCGTTGGCGCGCCTTCATTCAAATTTCATCACTCCCTGTCGCGTGCCATTCCGGTGTTCCGCCGCACTTTGTGCATGCCGGGCGCGATCAGTTTTGATGGCCCCCTTGAAATTCGATGATGAATAGTTCGAACTACGTGCAACTTTTGTGATTTATAAAAAATAGGTATGCCATAAATTGGCACACACTACAACTTTGTAATATAAACACCTTCCCTCAAGTTAATAATTAAGAAGTTAATTAACGAGTTTTTTGTTAATTAGTGGAGTCAACGTCATTTCAGCTGTGGGGAAGTATTTCCACCTCGACATAGAGTTTATGTGCGAAGACGACAGGAGCCTGACTGTCATAGAATTTTTATTAAAAAATTGTGTTGTCTAAAAAAACACCATGTATATACACACACAAAAGTAGAGAGAGAGTGCGGCAACAAGGAGCTGTGTGAGACTATCTGCGTGGGTGCTGTTGTACACACACCTTGTCCAACTGCCGCTGATACAGTAAAGGAGACGCAGTGTCATACGGAGACTCATAGCGTCGCCGCACAATAACGCCCGTGTCTGTCGTCTTTACTTCGTCCTGCCTTAAGTTGTGTTCGATTCCTTTCTATAACAGCGTCACATCCCCCAGCCCCTGACCGTCGCACAATTAGCTCTCTTTGAGGATGTCAGTCGAGACCAGTGACCAAGAATCTTTAACGCTGAGAGTGAAGGATTGGCTAGCTTGTGTAACGTGAAGGTGCCGCTATTTACTCGATGAGGCAAGGGCACTGTGATCGTTTCGATGCAGCTGTGAAAGTGTCATGCAGAGGTAATATAGGCCTCCCCTGTATGCGGAAGGAACATGCATACAAATGCATGTTATAGAGATACTAATTATAGACATGTTATACAGATGCATGTTACACGGATGCTGTTAACAGATGCTATACTCTAAGTTATGGGCTAATAGAGTTTTGTGACGTCATATATATGCCGCGGACAGAAAAACAAAACTGTACTACCTGAATATAAGGAGCCGAGAAATGAAGACACGTATTTGTAAAGGCGATGTATGTAGTTCCATTGGATCAAGATAGTGTAATCCACGCGCAGGCGTAAAAAGCTTACTATCTGCACCACGCATGTTCAGCACGTGTCAGATATTATGGAAAGTTTCTTAATGTCAGTAGTGGGCTTTGTGGGAAAAAATCAAAATAGAACTTCGACTGAATTGCAAGAACCTGCCTGCGTTTATAGATTCAAGTGTAACTTTAAAAAAATATGAACGAACTTTAATCACGAGGATAGCTCAGTTGTCTAAGCAGCGGTGAGGGTTTGCAGTAAAAAGCATAAAATTAATTATTTCCACGCTCATAGCGTGCTGGTCAAGCCTGTATCGTTTGCAACTCGTCAGTAGCGAGCTTATGTAGCATAAAGATAATCGGGCTCAGGATAACCCTGTGTTTTCGTTGGAAACACAGGCACACGCAACGCGACCATTCAAGCCTATCTTCAAATTAATGGTTGGTGTTGGACGTCCCAAAACTACGATATGATTATGAGGGACACCGTGGAGGGCTCCGGAAATTTCGACCACCTGTGGTTCTTTAAGTGCACGGGCCTCAAGCATTTTTGCCTCCATCGAAAATGCGGCCGCCGCTGCCGGGATTCGATCCCGCGATCGTCGGGTCAGCAGTCGAGCACCACAACCACTAGACCACCGTTGTGGGTGTCAGGCCTACTTTCATTACCAGTAGTTGCGTTAGGAAGTGAGTCCATCCGCCAAGAATGCGCAAATGTACACGGGGATGCTTTTCTCCGCTCCCCGTGTTGGCTCCGTGATATATGGATGCGCATCCTGGTGTGCAGCACGAGGGCACGGGTTTGACTCCCAGCCGTGGCTGCCTCAATTCCATGACAGCGAAATGCAAAGAAAGAAACAAACTCTCGTGCACTTAGATTTGTAGAACTTCGCAAGGACAAAATGAACCAGCGTTCTTCATGACCTACTGCGCTGTTAGTGGACTAAACGCTCGAAAACCTATATATTTCTCCCTCTCTGCGTTTCTTCCTGCAAGAAGCTGCGGTCATATCGGAGTGCACAATACAACATACACTCGCCAAGCTGTCAGTGATTCGCAGGAACACACGTCCTATAGTTTTTCGACTTGTCGACGTCCGTTATTCGCGTCAGAGTGGAGTGGCCGCGCCTCTCTCTCTCTCTCTCATCCCACCACGCGGTCGAGACTTGCAAACCCAGCTGCCGGACTATCGGCCGCTGTCGCAGCGCGTATCTCGTGTTGTCGCGGGCAGCCCTTCCAGGAACGCGCACCACTCGCAGAAGCCTGCCCTCTCGAGCAGTGCTCTCTAACCACCGGTGTTTAGCGCTTACGCATAGATAACACTCCGGAGGCCAACGTTGCAGTATATAGCGACTATAATACGGCCAGCATACATGTCATGGTTGTGCAGTGTTGCAGCGAGCACGGGGCAGAAAGAGCGCTTGTGGAGCGCGCTAACCTATCTCTGTGACAGTCTCGTCCAGCGACTGGCACAGAGATAGGTTAGCGTGCTGTACAAGTGAACCTAACGTGACCGGCACAGAGATGGCTGGATAAGCGACGCTTGAGAAGACAGGTGCGAGAAATTTGCCCTCACATCAACGAACTCAGAGGGTCCCTTATGCATTCGCCTAAGATGTCTCGAAGTCAAAAGCCATCTTTTTCTTCTCAGTCGATGTACTAGTCTCCGCCCCCCCCACCCCTTCCCCCTTCGAAAGCTTTGTGCACCTAACGTGGTTTTGCACTGCCTCCAGGATCGCAGGCATTGCAAGCTTTCTGCATCTCGCCTGGTTTTGCACTGCCTTCGAGATTGGCCCACCTTTGACCATGCGATGATGTCTTATGACGACGGCATCATGCGACGTCACGTTATGTGACGTCATAGTGACGTAGTCGCGAGGTGATTTTTTTGCATCACTCGTGCTGACGCCGCCGTCAATGCCGCCGACGCCGACGGTCAATTTTCGCGTTTGGTGAGGCATCCAAGGCTTTCGACGTGAAAATTTTCCTCACGCGACACGTCATTCATGAGCGGCCTTCGCGGGGTTGTTATTGTGTTTATCATGATCAACGCTGTCATGAATGACACATATATATCAAGACAGCGATTCCATCTGTGGCATAGTAGCATATATCGTCAATGAGCCGCATCTGAAGTTACGTTCTTTTGTTTAGATAATAAATTGCGCGTTTAACGGTTCATGTAATTGCGCAGCGGGTTCTGAAAGATTTCTGAGCGGAGGGTTCCTATTAATTTTGACCGCGTCAGGTTCTTTAACGCGCACTCAAATCTCAGGATAATATTATTCACTCGGCGTCAATGGATTGTTATGATTATCATGTGGTGTAAAAATAACGATATGCGAAATATAGAGGAAAAATAAGCACGGGCGTAGCCAGAAATTTTTTAACGGGAGAGGGGGGGGGGGGTAGTGAGACCATGCATTATGTATGTCCGTCCGTGTGTTTGTATGTGCGCGTATAGATATCTATACGTGCAAAATTCCAAAATTTCGGGGGGGGGGGGGGTGGAGGGGTTGAAACCACTAACTACCCAACCCCTCCCTGTCTACGGCAGTGCAAATAAGCGAAGAAGCAAGCTGGAAACTTCCGACGAAGTCATCAAGAAGGAATGAACAGAAGCATAGAAGGGGAACCTGTGAAGAAGGAAAGAGAAAATGAAAGAAAGAACGAGATGACAGGTCATAAAGACAACGACAAAGAATGTAGTACAGTATTGGTTACCTTAAAATTCGCCGCAGGTCTCTGGTAGTCCAAGTATTTTGTTTATAGTAGGCTACGCCCAAGTTATGTGATGCTATATTTCTCGGCAGCCTACTTTTCTCTTTTCTTTTGTCTGTCTTTCCGCACTTATTGTATCGGGCCTATTTTACTGCAGTTCCGTTTTTCATTAAAAAAACAAAAACGAAAACAATAATACATATAATGGACAGCGGCGAATGTTTGTGCAGTTTTTGAAACTAATAGCCGCACACAATCAAGAAAGAACGACGCAAGAGAACACAGCACCCGTGTTCTCATGCCCAGGACTTTTAGACATCGGTCCTTCCCAAATATGTTAATCTTGACCGCAACGCACCAACGTATTTGGAAAGCGTTATACTTTAAAAAAAATATATAAAAATTGGCTGCATTTGAACTAGTTTCAGTTGGCAACGCCGAGAGGCTTTTTCCTTCTAATAACATACGCACTTACGGCACCTAGTGGTAACTTTCCTGCTGCGTTAAGGCAGAGTGTAGTGCGGTGAAGCTGAACAGACGGCGGATGGTTATAATGTCCAAAATTCCTGGGCATGGTCGAAATTGCAGCACCCTTTGTCCCCGTCCCCTTGTGCGACGCTAGCTTCTCAGAGCCATGCTAGAACGCCGGGAACGTATACACACAAGCAGCTTCCGTGATTCTACAATGCCGTCATTTTCTTTCCACATTTTCACGTTTAGCTTTGTACAAAGCTGACGTGCACCCATCGTACTGACAAACAGTGAACCACTCACCGATGTTTTGTTTTGAAACCGGGTGAAGTTGGGGGAACACAACGCATTGTGCTTTCGCAGCACAGCGAATGCATGGAAACGGCGGTTGTCATGCGGCCATACGCCGGCGGCGCTTCGCCCATAAGAAGCACTTATTAATTCATAATTATGAATATAATCCATACAATATAGGACTTTACTATCTTTGAAATTGTAAGTACAATCGCAAAAGGTGAAGTCTGATTCAGACGTAGGATTGAATAAATGCGTCGTACACACAACGCGTGCCCCATCAGCAATAGCGGTAGCGTTTGCGCAAGTCAACCCTCACGATTATCTAGCATAAAAAAAAAAAATTTCCCAAGCCGTTATCTTTCGAGAGTGCAATACACGCGTGGGCACAATTGTCGGGTCGTCGTTGCCTTCCCCACGAGCATGGCCAGATAAGTTTTGCGCCTTGGTTTACTAAAGCCATTGTTTGACCTTTCAGTTGATAGTCGGCACGTATGTTCACGTAATTCTTGAGTACGTCTTTTGAACAGTTAAGAACACCCCTACCATAGATACTTGCCAGCTTGTTCAGCTTTCTGTCATTCTAAGTCAAGGGGCGGTCTAACATGCGTTTAAATCCAGACCGCAAATCTTCTCGTCAAAAGGAGAGCAATTACTAAAATTGAACAATATTAAAATGCACTTCTTCTCATCCTCGTTTATGCCTCGTGTTCTCCTCATATTTTCGTGCTTGTTAGCATCTGCTGATTTATTGAAACCGCCACTCGAGTCGATTAGCTTGTTTTCTGAAACATCAATTTGACAAATGCGGTCGTCAAGATAGTGAATGAATCAGCGGTTCGTCGGAGCAGGATGTCGGATTACGCGAACGCCTTTTTTTTTTACGTGTAATTTCCGGTTACTGAAAGCACATTGTCACTGCTATTTCCTTTTCTGCCGGAGACTATACACTGCTACTGCTGGCATGTACAATTTCGGCAAAATTGTGGTCAAAGTACGCGATGACAGTGAGAAAATGAAAGCGAAAAAAAAAATTAAATTATATACAAGTATGTGCCTGTGACTCATCAGAATGAAACGAAGAAATTGTTGTACATATGCGGGGGATCACGAACGGCATCATTTTTGATAATGACTTATCGCCCTCACTTCGCCCTCACTTCAATCTCAGTGAGCATTTCTTTTTTTACTACCCCTTGCTGAGGTTTACCGGCATAACACTGCAAAGAGATACGCAGTGTGATGTGTGGTATGGGCTGAGCCCCACGTCGCGCCGCGCTCTGATCGGCAAGCCCAGCGGGCAGAGCATGAAAGGGCCAAAACCACAGTAACAGCCGGCACCGTACAGCGAAATGTTCATTCTTGCAACTGTTTGAAAATAAGCACGGGACTCTCCGTACCCATTGTATTCTGCGGGATGCTTCAACTAACACAGGTCTATTTTGAGACAAACAGAGGGGAAAGAAATTGGCGGAGACTTAATGTCAGACTTATCTAAAGATGGCTATCCTCCAGCTTACAGGAAGAAGACGAAAGAAAAGATGGAGAGCGTGTATTCGACAAAAAAAGAAACTGGACATGCACATACAGTTGGCGCGACGATATACCCGGATTAGAAAAATGACTTCGGCGTACAACGATATGTCCTGCTTCTGAACTGATGGTGCACTGCAAAGTATCCTACGCTTGACGTTGTGTCACCTTATACAGCGTTCGTGGCATCTCTACCTAATGCGCTTCTGTAACATCTCTTGAGGCGGCACAATACTTCCTTTCAGGGAGTTTCATATGTTATTCTTGAGGCTTCGCGGCTAAAAGGGAAACAAGCCACAAAACACACGCGTGTCAGCTGCTTCGTATATATAAGCGCGGCACACACAAGTTTACACCGGAGGGGAGTTTAACATATTTAGGTAACGCGTTTTAAATACCACTCGGGCAAGTGTCGCTCTCGGCGAAAGGTGTTGTCGTAAAACGTACATGTAAATAGCATTACGCTGCATGGCATTCACAGGAAGGTTGAGTTATGCGCGACGCGGCGACCGCGATGAACTCAGTTCCCGTAGCGCTGGTGTCAACTTGCCACGCGCGAAACGCACAGCACACGGGCGACTCTTCACAACTCCGCGCCCGGGGACTCAGCGAGGTGTCGTCAAAAGCCAGTGAAAATGTTCGACGGCGTCGACCGCGCGGCGCGCTGCGCGCGCCGGCGTTTAGCCGTCTTAATTCAGAACAAGCAGACACGTGTGCCTACATAATTCGCGCGGGACCACCGTGATAAGTTGCCGCGAATGGACGTCTGCGGGTCGCCTTGTCACAGTTTGTCAAGCAGTGTCCATCGGGTGGCAAACGGAAAAGGAGACGCGCGGTGGGCCCACAGCCAGCCAAGGCCAACCGCTTAGTTATGCGGGGCTACATATGCGCATAATAAAACTGCGGTCCCGGCCGCTGTTCGCGCTGCGCGCGGGCATTCCACGGAGGGAGGGCATGAGAGCGCGAGACCTGCGAGATATTTCGTCATAGCAGCTTGTCAACTCCGCATTATTCGCCCAGTGCTGCCGCTGCTGCGAGCGGCCATGTTTGGCTGAGAAATGCGCAGCCCTACTGCCGCAGGGTGCGCATGCGCCGCTTTCGGCGAACGAATGCCAGCCACGAATGTGCTCCACGACTAGGGGCGCTGCCTTTTTAACCGCCGAGTCACTTCTTCTTTTGCGTACGTGGTGTTTTCTACTGCTTTAACGCCGTTTTTCTTGCCCTTTCAACCCTCACTTAATTTTTTTTCTCCCTGTGTCCCCACTTCATTCGCGCCGTAACGATGTAAAGAGGTCCCGGCCCGTCAACGCGACAGTATCAAATCCTCGCTCGCACGAAACGTGGGCGGCGTAGCGTGTGAATAGACGCAGGTATGCGAGAAAGAACGTGCTGTGCCTTGACAATTGCCGGCAACGGCCGACCCGACAGGCCACGTGGCGTCCTCCCGCGCGGGTTGCCTTTTGCCTTGCCCTTTAAAAATAAATAAATAAAAGAGAGCAGTGTCTTTGCGCCGAGGGAACGAGTCGCTCTTGTTACGCCAACTTCTTTCGGGGCAGCAAGGGCAGCAATAAGCAAGGTTGTTTATTCTCGAACAAGGAACGGCCGCATACTTAAGTACGCAGTCTTCGTTTTCCTTTAGAAATACTTATCGCGTCTCCTCTGCTCTCACGTCAGTAGTGATCCTAACTGCTACACTGTGCAAATACAAGCACGAAGATGCCTTCGCTTGCTCTGATAAGCTGGAAGAAACGTTGCATTATCCCCAGAATGCTAGAAGAGGCGCAATGGTTTGAGGTGGAATCAACGTAAGGGCTCGCCTATATGTATACAGGGGTGGTCAAAAGTTCCCAGGGCGCGCTGCCCTATGATTACATGGGACAGCTGCCCGGGAACTTGCGACCTACACTGAAAGAATAAAAAAATCGCTAGTGATGCATTTTTGTAGTCTCCGACACGCAGTTTTTGTTTCTTCTTTGACGGTAAAGCCGAATACACAAACGTCTTTGGTCTAGTAGCGGACAGTTTTATGCCAAAAATGAAAAAAAAAATGTATACTCGCAATTAAAGAACTGATTTCACCGTAAGAGCTGCGCATTAGCCGAGTAGCTGCATCTTTGTTTCAATGCCCGCGCTGTTATTGTCACTGAGTCGCTGAAACAGTTATCCTCCTGGCCCACTCTCCCCAAAAACAGGCTCCGAGCAACAGTCGCAGCGAACGATATGATAGTGAAGACGCCAGCCAATGAGAGAGAAAGTTTTTACGAACGACGACATCTGTAAATTCGACTGCACATTTAATAATTTAATGTCTGGGGTTTAGCGTCCGAAAACCACGATATCATTATGAGGGACGCCGTAGTTTTGACCACCTGGGCTTCTTTAACGTGCACCTAAATCTAAGCACACGGACCTCAAACATTTTCAACTCTATCGAAAATGCAGCAGCCGCGGCCGGGATTTGTTCCCGCGACCTTCGGGTCAGCATTCGAGCGCCGTGACCACTTGACCACCGTGGCGAGACAAATGTCTAATGTATGTACAACTTTTTAATGTATATGTATGTCGAATTAAACATATCTTGTGAATGTATACATTGTTTTGAATGTATATGTGTAAAGAAATATGCGTACGATAATATATAAAAACAAGCAAATATTTTGTGCCTGATAAACTGTATAATAAGTCGTGTCAAATGACGCAGGCTGTATTATTAATCTAGGGGTAAAGACCTCGTCAGGCTTGTAGAGAAGTTTTGTATTCTTCCTATGCTGAATGTTCAATGTTCAACATAATCGCGCCGGAAACTTTTGCTGCTTTAATGTTTCTTATAGTGAAGTAAGGTTACCACAGGACAAAGAAAAATTAAAAACCATCGGGTGATTCCGCTCTGTCTCCTTTAACTGAGTTCCTTTAGAAAGACATAGAGCCAAAATATTTATATTGCGCATGTTGGGCAGAATATATGCTTATGTACGTGCAGGAAAAAGGTGTAGGTTGTCAGTTTATAGATCTCTCATGAGAAAGCGGTGTATAAACAGTATTTTCTTCTCAGCCAATGTACAGTGTACGTCTTTCAGTACCTTTGGTACGTTTAATGTTCATTGTATCGAAAAATGGGTGCACAGTCGTCAATGTAACCATGGTCATGGTGCGTGTGTGTGGTTGATTCCAGGCGCAGGTAGTTGCGCTGAATAGTTTGTGCACTTATTTTTTATATTTATAAATCGTCATCAAAAAACTTTCCAGGTTTTTTTTTTTTTTGCTTGTTTCGAATGTTTAACGCTACTTTCTTGCAGGTTATATGTGGAACCAAGCACACGACTATCGACGCTGTAATATTGGGTATCGCGAGAACCTCGCAATCCAAGCCTGCTATACACCAAACTACCGGCGCCGCGCTCGCGCGCCCACACCGACTCCCGCCGGTCCGTTTCATGCACTCCTATGCGTCCGCGAGCGCGCCCAAGAGGTCCTCCCCATCGCATTCAGTTGCGCCGTCTAGTATCTCTCTGCCTCGTTTGCGAGCCATATCCCCTCGATCAGGGCGAGGCGCGGAGCGACGAAGATGCGGATCATAAAGCAGGGTACCCGCTCTTATCGCAACGTGGCCACGATTTATGGAGCGCCACCGTGGCATCGGTCAGGGCGCACTTACGGGCGTCCATTGGGCCCGGCGCGCAGAGCGTCCGGGACCACACCGGCGAGCGCTGCGGCGCGCCGGCTTGCGTTTTCCGTGAACTCGCATGCATACAGGCGCGCGCGCGCGCGTGGTGTCGGTGTTAGCGGAGAGAAGGGTGGGGGGACACCTCGATACCCGTGGAACTTCGTTGAGGAGGGTGGGGGGGGGATGTCAAGGAGGAGGAGTCGCAGAGGACGGAAGTCCCGAGAATCTTTCTGACACCCCACCTGAGTAGGTGTGGCCTGCAAACACATCGCACGCTTTTGCTGCTGCTTTCCGTACGCGCCAACTCGCGCACGCTTGCTCTCCCTCTCGGTATCCCTCGGAGACCGCGACGCAACGCTTGGATATGTGATACGCAAGGGCCCGCTCCACTTTGCGGGGGCGGTAAAAATATGGCGGGAAGGGGGGGGGGGGGGGGGGGGGGTCGAGACATCGCGCGACTTCCTCGCGTGCCAAGATCAGCGGGTTGTCCCCCTTGCGCAGGCGGCCCCCGTACAGCGTTCGGTTGCGCAGAGTCCTATCGCGCTAAGCTCGCGAAGAAAAGGCAGGGCACCAATGTCTTTTCATTCTTTTTACCCTGAATTGACAAACTCTCTAGCGACTACAAGCGACGTTCGTGCGCCTGAACATTCTTAAGACATGTGCATGCAAGATTATGCAACACCATGACTTTTTTTTTTTTTTTTTTTGCTGTGCACAAAGGAGGCAGACTACTTTTAACTTCTTTACCCTCTCTCTAAGAGCCCACAGTATGAATAATAATAGGGATCTCGTCCAGAAGCTGCGCGACGTCCTGTGTGGTACAACGTGCAATCTGCATTAGCACTTTCTACCTTGCACTTGCGTAACCTCTACGCTTATAGAACAACCGTTGCGAGTTTAGTCAAATATTAAGTGGAGTTAGAGGACGTTAATTATAGCTAACCGCGCGTTCAACGCCGCCGGCGCAGGCGCTACATCTGGCCTCAGCGGAGGTTTGGAGAAGGAATGCGAAGGCTGCAAAGTGCCACTTCGCAACCCAAATTCGAACTTCCAGCGTCTCTTGGCCGAGAAGACAAAGGGGTCGGAATTGCTATAACGAGGAGCCCGCTGGGCGCCGCGCGCCCTCCTAAACTCGTTCGAAATTGGGTTGTGATTCCGAGAGATAGCGCAATTCTGCTGTTCTTTACTTATTACTTCTTTTTATCGTTACTTGGTAGAAGTTTCGGAGGCACCAGAAACCACGTCCAAATCAATGCGTGCATAGTGGCGGAAAATCAACAGTCACTGCCAGATCAGACAATCCTTTCTTGTGGTCTATTTGCACCACGCTATTTATCGTGTTTATGATACTTTTTCCTTCCTTCCGTGTTCTTACGATTTCATTTCAGCAGCTGGCATCCCAACTATATAGGCACAGCCGTATACTTTCTATTGTCCTGAAATACTATTCCTACCGGGCACCGCGTTTCTAAACGGTAACCCCCCCCCCCCTTTTTTTTTTGGCCTCTACAGTTGACCAACGTGTTCAGTGGTGAACATATGTACTGCTAGTCCATAGGTCGGTAAAAATGTGGAGCTCACCCAGACTCACTCACGAAATATAGTTTGCCCTTAGAGCTCACTCGGACTCAGACTCACTGAAATTTTTCTCAGCTGGACTCACTCGGGCTCAAGCTCACCAAAATATCACTCACTCGGACTCACTCAGACTCACGGCGCTATCTGAGTCTGAGTGAGCCTGAGTGAGTCGACTCATGAGTCCGTTAGGGTATAATTGGCTTTTTTGACCACGGTGTCAATGCTCTTTAACACCAATATCTCGCATATTTGGTGCTCTACTTGGGGCCTTTTGATCTCGAACCTTCAAATATGAATTATCAGTGGTTGCAATCCAGTAAGGACATTTTTATTGAAAGTGGTGACTCATACTAGATATTTTAATCAAGAGCTTCCTGTGAAAGGGTTTTCGGGGGGACGGGGATCAACCTGCACCCCTCCTTCTACGTAACTCACGCCTCTGATTAATAAATATTGAGCTGGCGTATGAACGCTAGTGCTTTGAAATATGTGTGAGTCGGTGGCAGTATAAAGGTGAGCCGACATAAGGCTGATGGTGACGATGAAGTTATGTAGATAGAACCATAGGTCGGCAAAGAAGTGTGGAGCTCACTCAGACTCACTCAAGAAATATATTTCGCGCTTAGAGCTCACTCGGACTCAGACTCACCAAAACTTCCCTCTACCGGACTCACACGAACTCACACTCACTAAAATATTTCTCAACCGGACTCACTCGTACTCAAGCTCACCAAAATAATACTCACTTGGACTCACTGAGACTCAGACTCACGGCTCAATCTGAGTCTGAGTGAGTCGACTCATGAGGGAGTTCGCCGACCTATGATTACTACTCATCACGTCGCACCGGACAGCCAACATGCCGCGTTTATTTCTTGGCGAACCACTTCTATCGCGAATTATTTGCTCCGCGAGCCGTATAAGGACTCAATCGAAGTTTGGTTATATAATATTCTCCGCTCTGTGGCTTGCATTGTGTCATCCGAGTGCGCTAATTGGTGTACAGCTACACTTAAAGTCATGCTCCATTCATCGGCAGCTCCAACGAGCGCCTTTGTTCAGCTAACGGTATACAAATTAACTGCATCAACGTCATACATCTTGGTTGCAAAGCATATATAGTATAGAGCCCGCAAATTCCTACACAAACAAGTGCGGCTATAGCGTAGTGAACAGCGCAGCTAATTACCAGCAAAATTAACGCGGTCTTTTTGTAGTGAAATAGTGTAGTAGTTTCGTTAAATTCATAAAGATAAAGTAGACTGGATTACTTCTACGTGGACTTGCTCCTGCAGTGTTTGTCGTTTTACGTCATTTGTTCCCCGTCGACCTGAACGTGCACGAACTCTCGAAAATTCTACACGGAGGGCCTTGTGTTAAATTGTGGTAATTTCGAAGCTGATCTCGCCATATATCTGACGAGGTCTGATTGCGTGTCGCGCATACGTGCACAGTGTGCATGGTCAGGCTAGACAGGAAGGTGTTTATGCGCACTAATCTCGATACAAGGCTAATCAATTTGAATCATCCAATACTTTCTTCTCAAGGGGCTGCCCCGTGGCATCCAAAGCGGCAAATTACGGCGGCGTAATCACAACGAAGGGCCGGAGAACAAGCACCATTTAAGCAATAAGCGGCTATTAAGCTTGTCAAGGAGATCTGTCAAAGTCGTATCGCGACTGATAAGGCCTAATATGCTTTCAGCATGTAAATTAATGCCCGCAGGCGTCCAAGACACGTGCATCGTTGCCCCTAGAGCAAGACAGGATATAATAGTAATGAGCAAAAAAACATCAGCGGCTTGGCAGTTCGCTCTTTTGCTGCGGGAGGCCTTTCTGCGGCGGCGACTATTCCGGTGCCGAGAGATTCCAGTGGAACCACTGCGACCAACGCAGCGACCGATCGGTCCCGCTGCGCGCGCGGGCAAAACAAAGCCAAGGAGCGCGCGCGCGGCCGCAGCTTTAATTGGACGGCGTCTCGCCGGGCCGAGTGCGCTGCGGGCGCTGCCCAGTTGTCCCATCGATCATCATTTGGACGGCAGACGCTGGCAGAACGAGTGGCCGAGCTTTTTCCTTACATAACCGAAAGAGGGATGAAGGGGGGAAAACGCACTCTCGACTTGACGCCGCCGACAGAATGCCAGCTCAGACGTGCCCTGAAATTGCTATTTACTTACGCATGTCTTCATTACGCCTGAAAGCACCCCGTTTGCTGATTACTCGGCGGCGAGTCGCGGCGGTAGTAAGTAGACCTGGGCACGCGTCCCTCTCTTAGCGCAGCCCCGCGCGGAATTGCGAACGCGCGCGTTCATTTGCACAGCGTTATTGTGATGATATATCGCCCCGTGTCTTCTACAAATGTCGGCTCGGTTCTCACGCCGCAAGAGAGCATCTTTTCCTACGCGGATCTTGTCGTAATAAATCAAGCCTTCCTGCAGTCTGTTTATAAAGTCAGCAGGCGGCAGAGGTATCGCCGGCGCCAAGGAGCGTTTTAACGAGGAGACGACATCGCGCGCCAGCCGGCCGCCCCTCGCCGCCTCTCTCCCCTGCCGGGACGCGTGGCCGATTCCGCGGCTCGCGCAATCGAGGCACAACACCAGAGCAGCGCCGCCGGCATAGCCATCTCCCTCTCGCAACTTCGAATGAGTGAGGGAATGCATCTATACGTCGCTGCTCAGAGATTGTCATCGGTATATACATGCGGCGTGAACGACCCCGAGACAAACGCCTTCCGAAGAGTATCCGGAAGGGAGCGCGGTAAGCTTATCTCGCAGGCTTTGTCATGTCTACGTTTCGTATTAGCATCATTCCGCCGTATACCCGCGCCGTTTTCTTAGGGGGCAATAAATCGCGAGAGTCCAAACAAGTGTGAGCTCAAAGAGACTTAAAGAAAAGTGGGAATAGGCCTTGTAGAATACCGAAAACTTAAAATGATATGGGCCAAGGACGGTCGCTACTATCCCTGCAGAAACCTGGCTACGCAAGGTCTGTATTGATGTAATCGAAAGCGCCGCGTCGATCATCTTTAAGTGTTATCACGCCTATATCGCCATCGTGAGTGGCGGGCGCCCGGATGCCAGCCAATAAGAGACCCTTTACACAAGACAAGTTTAGAAATGTGGGCACTGGTCACCCTCCGGGGAAGCTCGCTCTGGCAAACTCGTACTCTGACCCTTAACCTATTTCTTTCGAATTACTCGAGAAGGGCCTGCGTTCACAAAGAGGTCTTACGCTAAACAGGTCTGCAAGAGAAAAAAATGCAGTCAGTCTTGATGCTGGACATGTCATTAGCAAAGGCAAATTGCAGAGGTCACTTGCGGAGGAAAAAGCTTTGACGATTCGGCGCAAGGTTTCAGGCACGTGTTTCACGGTGACGTTATAGCCTGCCCTGCACCATACGCTTAGATGCAACAATCATTTGCGCAATTATTCAGCACATACCGCAACACTCCATACAGTCCGTCTTTCTATCTTTTTTTATTTCTTTCCCTCTCTCTTCCCTTTTTCGTGGCATCGTAAAAACAATGTACAATCAAATTACGAGTTTTGAAGGGCTGTACTTTTTTGTGTTCTGGCATGCCATCTTCTTCTCAGGCTATCGGCTACGTTTCTCGCGGCGTGCTATGAAAACAGGTTGAGATCCTTCGCGTCCAAGTTTAATTATAACAACAAACAAAAAATAATCTGCTAATTTGAGCAGGCTAAAGTTTGGATGGACCTCTCTTAAGTGCCGCGAGTTGACCGGCCCCCTCTAGCTCCAATGGTAACTACAAAAACTCTCTGATTGAAGTGCAATCAGCGACGACATCGAAAGCGCTTCACACCAGTAAGATGACTGCGATTGTCTCGAAGTCGTTGACAGTCGTGGCCCCGGTGGCAAACAAACTAAACGATATAACTTAGATCCCTCCCCTATATTTGAGCACCGCCTTGTTTGCCCACTGAAGTGAGCTTCATTCTCGGTAAAAGTGGTCTTAATTTCTCCGCAGGGTCCGACGGAGCGCCTCCGCGTCCTTCGAGCCGGAAGGCATCATGCCGCCTTCGCACTTTTCAGGAATCGCTGGAGCCACACTGCGCGTAACCACGTCGAAACGCGACAAGTCCATTATCCAATTAACCGGCCCCTCCCTATCGCGCTTAGCGAGGGGAGGGAGCTTGGCCGACATGCGGTGCGGGCGCCTGGCCGCGCAGCAGCACGCCGGCGGCCACTGCGGCGCGCGGGCCGAGGTGCACAGCAAAAATAGACTCAGCGCGCGCATAGTGCGTGTCATTTCTGCAGCGTTCCTCCCTGACCACGTGAGGTGCGCCCGGAAATGAAAAGACAAGGGCCGCTGTCAGTCAACACTGCCAGGCCCGGATCCGGAATACTAGTCGAACCGCGCTCGCGGCGAGCGCGCACGCAGCGAGTGCCTCCTTGCTCCGACTTCATTTGCGAGCAGCACAAAACGAAAGCAATGACACCTGACACTGATGCGCGGCCGAGGCGACGCTGACCGACAAAGAAGCAGCAGCAGAAAACGCACGCGCGGGTATGCCTTTGCGCGCGCGAGAAGCGCCGAGAGGGAAGGTTCAATGACAGAGGGAACAGGCAGCAGACGGATTGTTTCAAGCCATGTCAGATGTCACGGCAGCCCTGAGTTTAGCAACGCGGCAGTCGGGGAACCAGACGTCTCGGGCCGCGATGGAAAGGAGGCGCCCGCTGCCAGCCAGGTTGTGCTCAATGACAGCTCGCTGCTCCCCGGGCGCAGCGCGGCGCATAAAGCACGCTTGCGGCGGCGCCCCGTCCCGGGGTTGCCAGGGGCCGCCTCGAAGCCGTGCGCTTAATCGGAAAGCCGACAAGCGAGAAACCGCCGCAAAGCAAACAAAACGCCCGCCTCTGCAATGCTTGTTGTCAGCGGATCGGCGTCTGTTTACGGCCGCGACGTGTTTGTAGACGTGCCTGCCGAGGAGGGGGCCCGCTGCCGTTTTTTATGTATTTTTTATTAGTAGTAGTAGTGGTTCATCTCCCTCTTCTGGCGCCGAAAGAAAACGTCGCCCTACCATTCTGCCGTGCTACAGCGGCCGGGCTTAGCGCGCCTCCACGGGCAGTCGACGAGTGACGGTCGTCCGATGCAGCGCGAGCCACGACTCGAACAAGGGACTGCGCCATGGTTACGACCTGCACGACTCCTTTACTGCTGCCCACAATAACCGCGAGTCCGCGACTAGCTGCTTCCTGAGACGTCTGTCGCGTCTACCCTCCACCCCGCGTGCCTGCTTGTCTGCATGTCTGTCGAAATACTCTTCGCGTTGTGCATCGCTTGCCTGTGTAATCGCCGCCTCTAGCGCCCAGTTTTTCTCATCGTGATTTGAGTCTGCGGTTGGGCGTTTCTTCGCGGAGCTCTCAAACGAACGGCTGCTCAGCTGTACAGACTATGCTGGGTGTTTCAAGAAATCTGTCCGAAAATACTCAAAGATAATGAAATACGATATTTTCTCGCAGCCGTCGGCATTACTTTTCTGTGGCGGCAGAGACCTTGTGATGAGTCGAGGTATTACTTGCAACGGTAATTACAAAAATTGCATTAACTTTTTTATATATAGCATACAGGCAGTTGGATCAAATGGGAGCATTCAAGTCCTTCCTGCGAAGAGCCCATTGCCGCTTTGAGATTAAAAAAAAAATTAGAAACCAGTTCCCCGCCTGTGAAATCTCAGTAAACGGCGGAGCTAGGAAGCAAGCGTCACCACCTGGCGAACGCAGATTGAGTTCTTTCTTTTTTATTTCTTTATTTATCTCTTTCTGCATCCTCTTTTTCTTCTATCTGCTTTCTTTCTCTCTTTCTATATTGGCCTCTCTTCTCCTTTCCCTTCTTCTAACCCTCACATCACTCCTCCTCACCCTCACTTTTTTTCCCACCCCCTTGCCATACCATGCATGGCTATGCTATGGTGTACCTCTCACCTCCTCCTTTTCCTCCTCACCCTTATATCAGTCCTCCTCACCCGCAGTTCCCTTTCCCATATACTCGCTAAACAAGGCTATGCCACGCTTTACCCTCTCCCCTCCTCATTTCCTTTCTCCTCACCTTCACATCACGCCTCCTCACCCTCACCTCCCTTTCCCACCCCCTTGCTATACTATATTATGTATGGCTATGATTGCTAAGAGCTGCTTGGCATATACCCGCTGTCTGTGGCGCATAAGCTCTACTATACAAGGCTACGCCTTGCTTTAACCTATACGTTGTCATACGATAACAATACGTTGTCATAATGCACCAACTTGCCCATTCTGCAGTACTTGCTTTAACCTCTTCCTTCCTCATTTCCTTCCTCCTCACTCTCACTTCCCTTTCCCACCCCCTGCTATACTATGCATGGCTATGCTATGCTAGGCACTGCTTGGCACATACCCGCTTTCTGTGGCGCATACCCGCCCAGTTTTCTGCAACGCCAGCCTTACTGCGAGCTTAGACTGCTCCGCTGTTGAAAGTGGCCGCTGGTAATTTTTTGCGGAGTGATGAAATTCGATCAGTGTCGCAGGCGAAACTGAAACGCCAAAGGGCGCTGCTGCCATGCTCTCCCGAGTCGTCCAGAATGAGCGAGCGTCATTATATCAACCGTCGATGTACTACGTTACGTGGCTGCGCGGGTTGCGCTTATCGCACGTATAGGTTAATGAGGATAAAACTAAGACCACTGCAATCGTTGTCGGAAACAGTGTCGTCTTTCTAGGTGTCTGCTAGGGTATGGCACCTCCACTCTTCAGTGTGTGCTATAAGGAACACGTGTAGGCTCTTGCATCGTCAATATCGCAATACCTTTCCATTCAGCTCCACTTCCTTATTTTACAGTTAATGAACACCTATATATATTGACCCCACTCGGGCAGGACGGCCGTCCCAGCTGCGAGTAAGCTTTGGAGAAGGGCGACGCGCATCACACCAACGATGCTGCAGAGCATATGCACCCACTGCATATCGGGTGGATTCTATAACGTGCAAACTCATCTGTCAACCGAGCATAGTGGTCGTCTTGCTCAAAATATAAGCACAAAGCTGGCTGAGTAGGAGCAAGTCTTGGTCTTGATGGCGGCTGTGAAGAATTATCGTACCGATTGTACGATAGTTGTACACGATAATTGTACACGAGTTGTAAGCGAGCCACTCGTCGAAAGTCCCCACCTCTCAACCATCCGTTCGCGTGCTCGCCTGCCACGTCCGAGTTCCGTCTCACCGGCTTTTGAGAGCCGACGCAATGAACTCAACGAGAACTCATGATGTAACGCAGCAGGGTGACATATTGTAAGGCACCAGCAGCAACATCCTGAGTGGCCTTAAATACCGGAGGTAGGCGAGGGATTTCGCGACTGTTTCGATCGCACTCGAGACGAGCTGCGCGAGATAAACGTGGGAAAGGGCCGACTTATACTCTTCTTCCTGCCAGGTAACAAAGGCAGGTCAACGAGCCATTCGTCGGTCTCTTTTGCTTACTTCCCTGCTTTTCATCATTGAACTCGTTACGCGTCGAACGAGGCGACCCGCAAGCACTGCGGCCTGCTTAAACCCCACCAAATTGCTGAACAAGGGCGCGTTATACAGGGGCGACGCGCCCGCGCGGCTCGTAAGCCCTCGGTCGGCGCTGATCTCTTCTGCCCGGAACACGCGCATCTGGTGACCCGGTGAACGGCGGCGACTCACCTGCGGGGGTGCGCGCCCGGACAAAAGGAGCGGACCAATCCCTCCGATCATCGCATGCAGGGCCGTGCGGCCAGAGCAGTGACTTTTTACGATCGCATTTAACGAGGACCGGACACTTTGCGCAACAGGATGTGCACGCGGTCGGGTTCCCCCGGAGCGCAAGTGTTTTTCGGTCGGGCTAACCGCGCGCGGCAGTAAAGGCGAGACCGGGCCTCCACCGCGCGGCGCCGTCTACTAATTGCGGCCGCCGCGAGCAGCACCGCGCGTGTTGCTCTGGTCTCGGCCGGCCTCTTAATACCCCGCGGATTAAGGTATACGGCCACGCGAGCCATACGCCGCCTGCTCTTTGACCGGTGCCGCCGCAACCACCATCACCGACACCACCATCGGGCAGGTTTTCATTGAGGATTGCGCTTCGCGGGTGCGTACTACACTGCGGAGCCGGAAGAGGGTTTATTTGCTCACGCTCGACAGGTATTACAACCGTGCGTGTAGCCGTCGTGGGAACGTCGTCAGAGAGCGCTGGCTGTGTATCGAAGCGGATATCGGGCTTTCCTACGCGGCCATATATACCATGCAGATCCCCGCTGGCTGTAGCCTTCACGCGAGGCCCGGGCGTGCTGAGGCATATATAAGCAGTGCCTATATCTAGTCCGTACGAGGTAGCGGCGCCGCTTATTACCTTAAAGAATAATTTTGTTCAAAACAGATTTCATACTACACAACAATGAACCATCCGCCAGAAGCAGCTTGCTGGGCGGGTATTTTCTAGGGATGTGTTTTATGCTATATTGTCGTATCATCGACCACTCACGTGCTGCCGGCAGGTCTCATTGATATTGGGCCCGTTTCTGGTTAACAATTCCTCTCAAATTATTCACTTTCTCGCAGAGCGCAGCAACGTTGCCTATAAAGCTTTGTCCATAGATGTAAAGTAGCTTTAGTAGTCCTTAAAACACGAAAAACTTTTGCCGATTGTCGAAGAGGCAATTTTCACATTTTATGTTGCAGCATTTCAGAATGAGTGTGGGCTCACAACGGGTGACTTTCCGGAATTGCTCAAGGCTTACCCGAACTCGACCTTTGCTGAATGGAATGGAAGTGTATTACTGCAAAAAAACTGGAGCGTACGTACATTGGCTCTTGCATAGCCCCAGCTTTAAGCGATCTGTTTCTTGCACACCTAGACAGGAAGGTCTGCGGCTGGCTATCAGAATCACGGGTTGAAAAATGCTTTCGGTATTTAGATGGCTATACCTTATTTTAATAGATTGTGATGACGGTGCTTTTGAATCTTCTGTTTAGGACACGTTGTCTACGTTAAAAGAGTGCCTAAGTCCGTTGTCGCTAACCCATGAAGTCCCGGAGAATTGTTCGTTGCGTTTTTAGACCTGAATTTACCCTTTCAGGTGATCACCTGTGTTGGAAATACGAACCACAGGCGAATAAGCCACTTCTGCCATTTCGGTCAGCCCACAGCAAGCTGGTGAAAAGGGCTATCGTGAACACCTGTCTTGGAATGCACTCAGATCCTGCCCTCACGTTGTTGACGGCAGCTTCAGAGCGCAAATAGCTCGTTTTGAGGAAGCTGGTTGCCCGACGCACCTGCTGATTGCGAAGAAAAAGACGTTGCGAAGAAAAATCAGATTATAGACAACAGAGTTGGCGAAGAACAGCCAGTATCAAGGCAGAAGGTGGCGGTCATTCCTTACTTACACCGTGTGTCGCATAGACTCAGGAAGATAGGCCTACGTTCGGGTGTTTCTGTTGTTTTTTCCTCACCGCACAAACTGCATCAGTTGTGTGCTAGGAGATGCGCTTGAAGCAGGTGCCGTGCAAGTGTAAGGGGAAACATAAAAACCATTTTGTTGAATGTGCCGACAAAGTCGTGTACAGTGTTCCCCTTTCCTGCGGTCTAAAACATGTTGGACAGACGGGGGTGATGCCTGAACATCAGGTTACAAGAGCACAATTTGAAGGTACAGAAAAGAAATGACGGGTTCCTTGCCCAGCACTGTGCTCAGTGCGGCTGTACTCCAGTGTTGTACTCAGTGCGGCTGTACTTCACCGAACCGTGGTCCTGGCCAAATATGCACATGATCAAACCAGAGTAATCATTGAGCCCTCGATTATTGCCAAAGGAAACTGTGTCAGCAAGCCCTCGCTTGCCTTGACCCCAAAAGAGCTGGCTTTTCTTGACAGCGTAAACCACGGTCCACACCTTTGATATGCTTTTCGTTGTTTTTTCTGTGCATTTGGGTATCATGTATTTCATCATGTCCGAAAAGTTCAAAGTTGGGCTAGTTGAGCTCAAAGTTGGGCTAGTTGGAAGCTTTACCTTATCAAATATTTCCAGCGCCTTGTTAAGAAAGAAGAGAAAGGGAATGAGGCAGAATGAGCGTTGCTGTTCAGCTGATTTCGAGTTATTGCGGGAGAAGTAAACACAGGAAGAGTATTGTCAGAATGCGTATATACCTACTGGCATATCGACATTCTGTAAATCCTTGTAGTTATAAAATTGATTTTACACATCTGCGTATAGCACGTAACCGCTGGACATAAAACTGGCGCAGCCATCATGTTTAATTCAATATATGGCATGTACAAATTCATATTTGTAATTTTTGCTATTCTTCGTCTCCTAATTAAGGACACATTGGCATGAACTGGTGGATTTAAAGCACTAACATCAAACCGTGTGCAAATCGCGCGCTCGGTGACAGTGCAAATGAAGAAAGAAGGGAGAGGAATTAGGAACCGAAATCACTTTCCCAGATGCCGTATTAGGGCTTCCGCTAGCGCATCAGTTAAATCGACCACAACAGCGTGTGACGGCTGTATCTTTCTCAGACAGACCCCGCAATAGGCACGTCTCTCTCGACTCACCAATGTCGGGTAGAAAGCGGACGAGTCGACGGCGAGGTTCGCGTAGTCAGCTGCTGCAGCCGCCTGGTCTCCGTAGCCGGCGTTGTAGAAGCGCGGCGTGGCAAGCTGAGGGTAGCTGGACAACAGGCGCGAGTCGTACGAGCCGGCCGCCGGCAGAGAGCACACGGGCCCGGAGGCCGCCGTGACCGGAGCGGCGCCGGGAGACTCGCCGACCAGCGGGCGCGCCGGTTCACAGCACGCCGCCGTTGCAGGAGACGGAGAGTGGCCCGAGCCGCCGCCGCCCATCAGCTGCACCATGAGATGAGAATGGTTCCTTTCGTTCATTCAGAACCACTACTCCGTCAATTAAGGAAAGAAGGTGACTTTTAACTGCTCGTTTTTGTTTGTTAGACACAATATTATTGAGAACTAACAGACAATAATGCCAAGGAAAGTATAGGGGGTGTTATTTGTAGTAATTAGAATATAAATGTGAAGAAAGTAAAGTGGACGAAAAGATAAGAAAAGATAAAAAGTTATCTTTTCGTCCACATTACTTTCTTCACATTCATATTCTAATTACTACAAATGACACCCCCTCTACGTTCCTTGGCATTATTGTCTGTTAGTTCTCATTAATACTCCCTCAATTAAGCACACAGTCCTAGGGACGCTCATGCGCACGTACAGGGTATCGTAAACGCAATGAAAAACACTCAGGGAACGTTCATGAAAACGTTCTTACGTTTGGCCGGTTAGTGGGGGTTGGGACGTTCAGGAGATACTGTGGGAATGGCAACCATATATAGTTGCCATTCCAACGGCAGCGCTCTTGTTGAGGCATAGACGAATTCGAAATAACATGAAGCGCGAACACGGGCGTTAACGCAAAACATAACAAAATATAACAGCGGCCGCGTTTGTGCGTGGTTTGTGTTTTTAGCGTTTGTCCATGTGTTTTTTGCAACAAGTTCGCGGTCGTTGAAGTGATAGTGGTGGACATATTAGTAAAGGCGGCCGGTCATTCCACAAAAAAAAAAAAAGCAATTACGAACAAATTTTTGTGGATTCATTTCAGAGCCCACATGACTTCCGCGTGACTTCATGTACAGTTTCACTCTACGTATAAGGACGTTTAGTCGATCTTTTGGGCCGCCGGCCACTCAGAAAGCAATTATCACGGTAACAATGTCGCAGACGGCGCTCTGCAGGCTGCAGGCCTTTGTCTGTAGGCACAGTGGCTGAATGACGCAATGACATTTTTTTTTTTTTTATGAGAACAGTTTACCATTGGCTAGCCACAAGCCGTTTTGTGGTGACCTGAACAACAAACTCTTCTCTCTCTGTATGTATATGTGCACACTGCCAACTTCTCTCCTTCTCATCTTTCGCTTCTCTTTCTCCAGTGCTGGGCAACCTGATTAAGCTTCCTTCCCCCTACCCATTATATGTTCTCCCTCACTCTTCCACCGATTCTGTTCCCGTCATTCCCAGCATGCCTTACACCTCTTCCTGTTGGTGTTCTTGAGGAACACTCAACTTAACCAAAATTTGTGAATGACTATTTTGTGTATACATGAGCGTTTGTGACTGTACCTGCTATTTGTGTGTATATGTGATCATTGTATAGGCTATATCATAGTCATCGTGCGGCCGACACCTGGAGTAGCAAGCCAGGCGACAAACCAGGCTAACCTCTCCGGGATTTTCATTAAAGATTATTATCTCTCTCTATATATATACTCTCTCTTTCTCTCCTGTAAGAAAGCACACAAAAGACATCTGTTCCCGCATTTGGTCGCTGGATTTTAAGGTTCCTCTCTTCTTCTACATGTCAATTAAGTAAACACAAATGACGCACTAATGCGCGTACGAAGTTTAATGTTGTTCCTAAGTCACAATTTTGCCGGTCGCTTCTCAAAGGAAAATAACCGTTGGGTGACAAGCACGCCCTAGGCTCATGGTGCTGTCAATCTTGTCAAACGCTTCTCATTTACGATTTATTCCCCGTCGCTTCTGCGGCATCGTATTTTAGCGTTAGGATGGCTGGGCCGTAAAATAAAATACAATAGAAAATGCAACGCACGACGCACAGTTAAAAGGGAAAAATAAATTTACATTTAATGATCAAAACCTTATTTACAACGCAGCACTCATAGCGCAATGGGTCATACGCATATTCGCTCAAATCGCACCGCTAACACGCATAATCGCACAAATCGCACCGCTCAAACGCACAACCGCTCAAATCGCTTTGCAGACTCTTCTCGTTGCTCGCTCTTCTCTGTCTCTCTCGTCCTTCCCACGCTTTTCGCTCTCGTTTTCCCGGCCACAGGTCCGAGCACACAAACGCGCACGTTGACACAAACACGCATACACACAAACACACACACACACGCAAGCACACAAATGGTTCCACGAAGTCGGATGGTCCGGGACCGGGACCCAGTTCCACGCATTCGAGGAAACTTGGTGTCGAACGCCGAGCCGTGCACAAAGGCGCAAATAGTCGCGTTTCACCCCCTGTGCCAGCGGCACTGTAGTTGTCTCGAGCAATTCAAAGCCGTGCTCATCCTCTTGCATTCGAAACAGCAGAGCGAAGTAAAATGGGGCTGCCTCCTTTATTCTGCCCCGGCGCCCTGCGGCGAAGGGAGGCTCGCCGATCTCAGCATCCCATAAACAAGCAGGAGGCCCCTTCAAGCGGCTAACGAACACTCGCATGACAGAACACACACAAAAAAAGAATAAAACGAAACTCAAAGATGTAGAGCAGTCTCGCATAGCTGTTAACAGATCTTAGCTATATTAGACGAACCCTCTCCATCTTCTTCCTCAGGCTCGCATAAAACGCATCATTATTCCTCCCACGCACCGGTGCCTTTATGTTGCACGTTGTAAACCCTGCCTCACTCTGATCGGACCATTACGGCCGTTGCATATAGCTTACCTTGCCGCCTAAACGCTTACACCCACCAGTTTGTTAGAAGCGGCTTGTTCTGCTGGCTCAGAATGAGCGGAGCCAAATTTCCATAACGAACGCATTGTCTGCCATCCTGCGGCCTCAATAAAGAAGCATATAAGCACATTCTGTTTGCACAGCGCTCTTCGATACAGCAGGTAAACCGGCGCCTATTGGTATATGAAACCCTTCCCCGTATAAGGTTTAATGATACGTGGTCCTGGGCCCTGTAACCGCCAAAAAAAAAAAAAGCACTTATATACGCTATAATTACTCCCGAGAGGAAATTTCAGCCATTACCGATGCTGGACGTATCATGAGCGAAGGCGGCCAGCAGATGCGAACGTTCACTTACGAACTAAGCGCTTCATGAATCCAGGCCCGAATTCACAAAAAAAGTTACGCTTGAAATGCTCTTAAGAGCATACTTCAGCCAATCCTGCCACTAGACATATTTGTAAAGCCCGCTGGCCAATGGAAAACAGCCCTTACGAAAGACAACCTTGGTGATTTTGGCCCATGTTGCCTATCCCTCTCCGCCCTTCTTTTCATACCTTTTCATACCTTGTATCCTATGTCATACACGCGTAAATACCGGGGGAAATAGAAAAAGGGGTTCGTATACAACACGGAAAGATATACACTGTGTACAAAGGCGACGGGGTCGCTAATCGACTAGCGGTGCGAAATACCTTGTATCCTATGTCATACACGCGTAAATACCGGGGGAAATAGAAAAAGGGGTTCGTATACAACACGGAAAGATATACACTGTGTACTTGCATAAGGCGACGGGGTCGCTAATCGTTCGACTAGCGGTGCGAAATACCTTGTATCCTATGTCATACACGCGTAAATACCGGGGGAAATAGAAAAAGGGGTTCGTATACAACACGGAAAGATATACACTGTGTACTTGCATAAGGCGACGGGGTCGCTAATCGTTCGACTAGCGGTGCGAAATACACAAACAATCAAGGTAAGGCAGAATGCACCTACGGTAGACAGCAATATCTGCAACAACCAATGAAAAAGTTAATGATTATCGGCAAGAGCATAATATTCCTCACATACAATACATAAAGTCATGAATAATCCGAATGTCGTAATACGAGTCTCCTGTTTATTCAAAAGACCAGGAAGTAAAGGCGGCAAGGCTTAGTTTAGGAAACGACTGTACACAAAGAGATGCCCTTCGAAGTATCGTTATTGTTTTCGTTGGTCAGGGTGCAGTGCGTGTGTGTGTGTGTGTGTGTGTGTGTGTGTGTGTGTGTGTGTGTGTGTGTGTGTGTGTGTGTGTGGTGTGTGTGTGTGTGTGTGTGTGGTGTGTGTGGTGTGTGTGTGTGTGTGTGTGTGTGTGTGTGTGTGTGTGTGTGTGTGTGTGTGTGTGTGTGTGTGTGTGTGTGTGTGTGTGTGTGTGTGTGTGTGTGTGTGTGTTGTGTGTGTGTGTGTGTGTGTGTTTTGCAAACGAACCTGAAACTATATCACTGTCTTCTGTCCTGGCGTGTATTAGGCTACTTCTCATTATCTTAAGAGTTAAGAGAAACACTTTTCAAAGTTCCGTTTCCATAGCCTCGGAACTTCCCACACTTCCCCGATTGTAGCTCGGAGCAGTTGCGCTGGCCTTTAGACACAGAAAAATTTGCCTTGCTGTGTGCGATTTTCTTCTTGACACAAAAAGGTTACTGCGCTGATTGGACACTTGAACGCGATGGCGTTAAGGAGCCGGTGTTGCAGAAAATGCGGTGTCGGTATCGGCGGTCTTGTCCGTGGGTGAAAAATCGCGATGGATGCAAAGACTACAAAAAAAAAAAAACCGACTTATCCCGTCGTAGGAATCAGTATAACACGAAAGTGAAAGGTGTGTTCACGGAAGTAGTTTATTGTGCATTGTGCATTGATATACGAGAGCTTGTACAGTGTCTACTGGTGTTTGGCTATCACCGTTTGACGTGGATCCACCCACGTTGACGCCTAGTGGCACATCCCCATCCTGACGACTAACGACCATGATCATGATTTAACCCCTGTGGTAGCTGAACTTGTTACCATATACCTGGACACAGCATTTGTTGAATCCCCCGCAAAGGTGGCACCAATAGGCACATAATAAACACTGGTACTCGATATGCACTCCTGCAAAGCGTTGTCATTGTAGGAGAGGACCAGCAAGGTGTGCGCTCCCCAGTAGTATAGGGTAACCTATCATGCATACCATACCACACGGCGCTTCAGGAACGCCGGAGGCAGAGGTTCGTAGCTTGAGCTGCCAACGCGCGAAGGCGTTCCGCTGGCGTGTGTCTCGCTCCACCAAGGAGCGACATTCGCCCGTGGATGTCGTCACCTTTCTGCGGCGCTTATTGCAGCGGTTCTGTTAGTCGGTGCCATCGCACTCGAAGCAGTAGGCGGCGGAGAAACACCGTCGGTGCATGTGGAAGCTGCACATGACAACGAGCCGTCAACCTCTAACACGACGCGAAAGGCAAAGGACGTAACTGCATCTGGGGCGCCTCCTCAATACTAGCGCGGCCAGCGTTCCTTCGCTGGCATCGAGGTGCCCTAACTGCGTCGTCACGGAATCGCTCTCTATTGGCGCTAGTTAGTGTCATGACGCAGTACTTAACTTCACCGCTCCAGGCGGCCACACCGCCCCGCCAACCAAAAGCAGCGTGCGAGAGATAATGTGTGGTAGATATAAGGCAACAGTTTGTGGAGCCTCGTACATATACGTTGGTTGCGCAGTGTGTATACAGCACCGCGCACCTATCGTGGCGGACCGAGAGGTCGTGGGTTCGATTCCCAGGTGAATCGTGTCAATGAAACTTTTTCTTATAGTTTTTCTTTGTCACTCGTTAGTGTGTATTTTACCAGCGTCATCCGTGACGGAAATACGTCAGTGAAGTCTTGGTGGATCCGACATAAAATACTTTCGTGTTAAAAATCACGCTTCGCGCCGCAGTCCAACCCAGACATATTGCGTGGCACTCAAGTGTTCTACCCCAGAACTATATGCCAGTGCTTGAAACTGCTTTGGAAAAATACCCCATACAGGCGTCATTTTGGGCGAGGAGACGCGTTAACAGACGTAATATTGCGTGGCAGTAACGTAGACAAGCACCCCGGCATCATGTTACGATATCCACCATGTGGATATCGTAACGAATAGTTTAAAGCTGTCCACCCATTACAAAGGGCCCAACCATATTCATTATCCTCATCATCGGCCACAGTATCGCAGCTACATAGGTGCGCGTATGACCTTACCGACGCGTAGTGGGTACTTCACTACTTCGCAAAATGATGAATTATGGCGTAGTGGGTACATCTCAACTGCAGTTGAAGTTGGCACCGAAGGAGAGTACGGCAAATGTCACGCGCACAGACTTTCCTTTTCTCATGGCACGGTTTAGGTGTCCACCGAGAAGTGAAGCACGGCAAGCGAATCAGAAGCCGACGCGAACGAAGTGCGAAACGCTTAGCACTCTTATGTGCTAAGCGTCCTCTAATTTTCTTTGTGCTATTTGAAGTTGGCATGTAATTTATTAGTTTCAATAATTTCTTTGCAAGTCATCTTGATTTGTTGATTTCCATTTCTTTATCTTTTCCTTTTTATCTATTATAATTCGTTTTGTTTCTGCTTGTAGACTGCTGAAGTAAACGTACTTTTTATTCCTCTGTCACTCATTTATAATCATAACTATTTCAACAACTATATTTATTGTTATTGCTGGCGCCCTTCTCGCCATTTCTCATTTTTCCATTTACCGCGCACATCGTGACCGATTGCTTGTTGTGCTCATGTAAGTACCAATCCATGGTTATGGCCATCACCATCATCTTGAACGATTATTTGTTTGTGTGTGCACCACTGCTGGTAAAAGTTCTTATGGAATTGTAAATTATGTGTAATACGATTTTTACACATTTCTCAATTTATATATAGCCATGCATAGTGGTTAAGTGATATGCACCTGCAACTTGCGTTCTTGTACCAGCGAGAAATCGGCAAATTTATCCGGAGCCTTCCATTGTATGGCATTTTTCAAAGACTTTCAATCCGACGTGACCGAGTCAATCACTTTGTTAGTTACACCGAAATCTATGGTGCTTTTGCGCTTTGTCTGACATCCGGTATGCCGACTGCAGTGTGTGTAAGCATTAATAAACCGAGAAAATAGGGGATCTGAGTGATCACGGGCTTTTCAATTAGCACGCGCATCCTGGTTGAGACATTGTATTATGTGCGCATGTATGTTTACACTTCAGGCCTGTGCGCGGTATAGAGCCGCGATCCAGCTTCTGATTGCGCATTTTACTAAAGCATTATTAGGGATCTCCCTTCTGTGCTAAACACACACTGCGAGTTGCCGTCTCTTTATAGAACGGCTATACAAGCGTCGTAAAAACAAGAAATCAAGCCAAGGCACTGAGGCTGCAACGCAGCGAACCGTCACTGACGCCTCCTCGCCGGTAAACAAAAAACGTCCCGGGGTCTCTGGGCGCATCGAAACGACGCGTCACGGCGGACATGGAGGGAAGGCGGCGCAAACGCTTTCGCCGCGCGCCGGCAACTAATAGAGGCGCGAAAGACAGCATCAGAAGAGAAAGGGAGCGAAAGACTTTGACGCAGTCAGTGAAAATTGAGAGAAATCGCTGCTCACGCTTTCCTGCATCAACACGCGTCTTGCGCGACATTCTTTCGTGTCATGCATTAGGTTCGCCTGTCTTATTTGCCGAGTGAAGCGGAACCGGAAGCGCGATCAGACGGAAGTTGACGGGAAAAACAATATGGCACAGGCCGAAGCGCAGCTGCCGGCCCATAGGCCGTGACAAATTACAACAGAGCCAGTGGACCGCCCTTTTGTTCCATCCCTTCGCCCCCATCCTGACCAAGGACGACGGCTGCATCGCACGATTGAAGCGACAGCGCCGCGACTTCGGCCCTGCGGATTAGCCTGACGTAGTCTCGGGCTCAGTCAAGCCCGCTGTTGCTCCTGCTTCCACATCGCGGCGCGCCCCACTCGTCACAGCCGGGTTCCTGACGAGCCATCGTTGGTGCCCCCTATTGCTTTCACCCATATACACCTCCCCCCTCCCTCCTCCTTTTTTTATTCGGGCAAGCACGCCTGTTTCCTGCACTAACCGCACACTCAGCCCACGGCGCCTGGATCGGGAAGTTCACTCGCAATTATTTGCAGGCTCAACCCGCGCTTGTAGCATGCGATGCAGCCACAGATACACGTGTTTGCCGGCGGCATATTCATGGCGTGAAGGATAGGCCCGAACGGAACGGTTCCTCGAAGAAAACGCGTTGAGAAAGCCAAACATTTTCTGGTGTGCTGTTGCGATCTTCCATATTGCAAGAACGACGCATAGCGTTACGTTCGTTGACGTTCCCTTGGATTCCCCAAGTGTACGAACGCGTCTCAAGGACTGTTGCCACGCATAAGCATGGTTAAACGTTTAAAGTAATGTTTTAAAACTACGTCATCATATAAAAATTTAATGATTTTATCTCCTTTCAAAATTAAGCAATACGGAGACCGGTTCGTCAGCCGAAAGCCTCGGTAAACGAGGCGTGATTTGAAAATATGGCCACCGCCAGCCTTCATCGACTTTGTCGCAGTGCTTCGTAGTCGACTTCGATGCAGTACTTGGTCGACAGGCGTTTCAAGTTCATCCTCCAGGATATCGATTCCAAGTCTCTCTTCAAGTAGCGTACTTCGTTTGTTGACAGCTGCACATCCCCTGCATCACTGTAGAGCTAGCGAAAATCGCGGCTCGTAATCGGAAAAATAATGTTTTTTTTGATAAAATAGGATAATCACTATCATTAGGCACAGAAAAAGAAAAACAAAGAAAGGCGACACAAATACCACAGCGTAATACTTCCATGTAATGCCCTCTCTGAGGGCATTCAAGGGTATTTTTATTTTTAAACAAATCGGCGTCGGTGTTGCGGTAAATGCGAGAGAAATGCGTTAGCATTAAAAGTCTAAGAGTGCGGCACCAGCGAACTAGAACGCCGCCAATAGTGGCGCAGGCCTCGCACCTCGACGGTGCATGCACAAGATGAGACCGACGGCAAGCCTTGTGCAAATGTTCCAGGCGCCTCAGCGGCCTGGATTGCAAGAGAGCATCGGTATATAATAGAGTCCCCGAGTTCAGATACTTCGATCAGGACATCTCATTTAGTTATGTTTATTCATTTGTGTATTTATTTACATACTTCATGTCAGCGTGGCCGCCCTTAGCCTCTTTCACCGCTTTTTCCGCCCAGCGGCCAGCCCCCATTCGCGGCTGCGCACGGCTGCTGATCGACTCTGGACGATTTTTCTGCGCTGACGGTCGGATTGCTAACGCAATAATGAATGTAGTTTTACAAGGATGTCAAGGTTATAAGAGTAAGATGTTACATGTTTCTGTTCTCGAGGCGATGGCAGTCGTCGCCGAGTGATTTTGCGCTTAAAATTGCACGCTCGCATTTAGTAGAAACCGATGTTCCGTCATGCGAGTGGTTTTCGAGGTTAATTTTGCGTCGGCCATCTGCAGCCACGGTGGCTATACTCAGGCGACGACAAAAAAATTTAAAAAAAAAAGAAAGACAAGGGGGAAGGTAAAGGAGGGGGGTTGGCATTGCACGCGCGCACGCGACAGCTGGTTTTTGCTCGCCCCGCGGCAGCAGCGTCGTAGGCGGCCGGTTAGCGCCCGTGACGACCTGTCTTGCTGACAACTGCTTTCACCTGCTGGACGCTTGCAGGATGTAATTAAAGTTGGGTTACTCTTCTGTCGGAAGCATCGCAGCCAGTGTATGTATATATAAGCTGGCGGAAGCGCCGAGCGTGTCCGTGTTAATTGCCCCGCCACACCAGATTCACCGCGCTTGAGGAGGAGTCACGGCAAGACATATTACCTCCCCTAAGGTACAGCCGAAAACAAACGAAAGCCTCTGTAAACAACGTGGCGCCGCCGAAACTCGCCGAGCCGTCCGCACATTTGGTGCAACGACGAGCGTGGGCCACCAGGCAACGCGCGAATTCAAACTGCCATTGAGTTACGACAGGGGGTGAGAGAGACAGACAGAAGACAGGGCGGTTATCCAGGCTGCACCTTGCTTGCCATTATACACAGTGGGGAGGGGAAAGTGGTAGAAATACAGGAACAAAAAGTAATGAGCAGGCGCGCACACAGCAGCTCATTTGACCGTGAAATTATAGGCGATCGCACATCCTGCAGTCGTCTTTAAGAAGTGGAGCACACTTACAATGCCTATGTGCCTTGCTTGCGCTTCGGAAATTAACAGGTTATCTACGAACGTATATGCGTATTCCAAGCAGCGGCACGTACATGGACATCTTATACAGCAAAACGGCTGTTTGGCCTAGTTGGAAATGGTTCATCATTTAAGAAGCGCAAAATGACACGGGGACGAAGCATAGACACACACATGACAAGCGCTTTCTAACAACTGATTTTATTATCGAAACAACTCAGACTTTTAATCCATACGGAACTGCGCTAATCACATCTGCTAATGCCTTAGCGCACATCGCTAAAACAACATAAAAAGACGTTCACAAAAAAAGCAGAAAGCAGTTGTATCTCTTTGTCTGATAGGGCTATTGAAGGATGACTAATGCAATCTTCCTTGTGTTGTGAAATGAAAAAGGCTTCAGCAATTTCTCTAGATGTCTGGTTCTGATGAGTGAACAAAGTGACGGTATTATCCCTACACACACCTAGCATTGCACTGCAACAAATGTGAGTGCAACCCTAACATTTTGCGCTTCTTAAATGATGAACATCTTATACGTTTAGTATTTGGTGACGAAGTCACAAGCGGTGAGATATACGTGTAAATGGTGAAAAACAGGCTTTGATTCTTGGCGGCAACAGTCGCTGTGTTTCCCATGCGCTGAACGCCACATGGGCAGCGTTGAATGGTTGCCGCCTGCAGCGCTCGTATACGCGCTGGGACGACGTAGGTTGAAATTATAGTAATGCATTTTTTTAAAACGAAAGAGCGCTTGTGGCAAGCTAAACAGATGAGTAGAAGTATGTTCAATTCACTCCCATTATACTCTAACGATTTCGCTGAAAATACCTTGTGAACGTTGTTCTCGCAGTTTACAGTGTATTGCATTCTATGTTAGCAAGGCCGGTATCACGCCGTCCACCGTACGTTCACAGTACACCACGTCGGAGTGTTGCCCTACACGTGTGTAAGCACAGCAGGCTTTCCAGCAAGCGCCTAATTACAGCTATAAAGGGAAGCAGTTAGCCAAACAAAGAGCGCAATATTTAACTTAGAAAAGTCGTAAATCTGCTGGGAACGGCGGAAGAGCACGAAAAGCGCTGCCTTTAGACGCCGCGCATATCTGTCCATGAAAGGTTATTTATTGCCTCTTCACTCGCAGAGGGACGAAGATGCAAATAACTGCGAACCACTGCAGCGAAGGAGCAAGGGCCGCGTATTCCTTCTACGCCGCGGCTCTATGGACACCACCGCCATAAACCGCGGCCACACCGAGCCCTCTCTTCTTGCCATAGCTGTTTTTCTTTTTATGTACCCTTCAGTTAAAAAGAATCACCACAGGAACAGCAAACAAGCATATTAACTCAAAACGGCGTCGAGGCTTTCTTGCTGGCTGCCACACTTTCTTCGGCATCGAACGACATCTCTTTTCAAATGGGACACCATCTGCAACGTTACTGTACTCCTAAAGCGACAGATGTGGTTTTACAGGGAATCGCCTGTAGCCCCCGTCAGCTTTCCGACCGTTTTAACGAAGACCCATTTTGACGCAGTCGAGCACGTGCTTGTTGCGGTTTCGCCTGCTTCATTCGCGTTCATTGTAAACAGTGCCGAGAAAACACGGACAAGGAAGAGAAGAGACATCCTTGGCGCTATTTACAATGAATGATCCGTACCAACTCGCGCCCATAGCCTTCTAAGTTTACATTCGCGTGTTCGTTTTACTGCGGGCGTTGGTTTAGCCAGCCCGGTTTCTGGGAAGTTCGTTTTCTTGGGGACATTGGAGAAAGAAGCAAAAAAAGAAAAAAAAAAAACGTTCAACGCAGCTGGCCAAGGGGCACTGGTGGGCCCGCGCATTTTCACTCCGAAAGCCACGTGCGAGCACGCTGCCCGCCACCTCCCGGTTCTGGCGCCATCGGGGCGATGCAGTGCATTCAGGGTTTCCGACGTGGGCGGAAAGGCGGGGGGAAGCCGCGCAGCTTTCAGACGCGCCGTTCCATGCTACTTACTGTTCTTCCTGGCGTTTCCACCCTCTCTCTATCTCGCTCCCTTGGAGCTTGAACGGAAGCGCAACTAGCTTGTTCGAGCGAGCCCCTTCAGATGACCAGCACGGACTGTGTTCACTGTTGGATGTAGACATTGCCGCACGTATGAAACGTGTGTTGGCTTGTTTGGTACGCAGAAGGTCGCTACGCTGAAAACTGAGCGAGCTGTGAGGAGGGCGTGCATGGCCAAGCAAGAGCCAACTTAGCACCACCAACCATCGCTCACTGCCCCACATTTGTGTTGATATCTGCTCTCCTTAAGTGGTACCCCCCCCCCCAATAAAAATAAATATAAAATGCTTGTGTTGAATGAGAATAGCGATGTGGGCGAGTTGGTTTAAGTTCATGATCAGCAGCAGCGAGAAGCACTGAAGTGCGGAACGAAGGATATAAGGGAGGACTGAGCAAGCAATAGAATGACAAACGCGAGCGCTGGGACAACTCAGCGCTCGCATTTGTCATTCTACTGCTTTCTAAGTCCTCCCTTACCTTTCCTTCCGCACTTCGGCGCTTCGCGCTGCTCGTTTTCCACCATGTTTTATTTTGTCGCTGGTTTTTCTGGTTGAATAAGGAATCAATGACCTACGTTGCATAGAGAGAACAGACATCACCTACTCGTTCATATATCTGACTTGCCTGTGCGCTGCTTGTGCTGGTTGGTCGGCGGTAAAATCAGTGCTTAAGTGCGCTTCGCTGTTACACTAAGCCGTTATATGTTATTTTTCAACGAACTCTGTTATACTTAGTCGCTGAGGAGAAAACTGCTTCAGAATTGGCACGATATCGAGGCATTAGCGCGAGAAAAAAAACCAAGCCTATATTAAGCGTCGTCAGTGATAAAATTGGAGCGCACGCGAATAAACAGACCGGCAGTTGTAGTGGCAGCCCATTCTATCCTTTGTGCAGAACGCTTTGCAAAACGTCCCTCAGCGTTTCACCCGAAAGTTTTCCTAACTATAGTTGTTATATTGTTACGGGGAGTATTTGTTCAGCAGTCGTCAGTCAGCACTGATCTAGCTAACGCTGTACAGAGCGCACAGGATTGTAGGCCAACAGGGCAGCTATCGACTCAGCCCCGCAACAACAATGTTGTTTCGTCTTCCTCCATTAGGTGTCATTTCCCCGCAACATGTTTCTTTTTTTTTTCAACTTCATATAAGCCCAAAGTTGCGTTGCGGCAACCGAGGGTAAACTCGTTAAAGTAACAACTGGGCATTTCATATATTGTTGCATTCTTCATGCTATTGTTTTTCTTCTTGATCTTTTACTTCTGTCGTCCACTGTATGACGAAGGTCGCTCCCAGAGATCTCCAATTATCTCTGAATTGAAGGCCTTCAAATTTACCAGTTTTCTCACGCTGCCAAATTCTTTGCCACCTTCGACTGCGCTTCCTTGCACTTTGGCACGCGCGGCTGAGCTATGCGTTAAGGCTGAGACAGACGGTACGATTTTCCATCCGATGCGACGTCCTACGCGGCGGTGCGGAAGCCGGAATGGTGGCGGTCCGATGCGATGAAAGGTCACCATTCCGGCTGCCGCACCGCCGCGTCGGACGTCGCATCGGATGGAAAATTAATCGTACCGTCTGTCTCGGCTTTTACTGGGGGCAGACGCTGCCTACGAAAGCGGTTTGTCGCCGGATTTGCCAGCGGCGGCGGCAAGGACATGTGCGCGCATGCGCTCTTCATTCCGCCCACAGCACTGCTAGTCAGCAATAGTTACATTGCGACGCACCACAGATGCAATCCGAGAGCTCTGCGCGTGCGCGGAAGCGGGGGCGGCAGTGTTGTGGCCGTGGATGCCCCCAGTTGCGATAAGAGCAGTGGCGCCGCTCGACGTTGCTTTGGAAGCCTATAACAAAGCAGCTGTTATCATCCCAATGCGCATTACGCGGCCTGTACATGCAGCTCCACGACGGTCTCCCAATGTCATGGCGACATTTCCTCGCATAATCCTGTAGCTAGGTGCTAGAGGGCAAAAGAGATGAACGATGCAGGCTGCCAGTAATTATGCTTTACGATTAACAAATTTTCCGCCGCCTGAAAGAAACGTTCTTCTTGTGCTCACAGCGATGCGCACGGATTACCCAATTCTGAAACTTGTTAAGATATCATTTTTAACCAAGAGACAGAAAAGAAGGAAAGGCAGGAAGGTTAACCAGACGTACGTCCAGTTTGATACTCTTCAGTGGGGAAAAGGATTACGGGGGGAAGAGAAAGCAAGAGTGGGAGAGAGAGAGAGAGTCGCGTGCACACTTGAAGGATCACATCAAGTCTACAGGTGGTCGCATAGACCTGTCGACTTCAGGTACTGTATGTTTTCGTATGCCTTCTGCACCATCGACGCACGTGGTGATGCATGGTTCAAAAATCTTGGCTCCAAGTTGGATACGGTTTCTAGTCTAGTCGGTTTAGTGCCATCCGGAGTGGATGCCGCTGGGTGTCATAACGAGCGCTAGCGCACAGGACTTGCGCAATGGTCTCTCAGGCTATTCCAATGCGAAACGAGTAGGCCTTCGTGAATTCAACCGCCATCCGCAGCCGGCATGAAAGTTCCTGATCAGCTATGAAGTTATGCGCCAGTTAAAATAACTGCTTATAAACCAAGCCGTTTACTACCTGCGCGTCGCACATTATGTATACGATAATTCGATCCGCTCGCGTGTGAATCCATCGTGTCAAATCGCATGCATAAATTAGGCGAACGGCCTCTCAAGGCATAAGGCGAATTTAGCAAAACGGTGCGCAGACGGACAGCATAATTTGCGGCTTCGGGTTTCTGCATGCGATAGATGACCTCAAGTTGTTCATTTTATTATCGCTTTCGTTGGGGGTGTTCAGCGCGCCGTTTGTTATTGAACAACCAACCATTTTAAATACAAATTTAGTGCCTACTATATACGCAACACCCTTAGCGAAAAGGTGAACACATTTCCGATTAAGTCCGAATTTCGCATTCAAATTGAGCGCAAAGGCCCGAAAGAACAGCCGCGCCGTACTCGGCCCCTCTTCCCGGAGCACGGGCGCCCATTGTCGAGCGCACGCAACGTGCAGCGTCCCCTGCTGCTTCGCTTCTCGAGAACGCCAATTGTTTAAATGCCACTGACGGCCCCCAGCCGCGCTTCGATCTCGTTCGCGCAAAGATTTATTGCCTCCCGCGGGACTGAGGGGTGGGAGCCCCCGAAAAACTATCTGAAAAGGAAGCAGCGGCGTCGGCAGCGGGAACGCTGGCGCGTCGCTCCGAGGGCGGGGAAGACGAGTACGTCAGCGGTGAATAAGAGCAGAGCGTGCACAGGAAAGGGGGTCACGGAGCGCAACGTGAAATGTAGCCGCCTAAAGAAAGGCGGCGGGGGAATGCGGCTCCCGTTATCTGCGTCCCCGAGTCAGCCGGGCGGAGGCGCGGCGCCGACGGTGGGAGGCCCGAGGGGGGAGAATCGCATCGCGGGAAATAAAAGCTGCGATCTTATCGAGCCGGTCTCAGTGTATCGCCACCTCGTTTGCTATTCATCGGTGGCTCCCTGGCTGCTCCTACCCGAGTAGCTACATCTAACAACACCCCGACGACAGCAGCGGGCCTCGTGAATCGCTTTGGACCTTCTCGTATTATGCAGCCTCTTTTTTTTTTCTCGCTCTTTCTCTTTTTATAGCGGCATTCTCTCAACGGCACCGCACTCGCGGGTGTGAGCCCAGACAGCGCGCGGAATGCAAACTTGCGCATTTCGAAGGGGCGTTTACGTTTAACGCATAAAAAGCAGCAATAAATAGTGGGCAGATCACGCGCTGTAAGCATGATGTTTGTGACGGGAGGAAGCTGTTTCCCGGAAGTTGCTGGAATGATAGCGTTCCACGCTGTATATGACATCAAGGTCGCGAGAGCGAAACTCGGGCCAGTGTAACGTAGCGATTCTTCTTGCTCGATGCTATTCCTTTCCTATGATCCACCGCGCACGCACCACCGGCCTACCTGAGTGACTCCTCGCAAGAAAAGAATCGAAACAGAATCATTTACTCTACGCTGGACATGTAGTTCTCGCGACGGCGCAACGAATCGCAGTGCTGAGATGTGCGCACAATGGATTTACTAATGTGCCTACCAAAGAACACAGTATACTTAGCATAGGTTTAAGCTCCGAACGAGTCTTCAGGGAATTTCTTCACGGGAACGACTTTTCAGGAAAACGACTATTGCCGTTCATCACGGCATGCGAGGACCAGATGTAGAAGATTGACGTGATGGCGCGCATGCATTCTTCGTTGTGCGAGGTAAGGAATTCACCAGTGGCCATCCGCTGTACGTGAGCTACGTTTTCCTCGTCCGTTCGTAGACGCGAGTGTACGATGCTCAGGATTGGCGCCGATCAAATCTCCGTTGTTCCGTCTTTCAGGCGATCTGGGATTGAACTCATGAAGAAGACTTCGTAGGTCAAGTAACATTTTCGGCGACCACAAAGGGCTGGCAGTATATAGTGGTGCCGTGACAGGTTTGTTTGTTTCTTATCTCTCGCGTGTACTTTGAATATAAATTGCGTTCGCCAGTTCTCTGGCCTTCCGTGTTTCGAGTGCTCGCAAACATACCTGCCTTAGATGTATAGGCAGTTGTAGGTTTATACATACGCAGATGTAGGACAGCCCAATAGGAAACTATCCCCTTATTGTTTTATACCAAGTCATTTTGTACGTGCTAACATTCAGTCTCGGACGTACCCGATGTATACTTGCTCAAATGCGAGCAAGGAGCCACGGGCTGTTTCAACTAAGACGGCGCTAGGATAAAAGCTGGTCATGCAGGCTCGTGCACTTTACAGGAGAAGTTGCCAAATCTGCACATCTGTCGCTGCGGCTGCACACTTAATCAGGTCCCGCTTAAAGTGCTACATATAGCCAGGAAACCGGACATCTTTTTTCTAGTTTCCTGGATATAGCCAGCATTTAGCCAGGACCTGCTTAAAAGTGTAGCCTTGTCACTTCGTCGTTGTTTGATATGATTGATATTATATGCACACTGTTTCAAGTGACACTTTCGAAAGTTCTTAAACATAGGGTTTCAGAGAGAAAGAAAAGCTGGAAAATTCTTGCGAACTGTCAAATGCGACAGACGTCCATGGATTTAAAACCACGCTTATTAGTTGGTAATGAACTAAGATTTCATAGTTAGATTATATATTATTTATTTAACTCACATAATAACATTTACGGATTGTAGCTGGTGTAAATATAAATAATTTTCCAAAAATCTTACGCAAAACACCTGTATAATATGTAGCAGGGCACTTGAGAATGCAGCTTTGCGCAACTCCAACAGATGCACTGCGCAGTGCGAGCAATCACGTACTATCAGCGCGAAGTGAGGCAAACAATGTGCGAACTACATTCAAAACAATCATATCGTGTATAAGCTACATATCGCGTGTTTCCGGACAGCCAAGAGAGATACAGGAGACATGATATGGCGCAGGAAACCTTGGCACACTGCAAGAAACAGAGTTTCAAAGTTAACTGCAGCTAACGTTTGGCAAGTTTGTCAGCCTTATACAGAGCATCGGCTGCTGCAGCCGATCCTCTGTGTTTTTAAAATAATTCTTACTAAATGCATGAAGAGCTAATTAGCTGTACGCTCTATATGTGACCAAACTTGTACTTTTTTAATGTATTTAATTCCCGATTTGTCGCCTGCTTTGTCTGCGAAATTGTTTCTAAGCTACTTTATATTAGTCTGTGTCAGCTCCCTATAGGTTCAAGTAACAGCAGTCTCCTAAGAACCTTCGTCTGGTAATTGAAAGGTCCAGTTTTCTGAAATTTCCACTGTCGGTTTCGTGAAGTATTCGCTAACAGGTCACGCGTACACATATAGAAAAAGACCAAAAAAAGCTTCCTTTAGAGACCTGCACTATACGCCCTTTCATCGGAGCCTTTGCAGAAAGCGAACTGACTCTTTACTCTGTGCGATCTCACGTAATCATATGATCAATTTTAAACCACCTGCCCACCGATGTAGGAAATATCTCGTATTTCTGACGTCCTACTGCAGCCAAAGATTATAACATTGTGCCGCACTGTCGGGGAGAAGCACGGTTTTGATATTTTGCAGTACTCCTATTGGGGCTATGCACTGACGTCGTTAATGGGGTTGCCGTTTTGTCGTGTCTGGCCCTATGAAAAGCTGCGCTTTATCTCCATCTGCTGATCTCCAGTAGCAGTGCAAGCTGCGAATTGTGCAGCAAAATGGCAGTACGCTTACGTCACGTGATTGCATATACCTATATAGATCATTCGAAGGCCTCTCCAGGTGCTTCGTTTATGACCACTAGCGCGGTGCCCTTAGCAAATTAGTGTGCAGTGGTAAGATGTAGCGAGGAACTGCGTGCTCCATTCCATCCAGCGTGCTAGTGCACACACGCAGGCGTCAACGTTGCTCCAGCAGACACGAACGCCAGTATCGCGCGGCAAGACTGCCTGCCGTTTGCTTTGCTGGCACGTCTCGTGCCGCCGCCTCGTATCCAAACGGTGGCCGCCGCGCGTATACCGGATGGTGGGCCGACAAGGTGGGCCAGTACGCAAACATAAGGCAACTGCAGAGCCGGCCACACGTTGCTGACCGGCCGGCCGAAGAGAGAGAAATAATTTTCTCCGCGCCAAGATTGACGCATGAGACAGGTCGACGCAGTAAATTACCGCCGTAATGTAGCGTACGTGATCGCGGAAGGCGAACCCGGGCCGATGCTCGCATTACAGTGGGGCGGGGAAAACAAGAAGGCAAAGGCGGCCAAGTCGCACCTGGGAGCGATAATTTGTGCATTCCAGCCACGTCGGGGGGCCGCCGATGCTCGGGGCGGCCGTGTTATAGTTCGCTCGAGCCGTGTTTGACTTGCGGCCGTCCCTCTCTGGGAGCCATAATTGGCATCCGAGAAAGCCTATCGTTTGCGGTGGCACCGATAAGGCTACCGCCGTCCCCGGTAACGCCTCCTGCACGCACACGTTGAGTAAGGAGAGAGATGCCGGGGCTGGTCGAGCGCTGGCGTCAAATGTGGCGTCATTGCAATGTATGAACGAGGCTCACGCAGGACCTCTCTCGCACTTCATTGGAGGAGACGAAGAAACTGTTTCTGCTTAGCGAGTAGATCACCTTTAGAAAGAGCGAACGAAACAGATGGTGCGGTAGCAGTTTCGTGTCAGGACGAAAAGATCTAGAAGATATAGAAGTTTGACGGGGCAGCAAGGCGACCTGAAACTGCATGAGTCTGCAAGCCAGTCTGCAATGGTCGTGCAAAGGGTGTAATAGCCGTGTCCCGAGATATACACAGTCCCCGTTCTGCACGTCCTTCTGTAAGATCTGTATGGCGAGGAACATGTGTCTCAGGAGTGGCGCTATGTCTTGGCCCTTTGAACTTTCCAGCCGAAACGAACTTCCCCCTCGCGCTCCCGGCGACACATGGTGGCTGCCACAGTGGTCGTGGATGCATGTTTGGGCACCCCGCCTGGCACCTGTCGGCCGAAACAAGATCGATCGGGACCGCAGCCAGCTAGGCCGAACGCAGAACTAGAAAGAGGCAAACAGGCAGTTAACAGTCGTGCCTTGTCGAGCGACCTTGCAAGACGGCGTGATAAGCAACCGCATCGCGGCCAGATCCGCAGGTTTCTTTCCTGCCTTCGTCGAGTCGTAACTACATCCATTAAACATGCGTGAGTCACAGACCCCGCCCGTCATTCAGGACGGCTGCAGGCTACGGACAAGCCGCGGGAACCTGCCTCCATTTTCGAAGCGTGAGCTGTTTGTGGCCATGCACGCATGCGTTCACACGCTGTTTGTTCGTTTCCTGCGTCTTGTGCTTTCTTTCGATATTTGTTTACACAGGCTCCTTTTCTCCTTCTCTTTTGCCTGTCGACGAAGTCTCCTGCTGAGTGGTCTTCATAGAGTTGTCCCATGTTAAAGAGGCGCGCTTACAGGCGTTTGCAGACGGATTTCACGGAATTTGCGCACAAGTGAAGCATAACGCGATGCATATGAAACATCCGCGCGGGTGGCGAATACTGACGCGCGTGCTCTTGCAAAAGTTTTACGTTTCGGTATTAGTTGCTGTCATTCTAGTTTCCGGCGGTCCTTTGGTCTTGTTTTATTATTTTTATTTTCTTTCGAAGAAGTTCAGAGTTGAGATAGGAAGTACGCGAGACCAAAAAGAAAATTAAAGAGAGAGAGAGAGAGAGAGAAATAAATAAACCCAGCCGTTTTCTAGTACCGCTGTTTCACGGTCGCTTCGTTTCCCCGAAGCGAACTCTGCATCCACTATATATTCGTGTGGGCTGCTTTCTAGTATCGCTCATCAAGATATTCTGTTTTGTTTTTATTTATCGCTAAAAACCGATGCTAGCACAAATTCCCAATGTGAAGGCACCAATGCAGTGGTGCTTTAGCTTACGGTCGCGCAAATGTATTCGTATAGGGCGTTGATGTTCGGAGCTGTGGGCTTGCATGTCTGAAGTTAAGTAACATCATCCGACCTGCTGACGTACAGCTTAATTGTGATTTTGAATCTCAATCTAGCTTAACTGGATTGTGAACGAAGAAACTGAACTCACAAGAGGTGTATGCGGTAGGACCTGCATCGCTCACATTATTTGTCAACAGTCAATGACCAGAGAGAGCAGTACGCGCAGTCAAGAACAAGGCTCCTTAGAACATCAGTATCTATAGCATGTTAGCCTATAGGATACGGTCAGTTTCGTGTAGAGAAAAACAACTGTACAGGAGGAAATGAACAGCGGGATTTTAAAGAACAGTTTGCGTTTTAAATGCGAAGCATTTCTTAGCGAACTTCTGCGACTTTGAGCGTATCTATCTATCTATCTATCTATCTATCTATCTATCTATCTATCTATCTATCTATCTATCTATCTATCTATCTATCTATCTATCTATCTATCTATCTATCTATCTATCTATCTATCTATCTATCCGCCTACGCCTTTGTGCTCTCCTGGTCGCTTGGTTAATCGAATGTACACCAAAATTGGTATGGCGTAACATGACTGTATGACGAACATAAATGACAAGTCATAACATGAAAATCATGACATGCGTGTCATGTACAGCATGATTTACATGCCACGCTCATGGTGCGCTGGTGCCCGTTTCGCTAGCTTGATATACACCAAAATTGGGATCTTGCGACATGACTGTGTGACGAACATAAATAACACGAGTTAACATGAAAATCATGACACGCATGTCATGTACAGCATGACTTACGTGCCACGCTCATGGTGCACTGGTGGCCGTTTCGCTAGCTTTATATACACCAAAATTGGTATCTTGCGACGTGACTGTGTAATGAACATAAATAACACGAGTTAACATGAAAATCATGACACGCATGTCATGTACAGCATGACTTACGTGCCACGCTCATAGGGCGCTGGCGGCCGTTTCGCTAGCTTGATCTACTCCGGAATTGGTATTGCGCGACGTGACTGTGTGACGAACATAAAAACACGAGTTAACATGAAAATCATGACACGCATGTCATGTACAGCATGACTTACGTGCCACGCTCATAGGGCGCTGGCGGCCGTTTCGCTAGCTTGATCTACCCCGGAATTGGTATTGCGCGACGTGACTGTGTGACGAACATAAAAACACGAGTTAACATGAAAATCATGACACGCATGTCATGTACAGCATGACTTACGTGCCACGCTCATGGGGCGCTGGCGGCCGTTTCGCTAGCTTGATCTATCCCGAAATTGGTATTGTGCGACGTGACTGTGTGACGAATATAAATAACATGAGTTAACATGAAAATCATGACACGCATGTCATGTACAGCATGACTTACGTGCCACGCTCATGGTGCGCTGGCGGCCGTTTCGCTAGCTTGATATAAACCAAGATTAGTATCTTGCGACGTGACTGTGTGAGGAACATAAATAACACGAGTCAACATGAAAATCATGACACGCATGTCATGTACAGTATGAGTTACGTGCCACGCTCATGGGGCGCTGGCGGCCGTTTCGCTAGCTTGATATACACCAAAATTGATATCTTGCGACGTGACTCTGTGACGAACTTAAATAACACGAGTTAACATGAGAATCAGGACACGCATGTCATGTAGAGCATGACTTACGTACCACGCTCATGGTGCGCTGGCGGCCGTTTCGCTAGCTTGATCTACCCCGAAGTTGGTATTGCGCGACGTTACTGTGTGACGAACATAAATAGTAGGAGTTAACATGAAAACCATGACACGCATTTTCCTTAGCGACATGCAAGACGATGTATGCAGCTCTTTGCTGACTGCTTCGCATTACATCAATTCCCACAATGCGTGGGATCTGCCGGCTTTTAATTATGAACTCAAAATGAGCGGTAGCCCAAGTAACAGCGCTTTGGTGATTAGTACCACATACATGTTTTACCAGGGACAGCTGTTTAAGTACTAGAAAATATTTTTTTTTATGCTCACGTTGCGGGGGTTCAACGATGAACAACTCAGTTAGTGAACAAGCAGCATCAATGGTTCTGAGGGTGCGTTCGACGAGCCTTCTCAGGCAGCAAAATAGCCATCATTAGGCGAGATTTCTGAGTGAAAAAAATCGTTTAACAAAGATTCTAAACCCTGCAGGGTACTCTGTGAGCTTTTAGTTTATCACGCAGGAAACTTCCAATGTTAAATGACGCTTCCCGTGTGCGTTAGCGCGGGTCCACTGTTGGACTATTAGTCTATTAGCATGTAAAGTGGTACGTTGTTTACTAAGAGGACAAGTATTTGAAATCCAACCTTTGAGTCAAAGCCATTATTTGTAACGCAAAACGTCACTCTAATTTGCAAGAAAGAGAGAGAAAGTATCTAGATGAGGCCAATTTATATAAAGAACTTCAAGAGTGCTTTCGTCACGTGAGATGCAGAGGCTGTCAATGGGCCAAGATCTTATTGACTTTCCTTGATCAATGTTCAGTTCAGACGTCAACTCTCGTCTTTATAGAGCAAATAACTTGCAATCGCAGATTAAGAGGGCAATGTGTTCCCGCACGTTGCACGCAAGGTACGTCGCGTTCCCGCCCATCTTCATCTTCCCTTCTCTCGTGACACGGAAAACAAGCATCCAGCTACCATTTGTGCAGCAGTTTTGTAAGTGCTTTAGGAAAGAAAACCTCATACAGACAGGTCTCGAAGGTCTTTTGTTTTTCTTTGTCTTTTTTTCAGAAAACCGGAACAGCTCGGACAAGATATATGCTCAGTAAACATATATGCTATAAAATTTTTTGTTAAAACGTGCCACAGAGGACTGCAGGCAACGCTGAAAGGTGACTCACGTACGGCAAAACTGTTGCGAAAACGTAAGATAAAATTGGTTGTTTCTGGAAATAAAACGGAAATTTCGTCGCAGCACGTAGCGATGTTTGTGTAGAAGAATTACGCATGTACAAATAACACAGTCTATGCACTGCATTAGCAGAACAGTTTGGCTCTATTGTGGTTACATTTCCTTTCCATCTTTTTAAAAATATCTTGCCTTTTATTTATTCTTCTCGTTTTCAACCAGTGTTCCTTGTTTTCCTTCACATATTTTCATCTCTTAATGTTCACTCACTCTACGGGCCTTTTTCTTTCAAAAGCAGGAAGACTGTACATACCTCTGCTGGAGGCAATTGGCAGCTTTTGCTTTCTATAGCATTCAAAAGCTTCTTTTGCTTACAGAAAACAAAAAATAAACAGTGTTTTCGGGTGTAATTTCAAAATGCACACCATTCATCGCATATTATACATTGCTACGGTTGGAATATGTTGGTGTTGTGGGATAGAGAGAAAGCAATGAGGTATCCTTATAATTTATTACAGATGTCTTTACAGATGTCCGAGCTTTAAGTGCTTTAAGCGCCGAGGTTGCAAAGGAACTTGAAAGATTTCGCCACCCGAAATACAGCATCATAGTTTGTTTGTTTTTTTATTTTTTTAGCGCGAGTACGAAGAGAATTTTCGATATCACTGTCCTTTCATGTTTGCTCAGAAGACAGATCGAAGCCGAAAGACAACTTTCGTAAGAAAGTCTAAGTCGAATTGTACTTTCCTTTTCCGTTTGTTATAGCTGTGCGAATATTACCACGTCTGTAGTGCATCTGAAGAGGACGATAACGACGCAAAGCTGCTGCTATGTGCATACTCGTTATTAACAGCTGTCCTGTTGTTGCAAGCACACATTATTAACTGCCAAGCGAACACGCAGTATACAAGGCGTACATTGTTACGTACACTTTTAAAGAAAGTTGTGAATCCATGAAAAACCCATGAACAAAAGAAAAGGAATATAAAAAGCGGAGGCAAATAAACGCACATGCATTCGGAATAAAGTGTTAAAACTATTGTTTCCCGGCCGAGCAGGGAGAGGAGGGTGGCATGGCTAAACGTCTCCAAGTTGCCACCATCTGCGACAGCGCTTGTCGTCGACGCTTGGCGCAGAGCCAGTGCCTATTGCAGAACGATGTCTGAAGCCCGTGTTTAGAACGGTGAACGCGACGTTCAAAACACCGAGGGCGGCACCCGCAAAACTGTATACTCGCTCGTGCTTGTTGGCAGTGCAGCTCAGTGTTATGCTCAAGTGAAGAACAAACTGCTTCACATGAATCTTTCATGCTGACTTCATGTACGCCTCTTCACATATTGAATGCATACTGGAGGCCTTTGCAATGCAGCTTTTATTTTTTTTTACCGCGTATACACTTTTTTTTTTCTTCATTCGGTAATTCATTTTACGCTGCACGCGCGATCTACAACTGGATTTTTTCTTCTTGGAAATTTTACTTCAATATTCGCTATAACGAGCTTTTAAACTTTGTTTTTTTTTTCTTTTTGCCAGCTGCTCACAGCTGCTTCTTCATCAGCAGTAAGTATATGCCGCTAATGCAGGTCAAAGGTTGATAATGGAATCTCATAACAAGCTACGTACTCGTGCTCTGCGACAGATACACGAAAAAGGGCCGAGGGTCAATTAGCTATGGTATGATTCGTTTTTCCCCTTGTGCTCACGCGGCCGGTTTAGCCGGGAGCCCGGCACACACTGTGAAACAAGTTATGTTCGAAAGAAAAAAAAAAGCTTTTGCGCATCAGCAGTCACCACCCCTCTATCTGCAGAGAATGGGCGAGAAGAAATGTGTTTCAGTGTAGGCTTTCTAGCCTCACGCCGCAGTCTAAATTCCGATTAGTGGCGCGCTCTTCTCAGTATGTTACTTTTCTTTACTTCTCAAACCGTCTGTGTTACTTACTTCTCTAAATCTCTGCAAGCGCACAGAAGCGTGCGTGTGCAAGTGTGCTGGGACATGTTTGTTTTGCTCAGCCACTACGTTGCCCTACAGAGCTCTGCACGTTTTCTTTATTTATTTTTTCCTCTCTGGGGCCTCCAACAAAGAAGGAGTTAAAGCCGTCGCGCTTGTCGTGCAATCTGTTTTACCGATAGAGTCGGGCGCAGGTGCATTCAGCCTGCCTTGAAAGAAAAGAAGGGATAAAAAAAGTACTTCCAGTCTTTGCAACAACTTGTATCTCTGTGTATTCCCCCCCGCCTCCTCCGGAAGATTCTCGTCGGCTGAGTTGCCTTTTGGAGTTGCTCGATTCGGAGGGGACGTGTGAGATTAACATATCGTGGCCCCATATCAACAGGTTACTCGCGACAAGATTCCCGCTGACTGGCTTAGCCCAGCGGTGGCTAATCTCCTGTCTGCTCGCATGCTCCGCAGACCGCAGCCGTGAGCTGCTTGCTAATTGCCCGCGATATACGGCAGACGCTATGTAAAGACTCGTCTGCAGACCGTAAAGGGAAACACCCGTCCGCTCTCCGAAACATCAAAAGTAAAACGCCGCGGCTGCTGAGCGGCTGTACCCACTGTTAAATAGGCGCGCCGTCAGGGAGAAACCGGACTGCATTAACGCGGTCCGGTCAGCAATGACAAACGGCCAATTTGTCCGCCATAGATTCTGCGCCGCGTGGTTGGAAAAGGGGGGTGTCTCAGCGACGGTCGTCTATCGAGTCAAGAATCGCCCATACGTGTCGCTAGACGCATTTCTCAAGTGTCAGGTGCGCTCGCTAGCGAGCATAAAAATCTCTTCACGCGCGTGCGTGGTTGGCCTCTCCAAGATCCGCGTGCACTCCGACCGCGTCGGCCGATAAGAGCTCGGTGGCTTCCCTCCCGCGGCTACGCGCTGCTGCTAATAGCGAGCGCGCGGCAACCATGCGTCCCGCCAAGCGACCGCCGTCAACCGACCCGCGAGTCCTCAGCGCGACGCGACAGTGCGCGCTTCGCGCGTGAAGCGGCGGCTGCTCGGTGCCCGAGCGACCGCGGGGGGCGCAACCGGCTTCGTCACGGCGCACTTATTTTATTTTTTTGCCCCTGGCAGACCATATTCTCAACGCGTTCGAAACGGCCGTGTCTGCCTTCTCAGTCCGGCGCACCTGTAGCAAAAAGCCAATACTGCCAAAGCGCTTGTCAACGCGGGAGGTGACACGTTCCAGCGATAGCTTTTTATGAGCCACGAGTCGGGCGCCTGGGGCGCGAGCGATCTTCTGCGTGATGGATGCGACTTCTTTTCTCCTTGTATTTTTTAAAGGGAGAAAAGGCGATGGATTCGGTGTGCACTGGGAGACAGCTCAGAGTTGGAAACAAACAGCTACTCAGCTGGGAGCAAGATCCGCTTTATTCCGTGCTGACGGTCGCAAGGAATCATGCAGACCAAAACGTGCACTCGTTGTCGAGGATTTCCCTTCCATACAATTTTACCGCCTCAACAGTTCTTATGCCTTTATATGTATGTTGAATCCATTCGGGTCAGTGCTGCTGCATAGTGAGAAGATCAATACTTCGCTATCCATGCTTTCTCGTGGACATATAAAATGCTGTCAAAATGAAGTAATACAATCTCCAGGCCTCGTAGCTTGTCAATGTTCGGAAAAGGCAAATCGCCATGCGCAGTGTGTACGAACGCTCGCGTACCGCTCTGTGCGCACATCTTCGACCCTTCCACAAAGGCGTCTCCAACATCACGTGTGTTACTTTCGGACGCTAAGCTTATTCAATTGGAAATTGCAAAGTAATAAACCAGAGAGCAATAAATTTAATGACACAAGACTCGAGCCATCCAGATGCTTACGACGTTCTTGATGGGATGTTGAGCTGCGCGCACTATAGGGCACTATGTTGACAACATGTTGACTGCCGTTCCATTTCATATATTTAGGTGGTAACATCTTCTGAGGGCAGCATTTACGCACGAACAAAAGTGTACACATACGGGAAGACAACCGCGAGAGTGTGACTCAAACGAGCCGCACCTCACGGTTGCACTGTGCACCTGCGCGTATACAGATGACCTTTGGACGAGACTTCCGCACACGCTGCCAGCGTTCCCGCGGGACATCCGTAAGATCGAGAAGCAGTATACAGAGCCATGGTCAAAGCTTTTGTTCTTGACCTCCCCTCTCCCCTTCTGCGCGCCAACATCACGCGACGCGGCCGGGCCGGCGCCGTCCCTGCTTTCTTGGTCATAAAATACGCCCTTAATAGGACGCGCAGCTTCAGGTTTATTTCCATGAGAAAGTCGTCAGGCGATCAAAACCGGGCTCCCTCCCATAAAACACGGCCCAACTCGATCCTTGACGCCCGGCCGCCGAGGAGGCTGGCGAGTATGCGAATTCCGTCGCGCTCGAGGCTCGCGCACCGTCTTCTCGAGAGGCTCGTCAAAGGCTGCCCTCCTCAGAGCCTTTCTCGCCTGCGGCCCACCAGGCGGAGTTCGAGCTGCAGACAGGGCCGACAAAAGGGCACCTCTTCGCGCACCTACGGGGCGGCAAAAAAAGAGCGCGCCGTTTCCAAACAAAGACACCCCACGGGCCCACCAAGGGCTGGCGGTGGAAGGAATTCCTGCAGTGATGGGCGCGATGCTACGGCAAAGACATCCTCGGCTGCGGCGGCTGTCCCCGCGCCGCCGAGATTACGACGCCCGCTTCTCGCTCATCCGCCACAGCCAGGCGCGTCGCCCTCCGGCACAACTAAGATACGCACGTAATTGCATGCAGGCGTATTTCAACTCGTGACGTAACCTTGACGACTTAGCGCTCTCTCGTACTGCGCCTTTTCAGCTGCTGTCTTATATGAGGCATATGGGCTTCGGCTTGGGGAGGACGCGCGCCTTTATTTCCTCGTTTCTTTAACTTGCTTTCGCGCCTCTTCACGCCGCCTGTCGTTAGCTTTCGCACCAATGAAAAACGCATACGGGAAAGCTTTGAATTGATGCTATACTAGGGCTGTGTCGGGCATTATCCTTATAGCGCCTTGTCGGTATTATCTTTATAGAACGCAAGGACCCTTAGCGTTCTATGTTTTACGGGCCAGTAAGCTTGATACATCAGCTTGACTGCTACTTGTCATAAACTCTTCTCGCTCTGAGTTTAACGCGAGGGCCACGCTTCTCAGTGCATGGGTCTCCATAGCGAGGATCAGTTGCGATACGAATTCGTTTTGCTCCGGACCGTGCGTGGCATATATGTATATTATGCCTTCCTTATACTTTCGAGTTTATTGAAGGCAACGAGTAGATTTAGGCTTTGTTTCGTAACATAAAATCCCGATTCCTAGTGTATTCTTGATCATAGGCGTCAGTTAGGGGGAGGGGGCGCGGGTACGCCCCCCTCTCCCTCCACCCCGTCATGGTGACTTAACTTAGCAGCCCTAATTAGGGGCTGTACTGAACCTGAACTGAACACACGTCTGGACTGAACCTTGTGTAAACAAACATCGAAATTTTGAGCATAGAGTTATTTGTATGCCTCCTTCAACGCACAATTAATCCGGCCTGACTCCTCTCCTCATTTCCCTGCTAGGCACTGGCTAAGTGGCACCCCCCTCCCCCTCCCCCTTCTTATTCCACCAGCGTAAATGGAAAACCTACGGCTCTGCTTTTCATTATGCAGCATTGGAACGACAACGCGAAAATGCGTAATAAAGCACGGATAGTCACGCAGTGGCTTTGGCGCTCTGCTACTGAGCACGCAGACGTGGGCTGGATACCTGGATACCTGGCCGAGCGGCAGCGATTCACGATGGAGGCTGAATGCAAAATACGTTCGAGAATTCTTACACTTATGTGTAAAGTGTAATCTAATAAAGAACCCACGTTTGCCTAAAGCAAGGCAAAGGCATCTCCCATAGCTCTTCCGGTGCTTTCGGGTGTAAAACCCAAATCAATCAATCAATCGATCAATCAATCAATCAATCAATCAATCAATCAATCAATCAATCAATCAATCAATCAATCAATCAATCAATCAATCGATCAATCAATCAATCAATCAATCAATCAATCAATCAATCAATCGAGATGCTTTGTTAACGTTTCCGAAAGGGCGATAGTGGAGAATATGTCGTTTAATATTTCAGCATCATGTGTTTTAATGTCATTCATTTGTGAATTTTGACGTCCGCTCTAAAGATTGTTTTTACCGCTTCCCGAATTTGCGTGGCTTCTGAGACATTTCTTCATTCCGTGCCGCAGGCACGAATTCACGTTGATCTGCTGTTAGAGCCGGGCGCTAACATTTCTTTTTTATCGTGAGCTTCCTCTGGATAATAGAGCTGCCCTGCCACGGTGGTCTAGTGGTTATGGCACTCGACTGCTGACCCGAAGGTTGCGGGATCGAATCCCGGCCGCGGCGGCTGCATTTTCGGTGGAGACGAAAATGTTTGAGGCCCGTGTACTTAGATTTATGTGCACGTTAAAGAACTCCAGGTGGTCGAAATTTCCGGAGCCCTCCACTACGGCGTCTCTCATAATGATATGGTGGTTTTGGGACGTCAAACCCCAGATATTATTATTAATAGAGCTAAATAACGCCTTGCCCGGAATTTCGAGCCCTCCCGAAACGCGTCGAGATTGAAGTCATGCTGTTTTACACCTTGAAATCATCGTTTTCATGCCGCCAATTCTGTTTGGTCGGTTGTGAAGTTCTGCGCATGTATAGAAAATCAGCTGCTTCAATTTTCTGTCAGAATCAGTAATACTTTTCTTTTCGTGGTTCACTGCTGTGTCTGCCAACTAAGCATCTATAAGGCACAACTCTGTGGCAGCGGGACCGTGAAGCGATGAGGATCACCGTCCTGCGCGCGGCACCTCTTCACGAACGCGACTGTGCGTAGTCTGTTTGAAAACAGTCTGCTCAAGACTGGGGTCAGCCGGTGCACCGAAAGCTTCGACCGACACTCGAGAGTAGATTACGTCGAGGTTATCACGTGACCTTAGTAACGCCAATAAGTTGTCGGCTCTTATCACCTACATGCGAGTCTGAACGATATGTAGTGACCACTTCTGGAAACGTGCGCCGCTTGTCAACGTTTCAAAACACAATGGCTCAAAAAACGCAGCTCCACGGTTCTCCTTTCTACTGTAGCTCACGCTATCAGTGCAGCTAACGTCCTCCGTTCGCGGCGCACTTCCGAAAGAACGCTTCTTCCCTTCGCCTGGAATTGACCACGGAATTCGGACTTCAACGTAAAACCGGACTTCAACGTAATTCGGACTTCAACGCGAACATTAACCCCACATGTTAACATTTTTATTTATGTTTATCGGGTCTACATATGCGCTGAACTGGTGTCTTCGCGGGTGACGTAACACAGGAAGATGGATCGTCCACGCATCCGGAATCCGTCGTGCTAGCCAATGAAATGATATTCGCTTATGAAAGGCACGTGCACATGCCACGGGCAGCCACAGCAAATGGTCTCCCCTCACTGGCTCCTTACCTGAACAGTCAGCCGACTATGAGTTCCGCACGATAACGACTGACTTCAGTACTGCGCCAGCCGTCTCCTGACTCTAACTCGCACTCGCTGCGCAGACGCAACCCGGACTACACTGCACTTCATACGGTCCTTGCTGCCACTTGAGAAAAGAAGCAGGGGCATGACATCTGGTGGGATAATCGTGTCGCAACAGCGAAGTTAAAGTCGAGTGTTTCGGCCTATAGGTCATACGGCATTCCATGATCTCGTAGTCCGTAATCTGACAGCTGTGCTTCATAACGGCACCGTCGGCAGAACCTGTGGAGTGCCGCGCGCTTTCGACTTATGGATGCTCAGGAATAAAGCAGGCATGTATTCATATACAATCTCCACATACGCAACAGTTGTCACGCCTCAATACCCGAGGCAGAATGGAGCGACACTGAGTACGGGAAGGAATACTAAAGCAGCCGTCGCAGTAAAGACAACGGACACTAGGACGTAAGACTGACGCCACAAGCACCAACGACAATATACATGCATACGGCCGCTGTCACCATCACAAACTGGTGGTTTTTCTGCATCGGCAAGAACGGGAAACCTTCAGAGCAACACATGAAGCAAACTATCGAAGAAGACTGCGCATAGTCGATACTAAGACATTCCAATCGTTTAATACCGCTATTTTATTTAAAAAAATAATATAGAACCATACGAAACAGGACATCGACTACTTGGTATCATTAAGTGACATTAACTAATTGTGTTCTGTGGCTAAGAGGTCAGTCGATTATTTCACGCTCGAAGTACATTTCTGTGCACAAGAAGAATGCTTTCGCCTTCGGTTTCGCTTTCCGTTCGCAAATTATAGTATGTAATTGGCGAACGCAGTTAGTAGCCTTGACTCTTCTCCGCTGAATGTCCATACACTTGTAACGCACGTGACCAGCCCGCCTGTCTTGTTCTACGAGACCACTGGCGTGGTCTAATTCCAAATAAGAGCAATGCATACACACACCGGTGGGCTTTACTTATGTAGCATGTGCTTTTTTTTGTTTTATTTTATCTTGTTTTAGTTATATGCAATGAAAATTGGACCTTACATGGTCACGCTCTCAGACACTCTTGCATGAAGCTAGCAATGAAAAGTGACGCAGGCGCGAAAAGAGAAAGAAACGAGAGAGAAGTCACCTTGAAAACTTTGCGGGAAGGTGTCCCCGCTCTACGTTCCTGGCGGATATTGAACCCCACAACGAGCCGCCGCGCTTTCGAGTTCGGCACGAATTTTCGTTTTCTCTGGTTATCTTTCTGTTTAGTTTTTGCCATAGTACGAAGCGACAGTTGTTCGGCAAGATGATCACGTTCGTTTCTAATGCTTTGGAGCGAAATGTCATGTATAGTTTGCGTCATCCGAGGTGGGTGAAGTGCCGTGGGTGTTTTCTGCAGCGTTATTGCGGCACTGCCTCCACCGCTTCTTTGCTAATGCTATACGCATGGATGACGTGCGAGCGGCAATTGCCTACACCGCGCACGCGAAAAAAAAAAAAAAAAGTCGCAGGATGTTTGAACGCCGTGGTACGAAGCGAGGGTAACCGATAAGAAATTTCCTTGTAGACGCGGAGTCATATCGCAGAGTTTGTAATCGTTAAGCAACGTGTGCACGTTACGAAGTCCATATCGGTTCGAAAAGTCAAGCTCGATGCACTCGCACATATGTAGGCAAAGTAGATAACTCCAAAGTGTCGAAAATCAAGTTCTGTGTTATCGCGTAAGGATGCGTAACGAAGCGCATTGGAGTTGCCCAGGCACCGTTTACCCATGTAGGTACAACGTCCGCCGCGGTGTATAGCGGGTATATACGGTGCTCGGCTGCTGACAAGAAGGTTACGGGGTTCGACCCCGGCCGCGTCGGTCGCATTTCGATGGAGGCGAATTGCTAGAGGCCCGTGTAATGTGCGATGTCAGTGCACGTTAAAGGACACCACATGGTCAAAATTTCCGAAGCCCTCCGCTACGGCGTGCCCCATAATCATATCGTGGGTTTGGCACGTAAAACCCCAGATATTATCATTACTATTACCCATGTATAACTGAACCGAATAGAACACGCATTGTACCACCAAAAGTTGTTTTGACGTTTAAAGAAGAACGCACGAATAGTGAACCGATATGGTACCGCTGATGGAAAGATGGTGACTGGTATTGACTGAAGCACGCACTGCGTTTCTCACTGAACGAGGGTTTCAATGAAGGCGAGAGCCTTAAGCGGCTCATGAGAAGGGTCCCTAGGCGAAAAACCGGCGTGTAGCACAAAAAAATCACATGACCACTCGTGGATCGAGGCGACCGATCGGACTGAGCGTTCATTTCGTCTTTGCGGCGTTCGCGTGACTTAAAAAAAAAAAAAAAAGCTAAACAAGCAGCAATTGCATGGTATGAGAGAGAGAGAGAGAGAGAGAGAGAGAGAAATGCAAAGGAAATGCAGGGAGGTTATCAAGGCCGCACCCAGTTTGCTATCCTGCACGGGAGGAGGGGGAAAGGGGAAAAATAATCGTTCACTGCGTATACCCAGATGGTTTCAAACTGCGAAGTTTTACAGGGTACGGTTCAACTGCGACTGTATTAAATGAAGTAGACTGCAATCCAGGATGTTAACGATATAGGTGCTCGGTAAAATTGCCCCACCGGATCGCTTTCGCCTTCGAGTCCTCTTAGGCGAATGCTTAAGCGACCCTCTGAATACTTTTTTTTTTTATAATTCTTCACAACCCAGTCGCGAAAAATGATGTTTCGTGCCGCATGCCGCAAAAAACACATGGCAGCAAGTAAGATGCCTCATCACGGGACCTTAAACTAATTTACGCATCTCCTGGGCCTTCTTAAAATATTCATATGAGCGGTCCTCACGAGGTTCTCATCGTCCTCATTGCGTTGGCGACTCGCATTGCCGTCGTCCGTGGAAACATCGCGGTTAGGCGCTTGTTTGTATGTGGACTTAGGTCCTCTTCTCTCAGGTGGGCTACAATCGCTGAGCTTTTTTTAGTCCCAACATGTCCTCAAACGTAAATACACTGAAAGGCCCTCATCCTTCTGCTTTCCCAATCACCACAATCCGAAATCCGCTATCGACTAGCTGTCGTTGCTCAGAGTTGCTGGTGTCTGGGCTCCCTTTTTATTAAAGCTGCTCAAACGACCCTGAATAGGATATGTGCCTCGGCGCAGAAAACGAGGGAGAAAATCTAAGCACGTGGCAAAAAATCAAATAAAAATAAAATAAAATAAAGAGCAGCACTTTCGGCCTGTCTTTGCAGCCCCGCTGGCCACGCGCGCGACGGCCGACGCGGGGTTGGGCTGCGGCGAGCGACCGCCGAGGAAAGAACACACGCGTCTCGCTCACGAAGTCCGCGCATTTTATGCGAAAAAAAGGCCCCGAGCCGCGTAGCAGGCACACAAGCAGGTTCCGCCGTAAAAATGACTCTCAAAAGCGGCCGGAAAGGACAGCGCCATAGACGCGGGTGTTGAAAGGGGGGCCTATTGATTCGCGAGCGTTGTAAAACTGTTGTTCCGGCCGCTCTCCTCTCTTCCCCTCTTCGCGCGTTTTTTCTTCGTCTCGCCTTTTCTTCTCGGATGCGAAAGCCCGCATAATAGGCTGGCCGCGATTGCGGAGTACCGCGTGCATTCCCTATCGCGCCTTCACTTCGTGCCTTATGGCTCTACGTGCGCCTAAAGCTCCTGCTTCCTGTTTTCTTCGTTTCCTCCCCTTTACGCTGCTCTTTTATTTATCTATCTTTGTCTTCACTCGCTGCTGCCTTGTGAATACGGAAGTTTTAGTGAGAGTCGGATGCGGCTGAGTCAGTGCTACTTTCAAATGAGCAATTACGGCCTCTTACGAAACAAACAACGCCTTTATTCTACGTTTTATTTATATATATGTAAACATATATAGGCTGTTTCAGCCCAACACCTTCAAATATTTTTAAAGATAGCTTCTTCGAGAAAAAAAGAAAACCTCTTCAGAAGGAAACTGCTAGCTGCGGTGGACGTCGGGAAGTATCAGGGACGGGATAATTCGTTAGTTAGCTAATTAAATCTTACTAATGAACTTCCTAATTAGCGGTGTTGGGGGTAATTGCTAATGACGACATTGTCAATTGGCAATAAGCGCCAAATGTCGCTAATTAACCATTTAGTTACACAATTCGAATTAATTAAGTACGCGATTCGAACGTTTCGCACAATTACTGACGTCCGCTGAACGTGAAAGCTTGCTTCTAAGAGAACTGAATATTTATAAATGGTGTGTGTGACATCCAAGCTGCAGGTGGTACATACCGCATGTCGAGCCATGACTTTAATAAAAAGAGCTGCGTGAAGATGCAAGTATGATGCATGCACATGTAAGTGCATAAATTCGGGACCGCGTGTGTTACGACGGCGCATATTTATTCGACCTGATTAACAAGATTGCCCGCACATACCCAAACCCACATAACCAATGGGATAAGAGTTGACACACTCAAATATGAGAAATTTAAGCAAATCAGAAAGGATTCTGAATATCATGCTCTATTAGTTTAAAGGTATGTGTGATTTACAGTTGCGTATACGTTAATGTTATGGGCACAGATTTTATGATGCGATTAGTTGTTTCATTACACATAACGGAGGTGCGCTAGCTGGCACAATTGTCACATTTTTGCGCTATGCGTTGTATAACGCTGGGGAACGTTTGGTGGCAAGCGTAATATAAACCAAATTATATTAAAGGAAAGGTACTGGGAGCTGTATAGATTTGTTTACCCAATTTACATCCATTGGTCACCTTTTTATATTATCAAAAGGAAACTGCATAAAACCACTACAATCAAACGCAGAAACAATCGGAATGACGAAAGTTGCGACTGTATACTGGTATAGCCTTTAACAACTGTATTTAGTGTAGTGAGCACATTTCACAGTTTCAGCCAACTGCATGAGCGTCTTGCTTGGACAAAGGTATTATATACACTATCATAAAGTGCGCACCAAGTGTTCTGCTGCTTGAGGGCTCTTTTTGATATAATTTGTATTATATCACTCTATACAGTGCACGTGTTTCTATAACTGCGAACTAAAAGCAATTCTTGAAGTTAAGCTACGGAACAAATATATCGCTTTGCGGCAATTCTCGTTCCAAGATCTATGGCACGCAATAAAACTATCGTACCACCGAAACTCATATGCAATCTTCATGGACCATCTGGTTGCATTTCTGCATTTTACCGCTGGGGTGTTTGCCAACATTCTTATTTTCTGTATACTTATATACTGTACAGCCACTGAGGCACTAAAGACAACGCGCCTTGCTGTTTCATCGGCCGATAGCTCTGCCACATAATTGGCTAGCTTTGGGAGCTCGAAAAAACCGCTCACGGTATACCGCCTAAACGTATACAGATACCGCATGGTTGTCGCATCCGCGTGGGTCGCACCACGATGTCCGCACGCCCACGCCATCGGCCAGCGCGAAGCTTGTAGTAACAGCCGCGCCTTTTGCTGACAAGAGGATATTTGTTGCGGCGCGTGCGCCACCCACCCGCATGCGCGCACCAACAATGCGGCGCAGCGCTAAGGAGAGAGGAGAGTGCAGAACACGACAAGCCACTCTGCGTAATTAGATCACGTCGATAATGAACGCTAATTAATAACGGAACAAAGCGCTCGCCCTTCTTGTTCTGCGCGCGCGCCCAGCGACCGTGCCTGATATCAGTGTGGACACAGTGTATAATGGGCACCGCTCCTCCCTAAACCTGAAAACAAACTTGGTGCGTTCAACTTTGCCTCCTCCGTGTACGGCGTCCGTGCATGAAACAATATGAAAGAGAAAAAAACAGAGAGGCAGCGAACTTTGCGGCACAAAGCGTCAAGGTGCGCAAGGGAGAAAGACGCGGGGAGAGAGGCTGTGAGGGAAGGAAGAAGGCGGCAGGGTTTGTTTTGTGCACGTCCGAACGACGCTGCTATTTTGACATCACGTAACTCGTTTTCATGCGCTGCCCCGCGCACTCGCTGCGGTTCCCTGCGGCCTCGCTGGCGCCGGGCCGCGCTCATTTGGCGAGCCGGCCGGACCGCGCTCGCGTACACGTCGAGGAGCTCGGGCAAGGCCTTGTCGCGGTGGTCGGGCCCGAGAAATCCTAGAGCCTGTCCACGGACCTGGGCTACATACATCACGGCTGGCATTAAAAATTCATTAGGCGGAAAATGCGCCCGCCCGATTACCCCCGGCGCAATAATGGGCTGCGAAGGCGCCCAGTTGATAGCCCGTGGGGAAGGGAAGGAGGAACGGCGGCTTGCCTAACAGATTTATTCTCGCTTCCACTACGCCACTCTGTATAGCGTGAGCGAAGCCGTGCCCCTTCTTTCTTCCGCGCTTGCAGCGCCCATGTTGATACTACCAGATACACACGCCAGTGACGTCTCCATACACGGCTACAGCGATAGCTTTATTTTGGCCATGCGCGTTCGGCTCTTCTTTTCAGCGTTCAGGCGCGCGTGTGAACCGAGCAAGGGGGCGTAATAGATGCGAAGTGTGCCCGCTTCCGTGGCATTCTTTTTTTCTTCTGCATTGCTGGTCCTCGTTTCATTTCGCTTAGCTTTTGCTGCAGTGAACGCTCCCACAATTCAGGCAGGAACGAGTTATGTCCGAGCTTATCGTACATATGTTGAAGTTTGCAATACGATGTCGGAAAGTGAGGATGCTTGATCTTTTCTCAAAAGGTTATGACACAAGCGCGCCTACTCGCGTTCTAGTTCTTTCTTCTACCATGCGTTTACTAGATTCATGTTACACCTACTAAATTGGATCGTCATGAAAGCTATAGATAATTTAAACAATAGAAAAGACAAATTTAACTACGGGTTAAATGGCGAGACTATAGGGCTGAGGGACGAACGCGATGCGCTATAAAACGTGTCATCGTCGCTGTTCATCGGAACTTATTTACCCATTCAACAGGCTTACACAGGCGGCGATGCCTGCTGTTGTGACATGTAATGACGCCATTACTTTGTGTTAGAGCGTCGTATAGTTAGCTATTAACTAAAGGTTATGATCCGTCATGTTGCAATCAAGCTTATAATATTTCTTAATCAACTTTACGGCCCTACTTCGTCTCGTATATCTCCCACCCTTGGCTAAGTGTATGTACTAGTTAACCCTTTTAGTCAGTCTGCTACACGAAGTGTACGCGTTAGTGCAAAGGCACTGAACATTTCACTTCGTGCCCCTCAAGCGGACTGACTCTCTTCCCATCTTTGCCTTATTTTCAAAGCCTTTCTACCACCCTCCGTTTTGTTATTATTATTTTAAATATGTGAAACACGCCAGACTATGGAGGAGGAGTGGAAGAAACGGATGGAAAGACACAGAGATTAGTCAATTTTTAGGCCGGCTGCCTACCCTGCACTCAGGAAAGGGGGTAAGAGGAATAAAATATGATAGAAAAGAGATATTACAAAAAAGTAAAAGAAAAAAGAAAACTAAGAAGAAGGGATAATACGACACTTTTTTTAAGGCCGGTTGTCCATGAAAAGCGCAAAAACGCTTTCAACGCCTTCTGAGCTCTGGACGGTCTCGGCCAGTGTCCCAAGGCCCTTTCCTCCGACAAAGGGCTATTGTCAGGTCTGTCTAACGCATTCAAAAGCTATTTTCTGGGTGCAATGAAACGGGTACACTCGCACAGAAGATGGGCGATCGTTTCCTCGCGGCTACAATTATCGCATATAGTAGAAGTTGTTAGCCATTCCGATCCGAAATGAGTAAGTAGGCTTTCTTGAAAGCCAGCCAAACACTGGCGGCCTATTAGCGTCTCCTCAACTCGTGATGTTCCTAACGGAAGACGGAGCCTATGATTCGGATCCGAGCTGTGAACACGAGCGTTGGTGAATTCTGTCCAGTTCTTCTGTGCAAGTGCGAGTTCCCGGGCCAACGAACGAAGCCTTGTAGCTGCATCGGTTGCAGACCGGAGGGCCTCATCTGCACGGTCGTTATCATACAGATAATGCACTGTATCAATAGCCTATACACTGATACGCTATATGGTGTGTGTGTGTGTGTGTGTGTGTGTGTGTGTGTGTGTGTGTGTGTGTGTGTGTGTGTGTGTGCGCGTGCGTGCGTGCGTGTGTGCGTGCGTGCGTGCGTGCGCGCGCGCGTGTGTGTGCGTGTGTGTGTGTGTGTGTGTTTCTCTCTATTGCGTGGTGATGAAGGATGATAACGTAAGAAGCGGTAATAGCGTAGAGGAATCTGACATCCCACCAGTATTGACAGGAGAAGTAAAGAAAGCCCTAAAGGGAATGCAAAGAGGCAAAGCAGCTGGTGAGGATCAGGTAACATCAGACCTGTTGAAAGACGGTGGAGAGATTATGTTAGAAAAACTGGCCACCCTGTATACGAAGTGTCTCTCGACGGGGAGGATACCAGAATCTTGGAAGAATGCCAACATCATCTTGATCCATAAGAAAGGGGACGTCAAGGACCTGAAAAATTACAGGCCCATAAGCTTACTGTCCGTTGTCTACAAGCTATTTACAAAAGTAATTGCTAACAGAATTAATACGACATTAGAGTTCAATCAACCAAGGGACCAGGCAGGATTTCGTACAGGCTTCTCAACAACAGACCATATTCATACTATCAATCAGGTGATAGAGAAATGCGCGGAATACAACCAACCCCTATACATAGCCTTCATAGATTACGAGAAGGCATTTGACTCGGTGGAGACATCAGCAGTCATGCAGGCACTGCGGAATCAGGGCATCGACGAAGCCTACATAAACATAATGGAAGAAATCTACAGCGGCTCCACGGCCACTATAGTCCTCCATAAAGAAAGCGAGAGAATCCCAATAAAGAAGGGCGTACGGCAGGGAGACACGATCTTTCCAATGTTATTCACCGCGTGTTTACAGGAGGTTTTCAGGGCCCTAGATTGGGAAGAATTAGGGATAAGAGTTAATGGAGAGTATCTCAGTAACCTGCGATTCTCTGATGACATTGCATTGTTGAGTAACGCGGGAGACGAATTACAGCTCATGATTACTGAACTGGATACGGAAAGTAGAAGAGTAGGTCTGAAAATTAATATGCATAAAACTAAAGTAATGTGGAACAATCTTGGCAGAGAACAGCGCTTTGCGATAGGTGGAGAGACACTGGAGGTTGTAAAGGAGTACGTCTACTTAGGACAGGTAGTAACCGCGGAGCCGAACCATGAGAGTGAAATAACTAGGAGAATAAGGATGGGATGGGGCTCATTCGGCAAGCATTCTCAAATAATGAATGGTAATCTACCACTATCCCTCAAGAGAAAGGTATATAACAGCTGCATCTTACCGGTACTTACCTACGGAGCAGAAACCTGGAGACTTACAAAGAGGGTTCAACTTAAATTGAGGACGACGCAGCGAGCGATGGAAAGGAAAATGATAGGCGTAACCTTAAGAGACAGGAAGAGAGCAGAGTGGGTCAGGGAACAAACGGGGGTTAAGGACATCATAGTTGAAATCAAGAAGAAATGGATATGGGCCGGGCACGTAGCACGTCGGCAGGATAACCGGTGGTCATTAAGGGTAACTGACTGGATTCCAAGAGATGGTAAACGCGTGAGGGGGAGACAGAAAATTAGGTGGGTAGATGAGATTAAGAAGTTTGTAGGTATAACGTGGCAGCAGAAAGCACAGGACCGGGTTGATTGGCGGAACATGGGAGAGGCCTTTGCCCTGCAGTGGGCGTAGACAGGCTGATGATGATGATGATGATGATGATGATGATGATGATGATGTCTTATACCAGCAACTCATTGTTCATTAGGCCCAATACAAAATGGCGAAATAAGACACTGGAGAGCTGCCTTGGAGTTGGAGAAAATTCACCATGCCTTTGACGGTTCTCCAATTACGAACTACAGTGCTTCACGGAAGGCCACAAATTCTGCAGTGGTCGACGATCTTATGAGTGATGTCTTGAATTTTATGGTGACGGACTTCGCGGGGTTAACCACTGCTCCTACGCAAGCGATTAAAAAGGGTATCGCGATGGTGGAGAAGAATTAGTAAAGGGTGAACTAACAAGTATAAGCTGCAGCCTGAAGCCGACGTTCAGACAATGGCATATTGTCTTCGCCAAGTCAGAGAGTAATTTCTGGAGAGCAATACTCCCGTCCCTTGACAACTGCTGGTGCTATGAACCTAAGATTTACATGTGCCTCTCATCCCTATTTCAAGGCAGGCGAAAACAGTGCACGTGTACGAAGGGCGCAGATCTGGGGGACAATAACATCGGTTCGGCGTCATTTTGTATATTTGCGCTGTCCCTATCGAGGCGCCTTGCAACCTCGCCGCACATTCAGCCTTCATATCAACAGCGACGCGAACCAACACACGGCAGTGAGACCTGAATCGGCCGAATAGAAGCTTACGGCGGGTATGCAAAAAACACATGAGCTGAAAGGGCAATGGGTTGCAGGGTTAATTAACGCTTGACACACGATGCAGAGATATGAGTACTCATAAAAGTTGTCGCTACGCAAGCAACATGTCGTGTTTATTACTGACTCTAAAGAGCACGAAAGGCTCAAAATATTTCGTTTCGCTACACCTGTGCATGTCAACAGGCACCAACACCTGGCTTTTTTAAGGATTGTAAATTTTTATGTCGAGCAGGCTAATCAATTTCGCGCATTTTCTTCTCTTAGATACTTGAAGTAATAGAGCCCCGTTGAGCGCTGTTTCGTGCGTATTTTTTGCCAAGGCGTCATCGTGAACAACTAGTCTCTCCACATGAATTTCTCCACGCGTGATTTAAAGATTGTGGGTTCGGATTGTACCGACCGAACGGGTGATTTATTGCCCACATTAATTCACTTCAATTTACGTAGTAATTGCTGAACTACAGTTAAGATAGCAATTAATGTCCCCTATGCTTTCCTTGGCCTAATTTGTCTGTCGGATTCGTTTAGTTGTGTCTAACAAAGAAACGAGCCCCTAGAAAAAATTCCCCTTCTTTCGTCGACATGAAAAAGGTGCTTATATACGAGTAAAATAGGCGCCCTCTGTGGTCCAAGCAATGATGCTTCGTAAGTTATTTCTAAGCGCTCTTTTGCCGCTCTGGTGAGAGCATCATTGTGTGGGTGTGAGACGTGTTCCATGACCTATTTCAGGGTTAGGAAGGTGCCTTTGTCGTGTTTCTACGGGGGATACCGAATCTATTGCTTTTAATATAGTTACATGCCCCCCCACTTCAGCTCCGGTCTTATTCTTATTGTGTCTCTACTGCCTGTTTATGAACTCGGGAATAAAATACCAAGAAACGTCTCACTGGACGTGCACGCTGATCTATCATGCGTGACAGTTGGCAGGAGCTTTCCATTCAAGTGCTATCTCCAATAGAACGCCTTTCCAGGGAGCGCTGCGTGGAAGCTGCTATCAGCTAAATGCCCGGATAAGAACGATTGCCCGGCGCACCTGTGCGGAGAAGAGCTCTCGGCGAAGAGCTTTCCTTATCGATCGACGCGAAAGCAGCTCGTAGGTGGGCGTACGATACGGGCACCGCGGGTCCATTGCATGTGGTCTTCGTAATGATTGTTAAGAATAGAGGGGGGAGGGGGTCGAGGCTTTTTGCCCAACTGCTCGTAAGGCTGTAACACCCTGACGAGACATAAACAGAACGCAATGGGAACCAATAATTGGCGTTGCGCACCTGTGATGGCCGCCTTCACTAAATGTCCTCTTGTTGGTACTTGTTGTAATAGCTATAGAAAAAAAACTACTTGCAACGAGTGGCACAGGCGAAGAGGTCGCGGTTAGCCTTGAAACAGGCCCGTATTCTCGAAGAAATGAAGTTCTTACACGCTAACAGCACGCGTTGTATTTCGTTATTACGTTGTAAGACCAGCTGTCAGCCAACCGTGATCTTGGAGATATTGCAAGTAAAGACAGCCAGCCAATGGCAAGCAGCATTTACGAGCGAAAGTATGGACGCACAAAGCTTTTTCTTTGTTAGTGTTTCTTGGCACTGACCGTTGACCGAGGGCGTTTTGCGGCGTTGCAATTAGAAACACAGATGTCGGTGCCTTGTAGTAGTTCTTTCATGCGTTACATAGCCTTGCATTATACTATCTGCGGAGATGTTTCGTTCCCTGCATGAATACAGTGCGTTTCTTCTACCAAGATATATAGAATCCATTTTACGTTGGTATGCGCAAAGGATGACATTTGTGAAAGCTTCGTTGACTTTGTGTTCACATTAAGGGGGGGGGGGGGGGGGGTTGACCAAAAAACTCACTCGCAGTTCAGCTCACCCTGGCTTTACACTCCCTCTTCAAAATTTCTAAGTTCCCAAAAGTGTAGCATTGATTACGTTCTCATATATTTAACATTACAAAAATTTCCAGTGTCTAAAACTTGCTGGTTAAACTACAAATAACGGGTGATGAAAAAATGGGGAAAGGGAATGGTTCGACAGGCATAAACTGCATAAACGACAGGCATAAAAACGTTCAAGAAAATCACCATGAATCGCCAAAGAATGAACTTTGGAACTCAGATGTCAACTGTCCTCCATGGCTGCTTACACTACCGAAAATCTATTTGTCAGTAAAGATGGCGGCATAATCACAAAACGAGATATGTTCATTCGAGCTGCTCAACAACTAGCGCTTTGCCAGATATAGCATATGCGGCATCCAGGATACATACGCGTCTATACAGGTGACTCCAGTGTGCCAGCCTCTTCAACTTGAGCATTTCTTATACCGCACCCCAATAAACAAGAATAATTTAAGTTATCTCGCGCGACATCGTCCAGAACTGCTGAGCCATTCGCTGTCCTATGTGCGATAAAATTTATAATTTCAGAATAGTGCTTGCCTGTGCTAGTTGGTTGCCCATCGTGAGCAGGGTTTCCAGCCGAACGCACTGACGAAAACAGTGGAAGGGTGACGACACACCGCTGGACTCGCAACCATTGCTACTGCACCTTGTCGGTGCGTTTGACTGTAAACCCTGCTCCCAATTTACAATATCAATAAAATGCGCAAAAGCGTGTAGCTTTCAGGGATTCACAGGCGCCGCTAACATCACTCAGCAGTGCAAAAATGAAAGCAATTATTGGTAGTTTTATGCGAGACACTAAAAGAGCTCACAAAGGCAAATCAAGCGCCGCATGGAGTAATATACCAGTGAACGCCGGGACATTCCTGGCAACATAGCAGTCGATCAAGCAGCACGATATCGCAAAGATTATATGGTTTCCTTTCCCAATATCTAAAAAAATGTGTTGTCCTGCATTATAAAGGCAGCATCTTACAAAATGGGTAGAAGTGCGTGGTTTGACCACGGTTCTAAGATCCATGATTTCTGCTATATTGATCCACTTATTGAATTAAAAATACTGGTATCTTTCTATAGGTAGTGGAATTTTCGTTGCCACGGTAAATTTGTAGACGAAAATATCAACCACCTCCTTCTAGATTTTCCCCATCAAGACGCACCAAGGCGGCGACTTAAATCAGAGCTAATAACATTAGGCCGTCGGTCATTCAGTATCAAGAAAACTGTGGGCCCGCAATATATATATATATATATATATATATATATATATATATATATATATATATATATATAGTTGAAGAAATGAAGGAGCACACTTACGAATATTGCATATTTTTACTTATTTACGTTTCGGCCTTCGTCAGAATTCTGACGAAGGCCGTGCCACGGCCGAAACGTAAATAAGTAAAAATATGCAATATTCGTAAGTGTGCTCCTTCATTTCTTCAACTACATGTGCACCGGACCTTCAGAACTTTCTTTTGAATTTTATATATATATATATATATATATATATATATATATATATATATATATATATGTGTGTGTGTGTGTGTGTGTGTGTGTGTGTGTGTGTGTGTGTGTGTGTGTGTGTGTGTGTGTGTGTGTGTGTGTGTGTGTGTGTGTGTGTGTGTGTGTGATAGTTCACCTATATGATGCATGTGCTACTCGATGACTGGAGACCTTGTTAAATGGCATTACCATTTGTATTCTTGAAACTTTCTTCTGCAGTTTCGTGGTATGTTGCATGCACGACGTATATCTTACAGTTCTCGTGTTACGTAATTCTGAAGCCCGTATGTCGTGTGTTCGACCCACTCGACCAATAAGAGCTAAGGAGTGTGTCCTTTATTATTTTTGTGCTGTGTCTCTGTTTAACTTAGTGCAGTTTTTGGGATGAATGAACACCAGCTAGCCCACTTTGTTGCTCTACTCTAAAGAGTAGTCAACCCATAATTTGTTCGCCAACGTATCCTATATCATAATAATAGAAAGAAGAAACAAATGGCGTGGTCGCGCATCCCGCAGATAACCCCGCATAGTCCTATGCATAGCCGCGCGATGGCTTAACGGCTCGGCGTTACCTTTTCAAAAGCGCGATAGCGTAGGTTCAATTTCCAGCCATGGCGGCCACATTTCGACGGGGCAAAATGCAAAGAAACACCGATGTACTTAGATTTAGGCACGCGTTAAATGGCCTCGGGTGGTCAAAATTTTTTCGGAGTCGCCCATGACAGCGTGCCTCATAGTTCTATCAGGGATTCTGCACGTCAAACCACAGAATTTACCTAGCGCCAAACCATTAAGCATCAGGGTGTACAATGCAGGAAGTGATGGACGCTTACATCATAGTTAGAATATCAAACATATACGCGTTCGCCGTTTGCATGTTCAAGCTTTTCCATATATGTCGCTTCGCATGCGCGCTGCCTGTGGCACCTTTAGGTTCCTCGGTTTGCTTTGCGCCCGTATACTGAAAGCTAGCCTCTCTTCGCCGCGTTGCGTCATCGCCCTTTCCACGTGGCTTCTTTGCATTTCTGAGTGCATGCATCCAGCTACGGTATATGGCCAGCTGTAGCTTGTCTCTCGTCTCCGTATACGCTTGCCTCCAGCAAATAAATCACCCTCGCTAGGGTTTTGCGAAGACTGTGCAATATTTATAGCGCTCCATAACTGCCGCCATGCGTCGCGCGGTCGAATGACCGTGGGCCAACGGCCTTGCCTCCCGTCCTTGACAATGCGGCTCAGCTTGCGGCTGCTTTTGTCGTGAAGAGGTCCTGCCTGAGCCGACGAAGAGCCGGAGTCTTCCTGTGCACTGCAACCCCGGCTTCGGCAATGTCTCGTTCCTCGTTTTATAATTTCAGTCACAGCTTTTCTGTGACTTTTCGACAGAACACTTTCATTGTCAGAAATGTGTTGGTATAGTTCACCAGCTGTTATCAAAGATGCGTCAACGGCTTTCTGTCTGATTGTACGGAGCTTGTTATCGGCATTGAGCGATGTAATCCTGCTAACATTTTATGTAAGTGACAGAGCGATGTTTCCAAGCGTATGCTGCAGTTCGACACCGCAGATATAGTGGGACCGACCCTTAAACCGGGGACTTCATGATACGATGACTCCGTTCCACTTCAATTCCAGTTTCATATTATTGTTGTGCTCATTTTATCGGTTCGAAGGCCGCCTGTATCAACACAACCAACCGATGGAATGATGGGGCGAACAAATACAGCGGAAGTCAATCGTATGATCACAGTAACCATATCGCTGTAGTACTGCCAAGATAAAAGACGAAAAGCAATGCTCGCCGGCCTATAGAAAACAAATTAACGTTGATGTTCTAGGGGAAAAAAAAAGAAAAACAAAAGAAAGTAGGAAGGCAAAGGGAGGGGGGGGGGGGAATTCGCATTTGCTTAGTTCGATCCATGTCCAATTGTGCGGAAAGGCACTTTCACTTTTTCAGGCATCGATGACAAACCAAGAGTGTTTAGCAGGATTGTCCTTATGTAAAGAAGCGCTTCCTTCGGAGCAGTGCGTTTATATATTTATTGCGAGAGAATTTACGAACGGCGGCCGCTGCAAACATGCGAGGTAATCCTTTTGATGAGGGTTCGTATTCACAAAAATCTTTTGCGATTTAATGGTTCGTAATCACAAATTATAGCCAATCGTGATACTAGACTTATGGTTGTAGAAAGCGACCGGCCAATGGCATATAGCACATCAGGAGCGGCAAGTTCAGCCCCAGAATGAAGGCATTGCAAAAATAATCGTGTGATACTGCCTAGTGTGCGTGGTTTGCGCCAGTCTGTGCGTACATGAGGGGAAATTCTGGCTTTAAAAGGACATTTTCTATAATTTAAGCGCCCACCAAAATAAATTCACAAAATATTCACTGCAGTATGGCTTCGGTGGGGTATCACATGATATATGTTATTTTGCAGTATATAGGAGAGCGCTAAGGAATCTGTCGCTTGTTTCCTGTGCTTGTGTGGTTGGCCGGTTTACTTCACCATATCATGCACGTATTTAGAAATACATGTGCATCAAGATAATGAAAGGTCTTCGCCAGGCATCGTCGAAAATCTCGGTTATGTGGGCAGTGGATGTTGCAGAGCTTAGTCCACAAAGGCGTTCCCTCCCAAGAATTTCAAGACAGATTTTTGTAATAGCACAGATTGAACATGAGAACAATTTAGAGACAAATTAAAGATGGGACACAAACAGAGCGAGCAACTTGAGACCATAAGAAACATAAGCAGCGTCGATCGCCACTGATGGCTCAGGCTTCGCACCTAGAGATGGCGTAGGCACCAGGTGAGCCCGACGGCAAACTATCAGCGTTTTGAAAGACGCGCCAAGGGTCTGAACGCACTTGATTGCACGTGAGACATCCTTAACGGTATTCCGCCTGACGAGGCATACGCTTGCGTGTGGCGTAGTGGTTAGACCATCCGGTTTCAATACTAGTTAGAGTATAGTTAAAATCCAGCTGTTGGAACATATTTATTTATTTATTTATTTATTTATTTATTTATTTATTTATTTATTTATGAACCCCACTTCAACGCCGGCCCCCTTTTCCTTTTTCGCAGGCCCCATTCGCAGTTGCATACACGTCGCCAGCTTCATGTCGACTCAACGGATGATTTTTCCGAGCTGACAGTCCAATTTCTAACCCATTGAAATGTTTCGAAACGATGAAATTGTGCGAGCTTTGCTCACCCTACCTCGAATCGGTTCTCTCGAATCGCTTCGACCCAGCGTCGGTAAGCTTCATACTCGCTTTTCTCTTCTCTGAGAATTAAGGCGTTCGAGACTTGGCTCGCCGTTTCGCCTGTATCTGCCCTGTATGAACATATCTCAAGCCATTTTGGGAAGCCAACATTCTAGGACTGTGGGCGTGTGCGTCAATGGTGCCGCAAGCAACTAAGATGATTCCAGTGTGTACTATATACTTGAAGTAGACAGGTGCTTGCGACCGCTTCTATGCATATGGTGTGCATTCCCAGCTAATGTTCCCTGTCTTCTCTAATATCTCTATTTTTTCTCCAATTTATCCATTTCCTCTAAGTGATGCAGGGTAAAGGCAACCAAACACGCGCTTGGCTAACCTCCCCCATTTCTCTTGTTTTTCTCTCGCTTCCTTTTTTTTTTCTTGCAGGATTTACATACGATTGTCAGTGCCCAATCGTGTTAACGGTCTATTTGAAAGACTGTCCACTATTAAATCATATCATTTTACACCCTGTGTCACCTGCTGTATCACTGTAATTATTTTTTATTGTGTCAAAATATCTACATCAAAATTACCTAGAAAGTGTCGTTAGGGTCGAGGTGCCCGTGTCGTATTCGATCCTCTCTGTCCTTTTAGTGGCAAGATTGTAAAAGTTTGGCCATTCGGTCATGTTTACTTGCTCCGCGGATAATTGCGATCGCCACCGCAACAAGTCCAGACTTCAGGGTTTCTAATAATGGCATAAACGCTGACGTGCTACAGTGTCGATAATACGGTAAATTTTACTCACAATTCGGCAGAGGGAGAAATACGATATGAACGTAAAAACGCCAATGTAAACAAGCAAGTAAATGCTAGCATTATGTCAAAACTACATTTCCGACTGCAAAGCCGGTCGACCGCGGTGCGCGTGGTCGCTTGGTACTGGAGCACCCATACTTATTATCGGCGTGTCTACTGCGTTTTGACAACCGCGATATTGCAACAGTTGATACATGCACTTCAAAGATGCTTTATTTTAAGAGTATTCGAATGGCGCATTTTATAAATAAAAATTAAATCAAATATTGAAAAAAAGATCTTAGGATGTTGAATCAAATTTTGCATATTTTCTGATTCAGAAAAAAATGTGAGGAATGATGTTTGTGTAAAGACCTGTAAGAATGTCCTCATTTGCATTATTTAATACGTGCGTGTGATATCGTTCACAGCTGGATGTCTCGTTAGCTGAGGAGCTCGTACATGAACAACATTTGATTTCTCTTATATGGCGCACCTTGACAAGGATAAGGAGAGGTATCTTTACTACGACAACATTAAAATTGACCAAAGCCGACGCCTTGCATATTCACACCAGAAATCTGGCACGATATGCTAAGTTAACACACGTTTGTCGGACGCATTGCTAAGAAATGCTGCTCTATATGCGATGGTTGTTTTCATCGCTTTTAATATCGCTGCGTAGAACACTAGAGATATTAATAAACATTCATAAAAGAACATTCAACAGCTTGTATACGCAACGGAGCGGACCCACGATAAAGTGGCAATAAAACAACAGCTATACGCTTTGCGTCACGCCGGAGTTGAAGACATTATCCGACGTTCAGACAATACCGATCATGCCTTGCGATGCACGAATCAGTTCAGTGACCATCTGTTTCCCTTTCGCGAATGTAAAATCAATCAGCTGCATTCATACTGTTGATTTATCTTTGCATTGCGTTTGGAAGCACTGCGCTAACGTTAGCGTGGTTAAATAGCGTAACATTGGGAATGTAACTAAGTTATAGATGCCTAACTTTCAGCCCGGTGTATGCAACAGCGAGCGAAATCTTGCCCCGACCACCAGTGCGTCCCTCAGTACCCTGTATACAGCATGTTCAAGGAGAATCTTGAGAGTGTTCTTGGCTTTGGCACTAAAGGTATACGTGAGTGCAATGGCGCTTTCAGCTCCAACTCTTTCGCTCAATTCGCCGTTGTTCTGAAGGTGGCGTAACCCCGTACATATATATACTGCCAAAACTCTCACCGTTCAGAGCCACCCATTGCGTCAAGACGCAGGTGAACTGTGCTGTCTCAATATACCCGCGGCGTGTACGTTCGATTGAGAATCATGGAACTCGGCGTGTTGCCGCCTTTATTGCCAATTTGCATGAAAGTTGCAAGAAAGACGGGCATAGCTTTGAGTTCAATAGATTGAGGATATCGTCAGATGGGACTCCCTCGCTTCCACAGAAAGTCAATGGGTCGCGCTGGAGCACACTAAAATGTATACGAGGCAATGTGTCGCGCATCGCGGAACACGCTGCGTTTAATGCGATGTACTTAAACAAAATCATATGACGTGAAAAACTATGTTTTTGCCATGCTTCGGTGATCCGGGTGGTGGGCAATGGCCCCATCAGTGCAGCCGACATATAGGCCCTTAGTCATCATTGCTCATGCTTGAAGCAGCCGTGCCAGCGCTGCAATGCGCGAAGGCGATCTTCATTTTGGACTTGAACGTGCCTGTGAATGTTCACGTATAGGGGCCGAAAGATGCCTTGCACGCCTTCAGCAAGTGCTAACGCGTGAATAATATATCTCAGTTTCTGTAGAAGTGTGTTTTGCAGGAACTGATAAACAAGTACAGTGTCCTGGTGCCCGAAGGTGGCCTGAATCTTTTGCGTTGTCGTTCCACGTAGGAGATGATCACATTCCCCACGTAATGTACTATATGCTGGTTTCTGTGGAGATCCAACGGCTTTTATAGCACACAAATAACCCAGAAAACCGAAAAGTATGTTGCCACATGACATGTTATTTTTCTCGTGCATACTTTACTTCAGGTACAAAAGAACCGCTATCGCGTATATAGAAAGCTACATAGGCTACAAAAGTGAAGGAACATTATCGGCCAAATTAAATCCATACAGCGTAAAGTCAAGAAATTCCGTTGTGCCCAAAGTCATCGATTTGCGGCCTTTTCTATATATGTGCGAAATTGCGGTCTCTTGAAGTAACTACGATACGAAGGTAACATTAAATGGCCGAATAAATAAATCGACGCAGCCTTGCATTGTCTTAAGTGACCTACTAAATGCCTTCTACTCATTTAATTGTTTCTTGCGCTTATCATTAAATGACAAACGCAACAAAGCCCTCTGTAACAGTCGTTTGCACAGACATATCTTGTCGATCTCAGTCCTGTCAACTTTCTCCATCGCTACATGATGTATGTGTTCTGTTCTTAATGTATTTTGTTTCTGTTGGCTTTAAAAGGTGGCTTGTACAAAGCAAGAGAACACTTGCACAATCAAGAATATATGTTTAAATTTTTTGGCACTTGCAGATTCGCATGATGAAAACAGTGGAAAATATTGTTCGATTTGCCTGGAACTTCAAGTTTCACTCTTTCTACACTTATGTTCACAGGTCAAATGCCTTAGATTCAACGCTTCCTTTAATAGGTATATATCAAGGGTCTCAAACTCACCTCGGCTAACGGGCCGCAGTCACGAAAATTTACACCCGCAAGGGCCAGGACACATTGATGAAGGTAAAGAGCGAGGGTCGGGGAGTTTGTACAGAATGTCAGCCAACGTTGCCATTCGAAAGACCTTTCCCATATCTCATATATGGGTCATTTCTGAAGGGGATTTGGCGTGCAGGATTCCAACAACATATCTAGCTCCATAATGACTCAAATTTTGACGCCGATTCTGAGATATATATAGAATTTTGTTTCACGGTTATGTATCAACACATGTTGACCGCAGGGGTTCCCTCAAAAAAAAAAAGTTTTAGACAAGTCATGCCTGTGAAGCTCATAAACATACTTTTTAAGAAAAATAAAAAAAAAATGGGATGAAGACAGTCATATGCGGGCCGCGGGCCGCTAGCGAGAGGTCCGCGGGCCGCGTGTTTGAGACCCCTGGTATATATGCACGAAAGTAGCGTCGTTGGCTTAACTTCAATAGCAATTATTCGAGAAATTTCTTCGTAGCTCGTACGCGCTCGCAGTGATGACATCAAGCGAGCAGCGATGGAGAAATGTATTCGTGTGACGTGGTGTGCTTGAATGTGTTGTAGTATATGACCGAATGCATCTTGCTGATCTTCTTTCCTATAAGCTTGTGAAACAGCTATCAGCAACCGAATAGACGTGTTTTCTATGCGTCCAGGTGGCTAGCTTAAAAGTGCAAGGAAACGATTGGAGAGGTCAGCACCGCCGGACTTGTAAACATATGCTCGGGGTACCCACTATGGTGTCTGAACTGCTATGTCGTAGCGCGGCTAAGCTCTAGAACGCGGCTTCCTTTACCAGCCACGACGACCGCACTTAGATGGGGGCGAAATCCACAAATGCTTATGCACTTGCATATAAGTGCAACCTGAACAACCCTGTGTGGTCATAATAAATACAGAGTCCCCTGCTACGACGTGTCTCGTAATTATATCATATTTTTTGGGGCACGTAAAACACCCATAAACCGCGTATTTTGTAACATAACTGATGCATGCGCATATAACACGCGGGAGTATACAATTACAGACAAGCATTATTTACGGAACCTCTTGCCCGATTCGCATAATTTCAAACACCTGTATTTCGTGGGCGCTCTTATTCATCTTTGACCACTAGCGACCTCCTAAAAAGGTGATGAAAAGTCCTTGAACAGCCGCCGTCGCTGGAGCCGACGTTTCGACAAGGGATCGTGTCTTTTTCAAGGCAGCAACAAATCCTTGTTCAATGATTTTTCATCGCTTAAAGCTTCCATATTCCCCTGAAGTTCTGGCTGATTTGAATCTGCTAAAAAAGTAGCTTTCCTTCTCTCAAAACTCTCATGTGCAGCGCAAGGGTAGAGTGTACTAGAACTGTAGCAAGGGTTCTGAGGTGGGCTGGTTGGTTCATGAACACTGTGGCCTAACAGCGCATATAACGGGACGAAGAACATACAGGACACTGACGAGCACACCTCCGCACACAAAAGAATGCAAGAATGATTGGGTGGTGCAACGCTAATTAGTCATTACAGCTGTTACAAAGATGCAGAAGTTACAAAGTTACAAAAGAAGGCGCCAGCTATCGATATCGATTATGCTTCGTGTAGGGTTCAGTTGGAGTTAAACTAACTTATAACTGACAGTAATAAAGTGTAATAGACAAAAAAAAAGCATCGACCGTACAAACACGAACGAGCAGCACGGCCAAGTTTCAGCGACTCCGCGCCGCATTCGCCTCCGTCTTCCTGAGCTCAAAGTCTAGAGCCTACGAGTATTTTTGTCAGCGCAGGAACGTCAAGTCGCTGCGGGAACTCTCACTTAAGCGTAGCAAATGCGCGTTGATTTGAGCATTCGCAAAATATATTCTTGCTGTTTTACTGTGATTACTTGCCTCGGCTAAGCATGAACATACATAGATTCAAACTGTTTATCTCATCGTTCTAGAGTTCGAGCGGTACTAAACCGCTTTCACGGGCACAGAACTGAAAACGGATAATAATATCTGGGGTTTAACGCCCCAAAACCACGATATGCTTATGAGGGACGCCGTAGTGGAGGGCTCCGGAAATTTCGACCACCTGGCGTTCTTTAACGTGCACCTAAATCTAAGTACACGGGCCTCAAACATTTTCGCCTCCATCGAAAATGCAGCCGCCGCGGCCGCGATTCGATTCCGCGACCCTCGGGTCAGCAGTCGAGTGCCATAACCACTAGACCACCGTGGCGGGGCAACTGAAAACGGAATGAACGGAATGAACGGAAAGGAGAATGAAAGCATTTTTTTTAAACACTGCTTTTAAAACGAAATACACAAACTAATACATAACTGCTGAGGTTTTACATGCCAAAACCACGATAGGATTGTGAGGCACAGCGGGGGGACTCAGGATTAAATTTCTACCTCCTGGGGTTCTTTGACGTGCGCCTAAATTTAAGTACACGAGTGTTCTTGCATATTGCCTCCATCGAAATGCGGCCGTCGTGGCCGGGAATCGAACCTGCGTCCTCGAGCTTAGCTGCGTGACACCTTTACCTGCTAAGCAACCGTGGCTATTTTTTATCTCTTTATTACGCTAAGCTACGAATGCGGCTGACTGCTCAAACTGTACTGGGACCGAATTCACAATACTGTCTTTCGTAACAGCTTCTTGCACGCCACTCGGCCAGCTGCCTTCGCTAATAATATTTCCAGCATCAGCATTGCTTGAAATTTTCTCTTACGAATAATTGCAGCGTAAGCGTTTTTTTTTTTTTTTTGCGAACATGCATCTCCGGAGCGATGATCACAGCAAAAGCGTGGGAGTGTCGTGTGACAATTGCGCATACAAATTTAAGAGGAGCAATGCGTTCCTTCGCGGGTAATCCGTTGCGATCTTGCGGACGAACAGGGAGTATCGCCTGTGTCGACTCCCGGTTTTAAACTATACGTAAAAGAATAACTTCGGAAGAAGAAGAAGATTGAGGAATACGGGATTTTATCGCTCGCGGGAAATCTCATTCGCACCGGGACACGCACAGCCAAGCGGAGACGCTGCGCTGGTCTCCGCTTGGCTGTATCCCGAAGCGAATGCTCGTCCCCTTGGAGGGGCGACCTGGGTGCAACATGAAGCGTAATAAGGACCCCAGCATGTGATGATTAACCAATGAAGATGCGCGTACGTTGTTTTTGTCGTGTATGTCGTGTATTTTTCTTTTCTTTCTCCTGGAAGTCGGTGCCACGAGGTGCATAGCATGAAATAAATTTGATTGGGAGTTACAATTCCGTGAGCGCGCATTGTAATATGTACGTGCTGGCAGCGAACGAGACCGCGGATGTCGAAAATACCTCGAAGATACGTTTAGTATATTGTTGCTGCATGCTATATGCGTACTACTGTATGATTTATATATTGGCTCTCTTTATCCCCATCCCCAGCTGATCCTGGTTAACTCACATGCATTTTCTTTAATAAATATCTCTTCACTCCCTCAACGCAGTTTATTTTATTTCAGTTTATTCTCGCAGTTCCCCTTATAAGACACAGTGCATTACATTAGTTGCCACGAAAAAATGCTGCAAACTACAGTTCCAGTAAGATACCCCACTTTCAAACCGTTTCACTAATGCTTTTTTTATTATGCTTTTATTAATCACCAACCTCATCAACTGTGTATGTTCATAATTTTCATCCATATGTTCTCGTGCGTGCAGTCTTTAAATGTTGGCTCACAGCTGAATCGTGGCAGTACCGAGTGCTCGAAAGAACATCGATATCGTTGTATGCCATACACCATACGAATTATCGACGAGGAATCATCACAAGTGCATGGCGAATGACGCACTCTGATCGGAGCGAATGAGTTAACCTTATGCACAGACGCTGCGTGCACCGTGCACTCGTCTCGAATTTTTTGCGCAAGGAGGTTGAGCTTGTCTTCCACGCTTGTCTAAGAAAAAGAAATGGTCCGCGACCTCGCTACTTGAGTTACTCCATGAGAATGGTGTTCTTCACGGAGCCTACTTGGTAACGTTTATATAGCGTAAGGGTGCAAAAGTTCGTAGGTTAAATTAAGCGTAATTTCTTCATGTTGATCTTCGAATGACTAGCGCAACTTTTTGAGTTTCTCATGTACCATAAGAGATAGAAAGAAAGGCAATTGGGTCCATAGTCACAAAGTATACTGCTACGCTATGATTGTTCGTAAGATCCAATTCATAAGAGCAAATCTGGGTTAAAAATGAAAAGCGTTATGAATTCCGCGCCGGTACGTTACCCAGCAGGTTTAAACTTAACGCGTCATGTATATTACAAATGGCTGGAGTTTCATACATAATTTTCGGCTGCTATGCGATTTACGCGGCCAGGCAGTAGCGTCAGTAAATATTTTGAGGCATCATAACTTAAACGTAACTTGTGCATATAACTTATTTAGCCAGCATAGACCCTTTTCATAATTGTGAAGCTAGCTTTCCTGCCATGCAGTTTGCCCAAGTAATGGCGGCTAGTCACTTACTGCAAACAGCGTGTTCAAGCGCATTTTGCTTGCGCTATGACGTGGAAAATGTAGACTCGGCTCTCTTGACATAAATACGCACAATAGACAAGCCTCAGCGCGTGCAACTAGGACCTCGTCTCCACTATAAGCAAGAGAGATGCCGCCATTAGTTGTTCAAATATGCAGCGCAGAGAAGCGCACTTGGGGATTATGAAAAGGGTCTATTGTGGCACGGTAACTAATGTGGCTCTGCTACCGAGTGCGAGGCCGTGGATTTGACTCCCGACACCTGCACTCCAATGAAAGCGATATGCAAACAGCCTTTGCGTGCACATTTACATCGACGCTTACCCCCCCCCCCCCCTTACATTTCCCTCTCTCTTTTTTCGAGGCTGATTAATTGTGACGTCCTTCGTCACCGATGTACTGGGTTATAAAATTCCGTCAATATTTTCAATTACTGAAAACATGTCACTCAGAGCGTCGGCCATCGTTTTATTTATTTATTTATTTATTTATTTATTTATTTATTTATTTATTTATTTATTTACTTATTTATTTTATTTATTTATTTATTCATTTATTACCTTACAGGGCCCTCGTGGGGCATTGTGCAAGGGGGGCAATAGAGCATGTGCAAAATAGAGAGGTGAAACATTGATTAGTACAGAAGATGTAAGTGAACACATGAGCATAGAAGTGCAAAATATGCTAAACAAAGCAAGGTGTGTTGTGCGAAGGTGTTATACAAAAGATAACATAAAAGTAACTATTTAAACAGCAACAGGTTAACAAAAAATGAAAACTGACGAGAGAGTTGTTCGCAAATAAATGTACCCAAAGAAAAAACAGGTGAAAAAAAAAATGGAAGAAGAAACATATCGGTAACAGTACTACAGGCACGGATGAATGTGAAAATGCCATACATCAGATTTCGGCGCATAAATATTTTTTAAGATTGTTCAAGAACTTTGCGTGGTCTCGCTCTGATGCGAGATCATCTGGTAGATCGTTCCACAAACGAATCGCTCGTGGAAGAGCCGACAGGTTGAAAGCGTCAGTTTCACCGTACATGCGTGATAAGCTAAGGTTGTTATGCAGTCGGCGGGACGTTCGATGAGCTAGGTTAAGGTGAACAGATGGCATCATGCTGGTGTGGATGAGTTTGTGGAATAGGGATAAAAGGGTAATGTCACGACGAAATTTTAGCGGCTCTAGTGCAAGGCCTTGTTTAATCTGTGTTATGCTGGATGGCAGTGGCGTAGCGGGGGCGGGGGGGCACACACCAATTTCGTGCCCCCCCCCCCCCCCGAAATTTTTTTCCCTTATGGGATACTGGGCACAAAATGACACTCGAACCCATATATCTGCCCAGACCAAATGTTGGGTCAAGGAGGTGCCCCCCCCCCCACCCCCGAAAAAAATTTCTGCCTACGCCACTGCTGGGTGGGTAACTGTAATTATGCGAAATGAATCAACTGGTTCTGTTCTGGATAGATTCTAACATGTTAATTAGGTATTGTTGATGTGGTGACCGAATGGAGGAGGCGAACTCGAGTTGCGGACGGATTAAAGCAAGATAAGCGAGTTTACGTACATCGAAGGGAGAATTATATAAATTACGGCGTAGAAAACCCAATGATTTTGACGCGTTAGCACAGATGGAAGTGATATGTGTGAACCAGGAGAGATTAGGAGTTAGGTTTATGCCTAGGCATACTCCTCTCTATTTCTCGTCTTTCTATTCCCCTTCCCCGATCCCCCAGTGTAGGGTAGCCAACCGGAAGTGTTTCTGGTTAGCTTCCCTGCCTTCTCCTTTTTCTGCTTCCTTCCTTCCGTGAGTGCGTTCGACAATGCTGTTACCAATTTTGTATAGGCCACTGAAGTTATGATGTTTTCGACTAAAGGCGATTAGTTTGCTCTTGAAAACGTTTAATGTCATCTTCCAGGTCTTGCACCACCCACCAATACGATCAAGGTCTTGTTGAAGGGCAAGATGGTCCTACTGTTGCGGATGGGACGGTAAACAATGCTGTCATCAGCAAATATGCGCATACAAGATGGTAAGTTGTCAGGCAGGTCATTAATGATGATGAGGAATAGTGAGGGGCCGAGAACGCTGGCTTGCGGAACACCAGAGGAAACGTAACAAAGTGATGAGGAGTAATTGTTACGGAGCAATGTTGGCGTGAGCGAATCTATAGTTTTAGCGATGATAGTTTTAAAATCAAGCGACAGTGAGCAACACAATCGAAAGCCTTTGCAAAGTTGTTTCTTGTATATTGTTTATTATTTGTTAAACCTCATTACTTTGTTAAATTTTATGCTGCCCTCGTCTTGCACGTTTGTCTGTCGAACTATGGTACTGGGTGTCATTATTGCATGCTGTGGCGTAACGCTTGTTACGTCCTACTCCTGCACTGTTAATCCATAAAGTTCAATACTTGAATGGTACTGCAGTCGAGGTCATCGTTGCCCGTCTTCTGTTTCCAGCCATTCTGAAGCTGTGACGTGTAGCATACGTATAAAATGTGCCAGTGTCCTCTACTGGCCTGATATCTGGGCTGAGCGATCACGTCGTCAAGACTTGTGCGACGCTCTTGACAAAAGAATTAGAATCGGACCGCCTACACAGCATGCCTTTTCAGCGAACTATTCTTCGAATTATCATGCTCAGTGTTCAATGCATTTATTGATCCCAAGTTCGCCGTATAATGTTCGCCCCGGTGCTTTTACAGAAGTCGCAGGTGCAGGCCATTATCCGCTTATCACCACGGCCCTTATCGACACATTTGGACACATTAGGACCCATATGCGTCAAGACACATCGAACGTATTCAGTAAAAAAAAAAAAAAAAAAAAAAACGTTGGATTGGTTACTGCGGTGTCCATAATTCTTTGCGACTGATCAGTGGAAAATCGGACACTGACCTTGCGTGATTCGGCAGAGAGGGTATCAAAGGTTTGCAACCGTCTGCGTCGTTAGATAAAAGGCCTTATCAAACCGCTTTGTTCTTTAACATATACCAAATGGGTTCGGGCAGGCACGTAGCCAGAATTTTTTTCGGGGGAGGCCCAAGGCCTAATTGTTCGAAAGAAAGTATTTCCATGGCAAAAATAAAACAAAAGTTGCCGGGAATATAGAAGGCCGGACGAATTTCGGGGGGGCCCGGGCCCCCCGGGCCCCCCCCCCTTGCCTACGTGCCTGGGTTCGAGGGAAACGTAGACAATTTAAGCCCTTCAAGTCTTTCCGATATCCTGTAAAGCCTTCATAGCTTGGTCCCACGGGGAAGTTTTCCCAGAGGCTGCAGTAAATGTGCAGACGGTGAAGAGTTATATGTAGCCTATAGATGGCTTGCACTGACGTCACTGAAACAGCCAGGTTTGAGCACCAACATGGCTGGGCGCCAACTCTGTGACGTCACATTTGTGTTATCAATACCTCGCATGCTGGTTCCTTCGCTATTCAAGTACAGAGGCCCAATAATGTTCCAGCGACGTCCTTATCACCCTAAAGGAGGTCAATCGCCGCATGCTTATACTGCCTTGACGTCACTAAAGCCGCCATGTTGGAGCCATGTTGTGCGTCCATGACGTCACGTGCAAGATATATGTATAAATATTTTGTGCACGCAAATTCGGCTGATTTGTATGGTTTTTGCTACTTTGGAACTAAGCTAACACTGAGCGTTACTGTGGGACTGAGGAGCTTTTTTTTTTTTCAGTGTAAGTCACACTTCTAAGAATAATGCACTGATTCGACTACAAGACAGCACATATTTTATAGGTCCCGGCGGTCGCAATACCAAAACACGGGCAATTGACCTACCGCAAAATGTTCAGAACAGTTATGCGGCATGTACTAAAAGCAGTTTTCTTCCTTGTTTATTTTTATGTTCGAGAACGCGCACGTGTGTGTGCATGTAGATGCATACTATGAAAAAAAAAAAAACGATACCAGCGCGTGACACGTAAACTTGTCCTACCCCTCCTCTTTTCTCGTTTGTTTTGTTTTCTTGTTTTTCTTTGTTATTTAGTGACTGGAGTTTATTTTGCTAATTTGCATAGCAACCTTTCAGGGGCCTATTTTTCCACTTGCTCATCACTTATTAAACAACAAAATCTCATGTCGTTCATCGTCATTTAGTTTCATAATGCTGTCCCTGATGACGGATGGATATTATACGTATTATATACTTGTATATGCGTAATGGATGTAACGACGACGTTTAGGGAATCAACAGGCTTCAGGCGGTTGCAAGCAGGTGCCCTCTGTGCAGGACAGGAGGGAGCTGTAATTAGAATCTTTAATAAGCTAAATATAAAGAGTCATGCCGCTGGGTTTGCGAAACTTGCAGTCTATATCAAAATATATATTACGCAGTTCAATATATGCAAAGCTGTAACGCGGACAAAGACTGTGCAAAATGAAGGAATTGTTTGTTTATCGCAAGTACCTTCGCACACTGATTCACGGGTATCGCAGCCGAAACGAAATCGTTGTGGTTTCGCTTCCACGAAGCTTTCCGTGTAACAACGAGAAATGTAGTTACCCTCTTGGAGATTGCAAGATTACTTTATATTACCCTACGTCGACTTATAGTTAGCCTGGTATACACGCATTAATATAAATAGAACATTGAAAATCGTTCTTTCAAAGTAATTGGATCTAAACTGGTACGGTTGTGACAGTAGCCTGCAAGTGTTACCACAGTACGCGCCGTGGAAGCTTGGCAGGTATAAGTTCAAGGACGCGGGTTCGATTACCGCCCACCGTGGCCTAAATTTCGATGGGGGTGAAATGCAAGAACACACGTGTTCATCGGTTTAGGTGCACGTTAAGGAAGCCTAGGTGGTCGAAATTAATACGGAGTCCCCACTACGGCATGTCTCATAATCATATTGTATAGCTTTGGCACATACAACCTCATTATTAGATTGCGTGTTACAAAGTAGTAATCACCTCGCTCTCCCAATTTTCGCTAAAACACCTGGGACTGAAATGATCGAAGGTGCCTTCCTGTGAGGACACTATAGGCATCTGGTATTAATAACGAAGGTCGTTGCTCAAGATATCATTGGTGCCATCGCAAGAACACTTCTTGTAGAAAACTAGTAATAATAATAAAAACCAGAGCGACAAGAGTTATTCGGATCGCAAGATGGAACACGTTTCTGGGGAGTAATGAACTTAGTTAATTGCTGTATAACTTATAACAACTGTGATAATGTCAAAAGAGTATAAGGTTGTAAAGTTGCGCTTATATGTTCCTCTCGGGCATTGGTGGATTAACCGTGTAGCTCCGCTATCAAAGCTAAACGTTACATATAATCTCTCAAGCTTTACTGTTACTTGACTATGATCGCACTGCCCTGTCACCGCAAGGCCCTGAGGGAGACGGTGTGGCATTACGCCGAACGCGCATTTGCAAAATGTGGTTTTTACATACAGTGCCCAGGCACGCGCTATATCAGTATGTTTCATTATGGCTGCGAAGTGCCGAGGGCGCTGTTGCGAAATGATGCTTAGCGATAATTCATACCGTGATATCAACGTGCATCATTTGTTTCCACATTATTACACACACGTGTTAACATGCTCTGGAGAGATAGTACTATGTATATTTGCCCCCTGCATACAGCTCGTATCAGGCGGTCAACGCATCTTTACGTATATGTAATGTATCCCTATTGTCATTTCAACGAACATGTAGATGCTAGTGATGCAGCGTTGCTGAAGTACACGCGCACCGGAACTATATATACGCGTGAATGAATCACAATTGCGCGTTTACTCAAGCCACTTTACGCAGTGTAAGTATTTGTGACTCTATAGCTATAGCAACTGGCCAGCAAGAACTGACGGATACGGGAAGCATCTGCGCGTGTCTTGACATGCCGGTATAAAAGTAGACCCCTTTTGAATCTGCGGATACTCTCAAAAGCTTTCTGCATCATGTTGTGAGCTTTCGTGCAGAACCTGTACCAACGTTCGGGTCAAATTCATGTCTATTTCAGCCTTTAGATAGTTTAGCACGAACCCCAGTACACAAGAACAGGCAGCAAGAGCAGCATCACTACGAACGCATTCGGGTGCTCGGGGCAAATCTGTTTATAACCTTATCATGCGAAATTTTCTCAATAAGAATCTTTCTTGGAACATCTGCCCCCCACACATGAACTTGCAAAGCGCAGCATTACGTTTGCTAAAATATATTGACTAATTCATACGAAGCGAAACCAAAAACGAAGACACGTGTAGCAAATTCTCGAAAATTTATCGTAACCCATGGAGCCCTTATCACGTGTGAGGTTGAAACCCAGACATTCACGTTCGATCACCACACAGCGTTGCAACGGTCATACCCGCAGTGCATTCACAGCGTTGATAAACTCGACACGTGATGTGCCAAATCGGAGCCCCGCAGTGCGCGACTGCAGAGGCTGAAAACGCGCGGGCAGACGCTTCCGCGTGCAGACCGCTCGTTTCTCGCCGCCAAGTGCTCGCGGGGCGCAACGTGTGACGGGCGAGCACCCCCCCGTCCGGCGTGGCACCCGAACTAACGACCTGGGGACGCAGACGCCAGTCCCCGGTGGTTAGCTCGAATGAGAGGCGCGGCGCTGCCATGTGGCGCTCACCTGCGAAGACGACGAGTAACCGAACTGGCCGTACGACATCGCCGCCGCTCGGCCTTGGGCTGGCGCGCGCACACACGACGCAGGGCAGGGGCAACCGGCGGCGCAGCTTAGTCCACTTTAGGGGCACACGGGCATCGGACGACGTCGGGACGTTACCACGGAGCTGGGATGCGCTCCAAAGGGCCCGCGCGCGCAGAGTCCGAGCACGCGCAACGGCGCAGAAATCGACGCAGAGTTCCTCGTCGCCAGCGCACGGTGCATTAGAATTGCGCCGGCGAGCGGCGCGCAGCGTGGCCGCCGTGGGAGGGGCCCCGCATGGCGCCGCCTCCGGAGGCTTGATTGGCAGGGCGCGCTCGTGGCCTGCCAATCAAGCTTGCGGCTCGCGGAGAACAAGTGTTGTGACATCGGCTAAATCAGCGGTGGTAATTTGCGCGCAGCGCCCTACCGATGCTGCCGTTTTCGCGGCCCGGGGCTATGTTTGTTTTTTGTATTCCTGCGGCCCCGTTTGTTTCAACACTCTAGATTACGTGTGTCGCCAAGCTATTTCAATCAGGTTCGCGAGGGCGGTGCGCACGCTCCGACGCACGTGCGACGGTCTTGGCGCCCACGGCGGGAAGAAGCCGACTCGTGCCTTGGCGCCCGAGACGCGTTCGGGCGGCAGCTGCCCCGGGCACTCGCTCGGGGCCCCGCGATGGGCCGGCGGATCGACGCAGAACGCGCGTTTCGCGGAAATGGCCACCGTTCTTCGCCTTGGCGGCAGCTGCGGCACGTGACGCGAGCTCGGCCCCCGGTGCCGGCACCCTTTCCGGGGCGGCCTGATATCGAACACGCCCCCGCGAGCGGTCACCCCCCTGCCTCGCCCCTGGCTGCGCGCCGTGGCGCCAAAGGAGTGTGTGTCTCGAGATAAAACTTCCGCACAAGTGGCCGACACCCGATCAAAGCAGCATCATTTGTGCGAAAGACGTGCCGGTTGTTAGCATGGTATTCTTTCCCCATCAGTCGCTGTCTCTGTTCCCTGTCGCTTCAGCCGGCTCCGAGTACTCCACTCTTCGGAAGCGGGACACAGGGCATTGAATCCGGATGCCGACCACAAAACCTATAGCAGCGAGCAACTCTCCCGAGGGTCATCTACTGTATCAAACCTAACACGGATTCATACAGATTCCGTATCAGTGGTTGTATTAAGCAATGTCTGCCGGTAACCCTAGTAAACCTGTAGGGCGCCATCTTCAACAAGGGCATTCCCTCATGCCGGCGTCACCAAACATACATCCGCTGAATAATCAAACGCTTTCCAGGGAGCTCGGATTTTGCGACCACGGGCCAGCTGTTTCCGCGCCTCCAACGGTCTGCGCATTGTTTGCGGCGTGCGCTGGGAGAACCTGCGCTGATAAAAAGCGCCCAGCTGCCGTTGATTGTCGCGTGGCAGCCGACCTATATTACTGGCAGACAATGTATTGCACACCGTCGGCACTGTATACAAGCCATTTCGGTTTACTATATCATAACGTCCGTATTTATAACGCCTTGGCTTGAGGGAGAACAAAGTTATAGCCTTTTCTCAGTAGAAGTAAAATGCTTATACACTGCAATTCATGAGTAATTATTCTCTCTGTAAGGATTTACTAACTACAATTCTTTGGAAAATGTCAATTTTATTGACTACTTTTAAACGCCCCATAAATAGCTTAGTGGACAGTTTTGACGTTCACCCCATCGAAATGCGGCTGCTGTGGCCCAGACACGAATCCGTTCCGTCATGCTAAGCAACGCAACGCCATAATAGATCAGACGCCATGCATGACTGTTTGATTATGCATAGACGGCTTATTCCTGAGCATCGGTAATTTAAAAAAAAAAGTAATTAAGCTTTCACTGAGTGCAAGTTTACGGTGGTTTGAAGGTTTAGTGTGTTTTCGACTGCACGCCATCCTTTCGTCATTGCTTGTCTGTGTTGTTCTTTTGCGATCTAAGCATGTATACAGTCTATATCCACCAGCAGATAACAGAAATGCTTATTCTTTCGCTGTCTAACGAGCAACGTCAATACAGTAATGAGCACCAGCGACTTCTTCTTATGTACATTTAATTCGCTTTATATACACCGAAATCCACGAGGCACGCATGCTCTACTTGTGCTGATTCTACATCAAAAATGCAGCATTCCAGTGACCAAACTAGCGACAACTTTCCAAACAGATTGCATAACCTGATAGGCCGCGTGAATATACAGAAAACAATAACACGTCCCTGTTTCCGCTTATGAAAGAGTAACCTTTGTAATCGAAGCTTCCATTGAAGAATCAATTGATAACGAGGAAATGAGAGATCATCAGCCCGGTGACGTTGTTTCGATGAGCAAACACTGCAGTCGTCGTTAAGGCGCCTCCTTTTGCAAAATGAATGGCACCAACCCGAGTTTGCACCTCCACAGTTTCTTTGACAGCAGAGCAATCTACAATTTTTTTTTTTTTTTTTCCGTGACGAACTTCCCGTGACGAAGAAGTGACGAACCTTGAATGAAACCGTGCACATGTCGCGTCGGGGAAAGTGACAAGTCATCTGACTTGCACAAGCGGATCGCCTTACCTTCGCATGGGATGTTTGGTGTTTGTTTCGCGCCTCGCGCATGAAAATCGCGGTTTCCCCCATTTCTTTCAATATAGCGAAAGAAATGGGGGAAATCGCGGTTTTCTTGCTGTATATGTACAGCACAAAACTCATGGGCAGCAACTACAGCGCTAGCTTCCTGCAGAAAGTGCGTACAGGTATAGAGTGGTTGGCGCGCATGAATTTATAGATTAATATAAACGGGTAAACACCACACATAACACGCTAGGGTTATGCGCTTCACTTGTGTATTTCAGACGACTTGCCGCAGAGAGTTCATATTATAAAAAAAAAAAAAAACGACGCTTCAGCCCCCATAGGAATGATGGGAAGTACAGGCTTGGGATCTGCTTTTCTTTGCTTCTTCGTCGTTTTGCAGCCAAGTTGACCGCGTCTTGGCAAGACGCGTTTAACAAAAAAAGAAAAAAAAATCTTTGCAGTTCCCTGCGCTGGCTCGGGACGCTACATCTGTGCGGAGCGGAGCGGTACGGGAACGACGCTTAGCTAAAACTGTCAAATACAGCCTGTAAAGCCGCAACGTTGCCGTAAACCAAGAGACCTACCGCGCGAAATCTAGCCAATTTCAACAATAAAGGGCGCAGCTTCAGTGCTTTGCTCCACACCCAACACGTTCCCATGCAAGCGAACACCATATAGGCATTGCGGCAGGATACAGCTGCTGCGCGCGGAACGAAACTGAAACTGTAGAAGACTTTTAAACAGTTCGCTATCTAACGCAATCCAATCCGAAGCCTGTATATTTCCCATCATTCCCACGGTGGCTGAGCGATCGCAGCGCCAGATCGCCATCTAGTCTTTATAGCATGAAACTCTATGACTTGCCGCTTTTTCCAGAACAGCTTCTGCTGCGGCAGGCCTTCATTAAAATTTCATCACTTCCTCGTCGGAATCTATGATGTAATAGAGAGGCCGCCTTTTCTGCGCGCCTGGCACACTATAGGTTTCCATATCGCCATGAAGTTTCGATGATGACTCACTCAAATTGCGTGCAATGATTGTTTTTATTCCAAAAAAGGGGCTATGCAGTTGTGACGGCCTACAACTTTCGCGTATTAACAACTGTCTTCAAGTTGATTGTGGAAAATTAATTAACAATCTTTGTTTATTAGTTGTTTAATATGCATGATTTGTGCATGATTTGTTCTCTGTTTTAACATCTTATGCCATTTACTCTCGTTACATCCTCATGATTAAAAATTCGTTCTCTCCCCTTCTTAGGTTCATCATCATCAGCCTGTCTACGCCCCCTGCAGGGCAAAGGCCTCTCCCATGTTCCGCCAATCAACCCGGTCCTGTGCTTTCTGTTGCCACGTTATACCTACAAACTTCTTAATCTCATCTACCCACCTAATTTTCTGTCTTCCCCTTACGCGTTTGCCCTCTCTTGGAATCCAGTCAGTTACCCTTAATGACCACCGGTTATCCTGCCGACGTGCTACGTGCCCGGCCCATATCCATTTCTTCTTCTTGATTTCAACTATGATATCCTGAACCCCCGTTTGTTCCCTGACCCACTCTGCTCTCTTCCTGTCTCTTAAGGTTACACCTATCATTTTCCTTTCCATCGCTCGCTGCGTCGTCCTCAATTTAAGTTGAACCCTCTTTGTAAGTCTCCAGGTTTCTGCTCCGTAGGTAAGTACCGGTAAGATGCAGCTGTTATATACCTTCCTCTTGAGAGATAGTGGTAGGCTACCATTCATGATTTGATAATGCTTGCCGAATGAGCCCCATCCCATCCTTATTCTTCTAGTTATTTCACTCTCATGGTTCGGCTCCGCGGTTACTACCTGTCCTAAGTAGACGTACTCCTTTACAACTTCCAGCGTCTCGCCACCTATCGCGAAGCGCTGTTCTCTGCCAAGATTGTTCCACATTACTTTAGTTTTATGCATATTAATTTTCAGACCTACTCTTCTACTTTCCGTATCCAGTTCAGTAATCATGAGCTGTAATTCGTCTCCCGCATTACTCATCAATGCAATGTCATCAGCGAAGCGCAGGTTACTGAGATACTCTCCATTAACTCTTATCCCTAATTCTTCCCAATCTAGGGCCCTGAAAACCTCCTGTAAACACGCGGTGAATAGCATTGGAGAGATCGTGTCTCCCTGTCGTACGCCCTTCTTTATTGGGATTCTGTCGCTTTCTTTATGAAGGACTATAGTGGCTGTGGATGCGCTGTAGATTTCTTCCATTATGTTTATATAGGCTTCGTCGATGCCCTGATTCCGCAGTGCTTGCATGACTGCTGATGTCTCCACCGAATCAAATGCCTTCTCGTAATCTATGAAGGCTATGTATAGGGGTTGGTTGTATTCCGCGCATTTCTCTATCACTTGATTGATAGTATGAATATGGTCTATTGTTGAGAAGCCTGTACGAAATCCTGCCTGGTCCCTTGGTTGATTAGGTTAGGTGTTCCGTATAATACAGAGCTTGAGAATTGGGGCCCCAAGGAGCTTGGGGACCCAAGAAGCTCGCGAGCCACCAGGGCGCATGCGCAGAACCCACGACACTCTTCGGCTCTTGCGCTCGCGTTGGCCCAAGACGCAAAAATCGGAAACTAGCGTGGGTCCCCAAGGCGTCTTGGGTCACCAACAAGACGACGCAGCGCGCGCCACGGCGCAATATGAACCGCGTCTCGCATGATTTCAATTTCGCCACGTGTGGCGCTCCGTGCGCATGACCCAACGCAGCCTGCGTTCGGCCCAATTCTCAAACTCTGCTGATCATCCGAACGCAAGTGCAGGCTGCCCAACGCAGCTTGGGGACCCAGCGTCTTGGGTCCCCAATTCTCAAACTCTCTAATGTCCTCAGACCCAACGAAATCCTCGTGACACAACACAAAACATAACTCCGCTCTTATTTACTGTCGACCAGTGGGCTACGATTCTACAAAAAATACTTGTTCGATTACATTGCACGAGTATGTATTCGGATCAGCACCTCCGCAGAATAAGTTGATTGGGTATTTTTCTCCGATTCATCCCGACGTAAACATCGTTTCTTTTACTGAAATCCAGGATTGAACATTACATTCCAGTTCCCCGACTCTACATTTTATCCTATATTGACGCGTCATCGCGTGGCACTTGAACTGTACAACGCATTCCGTCTGCGTTGTCAGTGGTGAAGCATGCTTCATCGCTTTATGCCTGCAAGCATCGTAGATTTGACTCAAAGCATAGATTTTTCTCGCAAACCACTATAACAGCAAAATTATTACGCGATTGACATAAGATGTTCCATTCATCTTGACTCGCATTACGTGAGATGAATTTAGTTTATCACTCCCCATTTAACGATGAAAACCGGCTGAAAGCAGATGTCATTGGGGTGTACACACGGTCTTAAGAGGCTATAATATATACTATATAGGGCAAAGTGTGATGCAGATTGAGCACTCTCAATCAGCCGTGATAATTAGTGCAGATTTTGCCTTCGCAGAAGTTGGACGCACTAAAAGCAAAGAAAACACTTCAACAATGTTCAAGAAATAGGTAATATCTATATCATATGCTAATCTTTCAGCATATATCACAACCTTCTGCTTTTCAAGTGTTCACTAACTTGATCGTCTTACTTTTGAGAACGTTTGAGGCTCTTTTTTTTTTTTTTTTTTGTTCTGGATCTCCGCTTTCAATAAAAACGCCGAGGGATAGCAATAAGAAAGCACGCCTGTACCCTGTTTCTTTATGTCGGTATTGAAATCTTGCATTTTGCAGAAAAGCGCGTATTTACAAAAACGGACGCATGTATAACATTTTTACCAAATTCCTGGTAGCAAGTATGCCACATGAGCACATATGGCCCATACCGGCCGCGTTTAATTGGTTTCTAGATAGGCTGCGCGTGGGAAGCATACTTGGGTCATGTATGTCCTAATAATTTACGCATAAGGTTTTTAATAATAATTGTTGGGGTTTAACGTCCCAATGAGGGACGCCGTAGTGGAGGGTTCCGGAAATTTCGACCACCTGGAGTTCTTTAACGTGCACCTAAATCCCCCCCCCCTAAGTGCACGGCCTCAAACATTTTCGACTCCATCGAAAATGCGGCCGTCGCGGCCGGGATTCGATCCCGCCACCTTCGGGTCAGCAGTCGAGCAACTTAACCAATAGACCACCGTGGCGGGTATAAGGCTTTTTTTAATAATGGTTCTGTTGATGGGTGTGTTTTTAATGATGAGTGTTTTCATGATGGGTGTGTTTTATTGATGGGTGTGTTTAATGATAGCGGTGTTTTCGTATAAAGGCTTTTTTTTTTTATGCCGGCAACACTTTCAGGAGGGATTCAATCGTTCGTACAACGCCATTACAATTGACATCCGAAAATTCCAATATGAACGAATAAGTGTGGCATTATGAAGCGTAACACCAAAGCAGTACTCAAACGACGATTAACTTATTGTACCTTGCTTATGATTTCTGAGTAAATATCCTGCAGAAAAACATCGTCGTTGTCTTGTCTAAATTTTGAATATGGTTGTGTCTTGGTTTTGATATTAAAAGCTTAAATTATGAATTTAGAATAGTAGGTTATCGAAGTAAACGTCCTATTGCAAAGTGAACTCCTGTAAGCGAACTCTCCATTGTGATGTTATTTTCCTTATTCTCAGTCTGCTGTAAGTTTTTTATTTATTCTTTTTTTGTAATTGGTTAACCTTTTTTTTTGCCCCGCAGAACATATAAATGGAGTAGCCCAGGGGACATAAACCTCAATCTCTCTGCAGCAAGCCAGTTAGATCAGAACACAACAGTCTTTGCTGATAGAAATGAGAATTTACTATTCCAACTTGCGGAGTATTCGTTCTGTTCGTAGATAATTAAGGATTAACAACGCTTGTTGTATTATACAGGTAGTTATAGAGATGCAAGTGGTGGCTTTCCAAACGATGACACGACATGAGAGATTTTGCGATGATGCGCAGAGGTACCATTACTCGAGCTAACGCGTGGAGTATACCTATACAGGCAACTTCTATCTACTCGGTAATATTATTGCGATAGCAATTATATGGACACTCACGACGGATTTTTGCCGTCGCCGTCGCCGTCATGTCCCGGACGTCATGTCGCCGTCATGTCCTCGCTCCGCAGCTCGCTGCCTTAGACAATTACGCCGTGCCTCGTTCGTTCTCCAGGATACTAACGGCAGAATACAAACGCACGCGGCGTTGGGTGAAACGCATGGGACGCCACACGTGGTGAAATTTAAATTATGCGAGACGCGGGCCATGCTGCATCGTTGCCCGCGCTGCGTTTTCGTCGTATCGTTGGCGACCCACGCTAGTTTTCCATTTTGGGGTTGTAGCGCCACGCCACTCGTGGCCAGTCGGCCAGCGAAAAAGAAGAACGTCCCGTGGCTCGTGGTGGCGCGAGCTAGTGGGAACGCTTTGGCTCTTGTAGGCTTATGCCACATTAGGCAAGAAACGAGACGGCTGAACCAGAATCACAGTATATATGTTACAACGCGACCAAAATCCTGAGGCTAAAATTACAGCGCAAACGCACAAGACAACCACGAAGAAAAGAAACGTACGACACAATCGCTGACTAACAACTGCTTTATTCTTTCATACGCCAATGCATATATAAGCCCAAGACAAACTTACCGCACATGCGCACACAAGAATACCTCTAAACCAAAACGTGTAACAAGGATGATAGAGTATAGATACGCGAAGGCAGAAGTTATATTCAGATGGGTACAGGGACAAACAAGTAAAGAAGTAAGAAGGACAAAGAAGTTCGTTCGCGCTGTAATTTTAGCCTCAGGAATATGTGCCAACTAGAGCCAAATGAAGTGATATCTTAATCACCAGAATCGACGCCAGCAAGGAACGTGAGCGGTGGCTTCACGTTCCCTGCGCCTTTTTCTTCTCTTGGGGTCGCGCGCTCTGCGGTTTTGTTTGCCGCCCAAAGGAAGGCGCGCTGCAGGGTCTTGGGACAACGCGAGCGCTACAGTCCGAGAGTGGCTTGCGTTCTGCGCATGCGTCCTGGCGGCTCGCAAATTTCTTGGGTCCCCAATTCTAAAACTGCCTAGTGTGTCGCCGTAGTTGGAATGTGCGCCTTCGACTTGTATACTTTGGCATACAGGGTGTGGTCGACCGTGCTCGCACAACTCTCTTTAGGGGGAGTTTTGTACGTCTTGTGCTTTCACCACAAAGTTTGCGTTGAAGCTATGCTAGAGGCGAGTGTACTGCGCCATGTCAGTGCAAATTCAATACCGGTGTCACAAGGTCACTTTTGATCGCGATCGAGCCTGATCTGTATCGAATTGCTTTATCGTGCATGGCTCCTATACGAAATCTGCAAAAGGGAGCCAATCACTGTTGAGAAACTTTATCTCAATCAAGCTTAATCGTGATCAGCTGTGCACCGTGTAACACCGGTATAAGAACACCATATGGTAATTTCCGGATCCCTCCACTACGGCATATATACCTCATAACCATATCGCGGTTTTACCGTTTTGGCACGTAAAACCCCACAAATTATTATTATTATTATTATTATTATTATTATTATTATTATTATTATTATTATTATTATTATTATTATTATTATTATTATTATTATTAAGAACACCCTCTTTGAATCTGTTCAGGGACAGTGACAAAAATATTGACATTCTCGAAATTTCTTTCATTGGCATGGTTTGCACCAATATTCAACACAAATACGTTGATAGTTGGTCGACAAATGAAGGGCGCAAGCTGGTATTAACCTCACACGAAGCAAAAACACCATTGCACGTTAAGAAAAATTAGAAAACTTCGTCACCTTTATTTTTCGTCATCAAATGTACATCCGTACCGAAAAAGTAATCATAAAACGTTACTTGAGCGAAAAATAATTAGTATAGTAACTGTTTGATTAATAATTAATTTACTAAACTACCGTGCACGACAGAAGACTCGTCCTAAGGTAACGACGCACACTACTGAATGATAATAATTTTGCTTATTTTTTTTCTAGCCAGCATTCATGTAGTATCCAATTAAACTATTTCCGTGTGTTTTCTTTTACAACATTACGAAAGTATAGACATGCCTGCATATAGTGCGCAAGATAGTGTACATTAATTCTTCCTATCCTAATACTATAATTACGTTCCCACGTGTGCACATTACACAAGGAACTAATGGTAATTTATGTCTCTCGAATTGTAACCCTGTGCGCGGAGAACGATTGCTGGAGCTTTTCGGGTAAAAATTGCGAAATATCTTTGAGCTTGCTTTGAACGCTTTTGGAATTGTAGTCCGGCATCCCGAATGATTTATTTACGATTAATGTTGATACTCTTTCTTGTAGATATACTAGTTTTTGTTAAATTAATTTCAGTTGCTTTTATTGAAACGTATTTTAGTATAGATCATGTGGCTGAGTTACTGTGATCTTTTTGTATTGGACCAGATACTATCAGAAAGGGCTATTGGTCTCAATGTTCTTGTGTGCCTGTGTGGGCTGAAACTTGAAGAATAACGAAGAAACTCGTGAAAATGTCAAGGACCACGCAGCGTGCGATGGGACGGAAAATGATAGGCGTAACATTGAGAGATCGGAAGACAGAAGAACGGGTCAGAGAACAAAGAGGAGTGGGCGACATACCAGTTGATATTAAGCGGAAAAAAAATCACAGTTTCGCCGCAATGGCGAAGCAATGAATGCGACAGCAATAAATTGTAATGTTATACGAATTACGGCTAGCATGCTGCTAACTCTTTTGGATCCGATCTTGACTGTTGGGCGAGTTGGTGTTTGGACTATATAACCATTTTGAGTAGCGCAACGAGACAGGACAACAGAAAAGAACAGACGAGCACAGGGGCAAACAACTGATTTTATTGAAGGCAGATCCACAGGTTTATATATCAACAAGCTGCGCAGGCGCACCATCCCAACGACTAATTGACATAAAAAAAAACAAGGCGCGCCGCTGCTGTCTGTCGAAATAGCGCGCGCGATCGCGCCCTTTTGATCAAAGTTTGCAATTACTGCTCAAGCGACGCAGCCTGCCCCCCCCCCCCCCCCCCCCCCCCTCCGGCGCCACTTCATGCTCCTTCGCCCGACGAAAGACAGGCCGCGCGTGTACTCTCTTGTAATGCAGGTCCTTCTGTTTACAACAGCTCTCTAAGACTTGAGCGTCGGAGCGCTTTATCAAGGACAAAGCCATTGGTTTAATAATAATAATATCTGGGGTTTAACGTCCCAAAACCACTATATGATTATGAGAGACGCCAAAAAAGCCGTTGGTTTACCAAACAACACACAAAACGTTTAATTATACACTGAAGGAGAAATACTATACACAAGTAAACGCTTAACAAACAGTTCACTGCACACGGTAAAACATTCTCAACTACAAACAAAACGCAAGTTCAGAGATTTAAACTAACCAGTCCTCTGACGCGGCTGAGCAGCAGAGCGGGAGATATAACGAGTTCTGCCTCACCAAATCGCTTCGGGCTGGATGACACAAACGCAACCGGAACGTGGTGGCTCAGGCTTGTTGAGTTGACGCGGGCTGGCTTTGACGAGGGCACGGTGGCTACTGGGCGACGCGCTGAGATGCCCGGAGAAACAGGCCCTGGCACCTGGGTGCACAGCTCGGGCCTGTAGCCCAACTGCTGCTGCTTGCCTGCCAGAACCAGAGTCCGCAGGCCTTGAGGTGGAGTTCGGGCACCATGGCTATGGTGTCCTCGCTCGGGAACGCGACGGCAGGAGGCTCCGGCCGGTTGAAGTCCTGGTGGCTCGGGTCCGTAACCCGACGGCCCCTCTTCAGCGCCCGGTCCGGTGGCAACCTTCCAGTCTCCTTCCCTTCGAACTCCCCGGATCTTCTTCGACCCGGACGTTTCCTCGGTCTCGGGTCAACTTGTTCCGTCCTGATTGGCGATGCTGAAGTTTCGTGGTGCCCAACTATTGGCCCCTGGAATCTCCGTGGTGACTTCCTATTGGGCCACTTGTCCGTCGAACCCTCGCGCCCTTCACGAGGGCGCGATGCCATGCGCCATTCGTGCGACGGAGATGGCCGGTTCGTTTCATCTCTGCTTCAGCCGCGTTCGTCCCCAGTGCTCGCGCATAGAACGTACAATGCGTGGGGCGATGTTATCGATTTGGACTTTATACGGAACATGACGGCCATAACGACGGCAAATACCCGCCGAGAGTGTCCATATAATTTTTGCCGCAATAAAATGGACCTGGGCTGGCAAAGTAATGCTGGTTGGTTTATGGTATTTAACATCCCATAGATTAGGCTGAGGATGATGACATCTTCTTTTAACGTTTTACAATAAAGCATTTATTTGTTTGCTTGTTTGTTTGTTTGTTTGTTTATTTATTTATCGATCGATCGATTGATTGACTCAGTGATTTAGATTAGTTCCTGCAATGAAATGAGAATTTTTTTAGTATCAAACGAGCGTAGGAAAACGGGTACTTGATGGGCTTCGCAGTGTTAAATGGCATTGTTTGTGACTGCTTGATTACATATATCACTAAAACATTTCGAACCGCTCAGATGCTGGGCTTCCTAATTTACACTACTCCACTATGTAATCATTTAGCTGAAATACTGACTGTCATACGGCGGTCGGCTGATACATTGAAATTGCCAAGATATGACACGATGAGCTCTTTCTGGTGTAGTTAAACGATTACTGAACTGTGACACGGCAGTTAATTCTAAAGAATATTGTAGTTTGATAATTCCGACGCGCATACTCGGTTCGGTCTATAATTTATTTGGAAATTACCAAGGAACATACTATTCGAACAGACTGTAAAGCTATATTATGTGGAGGCTCAGCCATAAAAAGGGAGAATTAGGAGTGGTAAAAGCAGGGGGAGCGCTTGTCCTCGATCCTAATTCGAAAAGTATAAATTGGCTAGTCCTGCACCAATTGCTATTCCGAGTGCCAGACGCACTCAATTTCAGCATTCTTGTACACACTTGAGTGCGTTTGAGCGGACACATTTCTATTCGTACTGGCGCGTGATAGTCAGCATGGATTGCCCTGTGGTTATAGCCAGATGAGAAAGGAAATGTTGAACCTTGAATTGATATGTTTGCCCTTTTTAGACAAGGCCTATAGCACCTTTTAATGAGGGCACTTCCCTGGCCATTGATCTGCGCCCTCCATTCCCTCTTTTGCCCATTCTAACAGGCCCTTCGTGTTCTGTTCAGATGCATATTACGAGTCTGCGCCAGGTACATCGCCCATATGAAACCCCGTTGTGCTGGCTGGAAAAATACTATTCAGTAAAAATGCTTCTCATGGCACTGGGAATGCATATAGCAGCCCGCTATATAGAGACATGTATCGCAAAAGTGATACTACTGCCTGTCAAATTACTAGCAATTGCAGGTCATGAGTGCTCACTGGAATCAGTGCCTCAAATTAATAGGCTGGATGTTTTAAGGCTATTAAAAGTTTAATGAAATATATTATAAAAAATAGTAATCATCACAATTAAACGCCCTTAAGTTTGCTGCTCTGGATAACAATTTGCCGTATAGCTCGTATTTTCATCTACACGGCACCTTTAGAAAACTGCCAATTCTCTCAGCAACACTGCAGAGGGCATGCTCATGCACACAAGGATTTAAAACTGGTGCTATTTTCGTACCTGTGAACTGTCCTCGCGCGGCGCGTGTGCTTATGATTATTATCAACATATAGGAAACGAACGGCGAAGACTTCTTGAAGCCAACTGATATGTGGATAGAGAACACCAAGACAACAGAAGAAGATGCAGAGCAAGCAGCTTGAGTAAAGTTTAAAGGTCACTCAACTGCTCGCTAAAGTTCGCTCAACACTAACCATATATAACGAGCCTAAATAGACGATGACAGAAAAGCTGACACAAACGAAGAAGGTACAAAGCTGAAAAACGTCTCATTGCACTCGTAACATTTGAAGCTCATCTGGATGATTCATCTCAGTACCGCCTAAACGTTGTCCAAACACGGTCCGCACGCCGGCAAGTGAGGGAATAGGGAAGAAAAAAAAAAGAAAGCGTAAGCCAGAACTGTTCGATGAGTGACTACAGCATATCTATATATACATATACATATAGTGTATATATAAATATACACTCGGGGGCCATTGGCGGCAACTCGTCGCCGGCCATGGCGTGGCACAGGGCGCACAGCACGGCTTTCAGTCGCAGCTCGCGCGCACCATCATTTTTCACCGCGGGCTTCGCGGGGGCGGCTCTTTCGGCCGCGCATTCCTTCGCCTCCGGGGAAACCGAGAAAGTCGGCGTCGAAGGCTGCCGAGGCCGACCGGGCGCTTGCGCGGTACGACCTGCGTGTCGCCAGGCTGCTGCTAGCTGCCGCCACTACTGCGAGGGCAACACGCCAAACAACCCCCGGACCGGCGTTGGGACAAGCGGCACTGCAGCAGCAACAGCACGAACAGGCTTCTCGTTTCTGTAGCCCCCCTTTCGCCTGATCTTTTGTTCTTGGCTGGCGGACGAGTGTCCCCACCCGCGGCCCGACGCGGTGTCGCCCGCGGCCGAACGACCAAGTCGCGGCGCGTCGTGTTCCTTCGGCCGGGGTCCTCTCTCGCTGCTATCGGCCACGAGGAGCGGATTCAGCTAAAGAGGAAAACGAGAGCAGCAGCGAAAGTGGGGTTCGGACGAGGGGGACGAAGCGAACACTGTAGCCGCACACGGCCGGGTGGTCTGTACTCCAGAGGCCAGCTCCCCCCCCCCCCCTTTTCCCGTTCCTCGTTTGTGTACGGCCCGGACAGCAGAGGAGAAACATGCCGGGCACAGTTACTCTTCTGTCAGCTCTTGTGTCGCTTCTAAACAAACAAATGGAATAATGGTCCCAGTAGGGGAAAAAAGACAAGCGGGAGGGCGTGCGAGAATTCGGAAACGACGATGGACGGCGGCCTGCATGCGAACACGAGGCGCAGTTGGGTCTGGTCGTTGAGCGAGAAAAAGGAAAGACGAGAAAGAGAAGCCGTGGGCTTGTGGTAACCGGCCGGGAAGAGGAAGCGCGTGCCAGCCACCGTGGTTGAAAAGTACAGCGCGTGTAAACACGGCGCTCAGTTTAGTATCTCATTACCCACTTTTGTTCCTTGTGGCTGCAGGCGGGCGCGATAGATCATAAATGTTATGAGCCCGTTAATAGCTGTCCTTGGCAGTCTCGGACAAACGTCCAGAGGCGCCTCATTAATACCGAGAACAATGCTAATCGTCGGCCCACCCTCCCGCCGCGACGGAGAAAGTTATTAGTATATATAGTAATAATAACCACACTCGTGCAGAAACGGCTTCCTCCAAGGATCTGCCTACGCGTTCTTGTTTATGAGAGGGCGCTTAAAGTTCTCGCATCGCTCGAAGACAAAAGCGGCGTCCTACTAAGCCTTTTTTTTTAAGGCGGTGTCTGGTTTTCGCAGCGGAATGGAATATTGCTAAGGTCGTCTCATTGTTTCACTCGGGCCTCATTGGAAAAGCTTGTTTTTTTTTTTGTAAGTGATCAAACTTCTAAAATTGATTGATATTCTGGGGTTCTACGTGCCATAACCAGAACAGGCATACCGTACGCACTAAAAAAAAGAGTAGTGGTATTTCCTAACTTTTGGGTAGTAAACATTTGTCACAAGATCCACTACCTATGTAGCAAGTGCCAAGTTAGTAACTTTTACTACTATGGCACTTGTCACTTACACTTGCTACCCACAAGGAAGTAACAACACAACGTTAGTAATTTTACTACCAAGACAGTCGCTTTCTTGTTAGCACGGTCACTAACACTATACTATATATGGACTACAATTACAATATAATAGATTTACACTTATTTGGTTTATGTGCCACTGGCATTTTCATATCAAGTAGAACAGTGAAACGGTACGGTTGGTTGGATTACCGGGTTTAACGTCCCATAGCGACTCGGGCTATATAAGAGACTTGAGGCGAACTTTTTCTTGGCCTAGTTGGTATTGCTGACTGTATGACATTTTGCAAAACAACACAAACAATAAAGACACGAACACGCCCCCCCACAACGTCGTGTTCGTGTCTTTCTTGTGTGTGTTTTCCCTAACGGCAGAATGTCATAAAGTATATGAGAGACGCCGCAGGGGAGACAGCATTGTCTTCTTACACTAATTAATAATCACTAATTATTTCGTGTGATTATCGTGGTAAAGGCACACCCCAATGACATCTTCAAATAACAACGTATACATAAAGGCATGAATGAACCATAATTGATAACACACACAGAATATCAAGGCTTTTATGCGATGTGTTATATTCTAAGAACAACTTTTAACGCTTTATGCAGGGCCTGTCCGTAAAGTAATGAGACTAGGTATGTTAACCCTTAACCTTTCCCTACCGAGTCTTTTGGCCGAAAACGATACAAAAATACCGATTTTTTTTATTTGCCCATTCAAATATATGTGTCCTGAAACATCTAACAAAATTATTCGAAGGCATTTTATTCGCAAGATACACGCAAAGTATTTTTTTTTAATATGTAGAGCATAGGCTTCACTGCACTGCACTACGGAAAGTGCCCTAACCTCTCCATTCTTCGGTGCAGGAAATGTCTCTTTGAAATTTAAAATATAAAACGGAGGGAAGTGAGGCTGTGAAAACAAACCTTGGACGCGCCGGTGGGGGTTCCCTTACATCTAAGGGCGTCCACTGCCGATACGCCGATACGCGGTCATCGTCCGAATCCGATGATTTAGAGAAACCATGCTGCTATGTGTAGTCGCTATGTGTAGCCGCTGGCGCATAGAGGAGGGCGCCATTTTCTAATTCCGTTTACATGAATCAAGTCCTTTGTCGAGCAAAATGCATGCTTTGAGCGCGTTTTTTAATTTTTTTTTTTTTTACTGCGCTATATGTTGAAGCCGAAGAGAACACAGCAGAATGAATCGGGGTAACTTAACTGCGGCGCCCCCAAATGCCCGTTTCATGGTGGACGAGCCCAGGTCGCCTTCTGTCGGGAAGGGTTTAAAAAGAATTTATTGATGCTATCCGTACGTATTATTTAAATCGGCATCGATACACCGATTACAACGCGATCCATACGCTGCAAAGGCTCCCTGAAAGTCAGCTGCCGTGACCTTCCTCAGGGACTCTGTGACAGCCCGTTGGATTGCGGGAACGCTGTCGAAACGGTGACCTTTCTGGCTTCTCTGGAGCTTTGGGAACAGAAAGAAGTCTGGCGTACTCACATCAGGGTTGCGTCAGCCCTGATGTGAGCTCGGCAGACTTCCCAGCCTTTTCTTTCTTCCTTTTTTGCTTGGTTAGCACTAACACTCATGCGCTCCAAGAGCGCGTATAATCTTGAAACGAATTGCTTAGAGTATAACTTGAAATGATGTAAGAATGGGCTTGTTGGTAGTGTGATACACGGCGAAACTTGTAGCGCACAAAAGGACTCGGACGAAGAAAGTGACGGCAGGACGATGTGCTTACTTCCAACGTTCTAGAAACGTTGCTTCCAACAGAATGTTTATTGAACAGAGGTGAAACATATGTGTTGACCAGTTGCGCGCAGGCGCTGAGAGTCCTGGCTGGGCCGACAAAGCAAAATCAAATGCAACGATAACAAGGCGGCTGGAGAAGATTTTTTTTTATTAAAGCACTTGGAATGCTACACATTGACACGTGCGGAGCCCCGCCACTGTGTTTTGTTTAAGAATACAAATTATTTTGTCGTTAGGTCAATAGCTGCTGTGCGATGCAAGAAGCTAACGCTCTCGCGATTTCCACTGCCTCAATAATCTCGCGGGTTGTCTTATCAGTAAGAGTAATAGTGACTATAGTGCCGATGTAACAGTAATATGCTGGTGCCGATGACGATGCAATTATCAAGTGAAGGTGCACAACCACAGCTCCCGCAAGGCTGACTGAGATGACGGGCTGCTACATTCCGAGAACTGTTAAAATGCTCCCGAAGTCTGCTTTTAGGCACCTGCCGGTTTGTCCTATATATTTATTTCCGCAAGACAGTGGGAAAGAGTAGGCGGCACCTTTCTGACAAGAAACGAAGGGGTTGCTATGTTTCGGGACAGATGAAAAATGGACCGATTTTATAGCTTGCCTTACAAAGCTTCGAAAGTTTATTCGGTGCGGAAGAAACCACCCGTATGTTCGCCTTGCTGGTTATCCTCTTGAGATGGTGTGATATGTCATGTATGTAAGGGATAACAGAGAGGCTTTGCTGCCTTATGCTGTGATCACTGGGGCCACCTGAAGATTTTTGCATGTTCCGTTTGACTGTCATTAGAAGTCCTTCCACTACTGAAGTGATGACTTGGTGTGGGTATGCCCTGCTATATTCAAACGATTCGTTTGGGCGAGAAAACTGGCCTCACATGCGTGCGAACAGGACTTTTCTTAGGGTGAGTTTGGTGATCCCTCGTTTAACGAGCTTGGAGTGGCCTGATGAGAAGCAAGCCTTTACTGCCTTTCTGAAGTGAAGCTGTTAGTCCGCGATAGCGATGGGCGCTTTACGGGCGCGTGCGTGTTGTTCCCGCGTAATTTTCTGTGCTTCAATAATGACTCGGGTGCGATCATCTTTCTGCCTTGGTATAGCAGTAGTGTTTCCAAAGTGAACCTTACAACCACACCTGCTGACATGTTGTGCCAGGAAACCTTCGCTGCCGTTGCGTAGGTTAAACACGTGTTCAAGCAGGCGCTCATTAAGGCATCTACCTCGTCGCACTCGCTACCTGCCGCGCCTGTGCATTTACATTCTGCATTCGAGAGAGGCATCTGCCACTAGATCTCAAAGGCTTGTTAGCTGGGTGGATTCAACCCCTCGAGCGGCTATGGAATCCGGGTGTGTAAAATGCTCAGGTCTGTGTGGAATCGACAAGCGCGCTTGTATCGAAAAGTTCTGCAACTCCATCTTCAGCAGGAGCTTCGTCCTTCCATCATAAGAAGAAGAATGAAGGAGCACGCATGCGGCGCCCATCGAGCACACCACTGATGCTCTTTGGGCGGGTGAGCTCAGGAGGCTGCATTCCGAGGTCTCAGTGAAGCAACGCTTCACAGGTGTTGTGCACACGTGAGGTGACACAGTTCTTCCAGACTGTGTTCGACGCACGTTGAGCTTCGGCCCCAAATACACTGTAGAGAAGATCTTCTTGCCTTGTTCCACAAGAGGACTGCAATAGGTGCGTGTCAAAAGGTCTAAATGTGCCCCAGCGCGGTAAGCCAACCACCAGCAGAAACTAAGTAGTTGGTATTAGTTAAGGCAGTCTTGAAACTTTGGTGGTCTGATACATCTGCAACTAAGGCAGGAAGTTTGTTCCATTCCTCAAGTCCTCGGAAAAAAGTGGTTCGTGAAAGTGGAAGTCCCACAAAAGAAATCGCAACCTCATGTTCGTGGTGAAAGCGTGGTGAATGCGGCACCTGTTGAGGACGACAGGTCCCAAACGATACGCACGTATACTGGCATTATCAGGCAAATCCTCTAGAACACGAATAAGAATGTACGCACACATCAGGCTGATCCCATGATTATAATCAGGGGCGTAGGCAGAAATTTTTTATTGGGGGGGGGGGGGGCACCTTCTTGATCTGAAGTGTGGGCCAGGCAGGCAGATGTGGTCGAATGTCATTTTGTGCTCTTTGTGGCAAAAAAAAATTAGGGCGGGGACGGGGGGGGGGGGCACGGGCCCGGTGTGTGCCACCCCTGGCTACGCCACTGATTCTCATGGCCAAGTGAGAAAGCTCTCGACTTCGTTCGTGCGCCTAACCCCGCGTAATATTGAAATAAACTGGCGCTGAATAAAGCACGGTTCAAGAGAAGTGTGCTTTAACTTCAGGCCACACATGTGTGGCCTGATGTTATGAGCTTTCTTTAGTGATTCTGCAGAATCACCAAAGACAGCTCATAACATCAGTCGTGCACAGCGCACTGGATCATGCAGTCAGCACACGCTAAAGCCAGGAAACGCTAAGTCCGGTCACAGAAGGACACGTGAACTCATGCCCACGGAAAGGAAAGCATGTGCGCTCGTTTGTGCAATTGCAGTAATTTTTGTGACGTATGGTTTGGGGCATGTTGCCCGACACCATGCGTTGGCGAAGACAGAATAAAAGAAAACATGGTTGATCCCTCCGTCATAGGAATCGGTGTAACACAAAAGTGAACCGTGTCTTCACAGGAGTGTATATAGTTGATTGTTTATGGTATACATTCATGTATGAGATGTGGTGGGAATCGTTGCGCATATACAGTCGGAAGAACACAGGAAGAAAAAAATGAAGTAGACGGAAAGAGCGCAAGCTATCAACTGGCTTTATTCATTTGGTCACTGCATATATATGCATTTTTCACACGTCCCAAAGAAATAGAAAGAGGGGGGGGGGGGTAGGGACCGAATGGAGGAGGATATACATGTCAGGATTACTTCACGTCAACAAAAGCTGTGCAGAAATTTTCTTTCCGTGCTATGCCGAGCAACATACGTGTCACTTGTGTCACTTACGCAGTTATCGCCCATTTCCTTATTATAAAAAGCGTCTAACAGCCCACGCCCTACGCAGTCCTTGCTCATGCCTAGGAATTTAACTTTTCTGAATACAGGCTCGCACCCCAAGTATGAACTGCAATGAGCGGGCAAGTTCGCTCCTTCTCTTCTTGAGAGCCATTCTGTCCCTCCCCCCCCCCCCCTCCCTATTTCTATTTTTTTTTTGGACGTGTGAAAAATGCATATATATGCAGTGACCAAATGAATAAAGCCAGTTGATAGCTTGCGCTCTTTCCGTCTACTTCGTTTTTTCTTTCTGTGTTCGTCCGATTGTATGCGCAACGATTTCCACCACAGACATGCACCAACTCGACCAGCAAGAAGTTCTTCATCTATGAGAGCTTGCACAATGTCTATTGGTGTTTGGCAGCTATAGCACAATAGCACGTGGATGCACCCACTTTGACACCTAGTGGCACATCTCCATCCCGACGACTAACGTCCATAATTATGACTTAAACCTTGTGGTAGCTGAAGTATATATAGGTCACATACACCCGGACACAGCATATGGTGAATCCCGCGCAAAGATGTCATCAACAAGTACATAATGAACACTGGTACCTTATACGCACTGATTCAAAGCGTCGTGATCTGACGAGACAAAATGCCAAGGTGTGCGCTCCCCAGTAATAAGGTAACCTACGCCTGTGCTCATGCATATACCAGACAACGTGTCAGGAACACGAGAGCCAGAGCTCATATCTTGAGCCGTGAACGCGGAAAGGCGTTCCGCTGGCGTCTCTCTCGCGGCACCAAAGCACTCACTGCTCGACATTCGCCCGTCGACGTCATGACTTTCTGTGCCGCTTATTGCAGCAGTTTTATTAGCCAGTGCTATTGCACTCGAAGCAGTAGGCGGCGGAGAAACGCCGTTGGGGGGGGGGGGGGCATGCATTAGGAAGCTGCACTACTCTGTCGACAAGTCGTCACGCTAACACGCCGCGAAAGGCAAAACACTTACTACATCATCACCAAACCGAATCATCGCGTACGGCGTATTGCACCGACCGTAAGTTTCCTACAATAATGTATTGAAGTTCTCTGTTGCGCTGAAACTACCGAAGCGCTCCCTGTCGGCACTCGTTAGTGCCATGTTGCAGTACTTTACCGCTTTTAGACGGCGACACCGCCCCGCCAACGAGATCACTGTGAGGGAGCTAGGATATAAGGCGCGCTTGTAGAGCCTCGTGCATGTGCGTCGGTGGCGCAGTGGGTAGAGCGCCGGGCAACTGTCGTGGCAGGCCGAGAGGTCGTGGGTTCGATTCCAGGTAATACAAATCAACGAAACTTTTTCTTTGTCATCTGGTCGCGTAAATACTGACGTCACTTTCGTGACGGAAATGATGCTACCAAAGTCTTGGAACCCCGGCATAAAATATTTTGGTGTTAAAAACTTAAAAACATGTGTATAGTTCAGACCCCTTTACTGAATCCAACCCTACAACGCGTTGCAATGGGGATTATTATGAGGATCTAGCTAGAACGTATTAATTAATGTCAGCCTGGTTTCCGCAAGATAAATACAGACCCGTAACCCGGGAGGGAGCTTATCAGCCCGGATTTTGACACCTCGCTGCACCAGGAAACGTGTTAATTGGATTACCACGTGCAACACAGTTCAAATCTTCCCATGTGCGTGTCCCGGGGCAATGAAAGCATCCGTCTAACAAAATTTACTGCAATCGCACAAACGAGCGCGCATGTTCCCGCACGCCTGAATTCATGAGCCCCTCTGTGACTGGCAGCATCACAGAGAAGTATATTGACGCCGCACTCAAAAGTCGACGCTGAAATGGTAATGTCGCGGCTGCGCTCCCGACTTTGTCTTTCGCTAGTAAATATCCGTGACCGCATCGAGTGGTATATTATAGAAGCATTTTGAGTGGTGACGAGCCCGCAATTGGCGATGATATTTTTCATTTTTTAAATTTCTAGTCTATTGGTCTTATCTCTAAAGTAACGCATATTTATAGCTCTATCAAGTATTATGAAACCAATCGGCTGTATAAAATGCAGAAAAAAAATTCTAATTATGCCGCTTTTTACAGAATACAATGGCTAAAAACTAAGTACACCCTACTCAATTAGTCGTGGTCTTCAGCAAGTGTCACCCCACCCACCCACATCTAGGAAAATGTCTGGCTATTCAGTGACCTAGGCGAATGTGACTCCTCCATAAGAGGATTCGTGAAGAAATAAAAATGTAATTACGAGGCTTTACGTGCCAAATGCACGGTATCATTTGAGGCAGATCGTATAGTGGGGCATTCCCGATTAATTTTGGCCATTGTAAAGTAACAGGACGGTCAATCTAAACAGCTGTAAATACATTTTAATATTAAAAAAAAAAGCATCAGCACGAATCTCAAGCGAGGACAAGAAAATCATTGCAAGGCCCTTCCACTCCGTGAAGATGGTCGATCAGCGAAGCTGTGTAATGTTTCTATTCAACATTTACTTACGTGTCGCATTTAGTGCCCTTTTTATGCCGAGCCCTTTTTATACAACTTTTATGCTGAGGCTCTTTTAGCACCCCGGTGTTTATCACTGGGTTAATCCCGGTTGTTCATTAAAGACTTTCTCAATATTGTGTACCAGTGGTGAGTAGTGGGATTTGGCCAATTTCTGTGGCACATAGGTTTTATTATTATTTTTTTTTGCCCGCGGACGACTTCTTTATTTTTAGTGGAGCAGTGGTGAGCAGTGGGGTTTGCCCAATTTATGTGGCACATACGAATAACTAGGAGTCTTCTGCGAACACCGCGGACGTTCAGGCTAGCTTTGGATGGATTCAGTGTAAAACACGAAGGGACGACGAAACAAACTTTAGCGAGTTGAGTAATTTTTGGTTTCATAGGTCAGGCGTAAAAGACGCAGACGCCGGAGAAGCACGGACAGCACGAACGCCGTTTGTTTTACGTATAACTACAGCTTAATATGGTTTTACGTGTATATGTGTACTTGTTTTTATTCCTTAAATACTAACGCCTATAAACTCTCCCAACAGTTCAATTTTGTTAAACCTTCGAGAAAGGGTTGGAGATAAAGACGGGTTATTTTCAATGGTTGGTTGCTTGGTTTGGTTTATGGGGTTCAACGTCCCAGAGCGGCTCAGCCTATGACAGAGGGCTCCGGGTGTTGGGTAGAACTTGTTACATACAAGGCGCCTTGTGTGTTCCATCGTTCCTTCTCTGTCCGTACCTTGTGCGCAACGTTATACATATATACTAACGCCGCACCAACACGCCCAAGTTGTAACCTTAGTGTTATACACAAACGCCAAAACGGCGCATGTATCTAGACGTGCACAACACTCAACCTGATCATAAAATCTCAGTGTAAGCCCCACAGCCCTCGGAAATGTCACAAATGCAAGCAGTGTTTCTCCACGGGCCAAGAATGACCCCGCAGCTTTAGGCGCATATACATTTGCAGTGAAAATGCCACGAAGCCTCTAGGAACTACGCGTACATCTTCCTGCGTGCAGCAAGTATATAAGTGAGCATTCAAAAATATAACGCTCACGAAATCTTCTGTCTTTTATTTTTCCTAGAATTCCCTAGCAGTATTGCGTGCTAGATGAAGTTGCGTCTGTGGCATCATTTTATTCCGTCATGCAAATACATTTATTAAAATATATATATCGCCAGTATTATCCTTAACCGTGTTTCGCTGTCTCTTCTGCATGATACAGCGATGGTGCGCAACACTAAAGCCATGGCGTTTCTGGAGCGGTGGACAACTTTGACTCGGGTGAGTACGCGATCACTGGCAGATCCAGAGGGAAGGTTAGGACGTCCTGCACCCCACCGTCCTCTTAATTTTTGAATGTATGCCCCCCTGAATATGATCTATCAGGTCCTCCCATAAGCTGATCCCCACTCCCTTCGGGAAAATCTTATTTTCGCCCCTGTACACAATAATGGTTGCGTCAGTTGGAACTTTGCAAAAAAGTATTCTGTCATTCGCCTTTGCTGACTGTTTTACTTGTCCGGAACACTGAGAGTGAATACTTCTTTTTTATAAATAATATTGTTTAATCAATTATATTTGTTTTTGGAACGACCCGCTTTAGAAAACAATGATCTGTGATTTGTTTGGGGCGTCCCCTGACTTACCTGACGCGTGCGTTTGAGGGCACGTATGCTCACAATAGCTATCTTACGTAAGTGCTGCCCGCGACTATAGCTGTCCCCGTAGTGATCGTGCTCCCTGACAAGGCACTAAGGCAGTCTATGATAACCCGCACTGAAGGTATTATATAGTTTTGCGGAATTCCAAGCCCACGGGTGCGTCTTCATGCTACTCCCACTGGCAACGTCATTCGGCAACGTGAAACAAACGCAACCGGGAAAAACCACTACTGGTCAACCGACTGATCATATGTTGGCTCGTGAGGATAATATTTGAAGTCGCCAAAGCATATGTTTTCTTCGGGCTTAGTGGCATTTTTTATGGAGTCAGCTTCATCTTCAGTTAGGATTTACGCACCGTATTTTTTGTCGAGGTTGTGTAACTGATGTTGAGCATTACTTATTTCCTATTGTCCTATTGAACGTGTGCCAAAAAGTAAAAAAGAAAACGAAAGAAAGAAATATACAATTAAGTGCCAAAGAATCCCCAGCAATGTGCGGCGCCAAGTCTGAATGAACCTGTGCAAGAATCAAGTGGAATATAGGTGTTTTGTCATAAATAAATATGAATCACGTGGTTATATTGTATCTGGCAGGCCCCGGCGAAGCAGCTGAGCACGCAGTATACTTTTCTCCTATTCGTTATGAATACAAAGGCGGGAAATAATCACGCCTGGTGCCATTTAGTCCTTCAGTCCTGTTTCTAACTCTTCGGGGCTCTATATGTATATCTGAGCGGGGCACCCCGCATGTATGAGTATATATAACCAGCACTGCAGGTGCTGGACCGCCTGCGCCCTTTTACTGCACGATTTTTACGTATAGCCTACTGAGGTCTTATTGAGAGCGCACTCCCAGCGTGCACTTGGCATGAGACACGTGAACTGTCAGCCGTTATCGTTGCTTTGATCAAAAAAACTACATCCCGTATCTGTTTCAGATGCGCGAAAAAAAGTCCCGAGAAAAGCTGAAACCGCAGCTCGACCCCTTAAGAGTGCCCGGTAGACACTGAATAAACACATCTGGGCCCCCGCAGAGAGTACTGGAACGAGCGCTAAAAAATATGAAACAAAATGCCAGCCAAGCAGCGAGCGGAGCAGCGAGCAACACGGCAAGCAAGCGCGAACTCAAACCGCAGGGTGCCGTGATGCCCGGAGCGCGTACACGGAACTGTCCACGGTGCAACTTGACACTGACCCAGCCGTGGCCCTTGCTTGCTAACGGAAGTCTGAAACCTTCACGCATGTCAGTCGGCTTGTGAAAACCAGTTGGAAAAGATGGATGGCGCCATGTTCTCGGGCGAGCGTGGACGTGTGCAATTCCTTGTGCCCCCCCAGACATCCCACCACACAGTCTCCCCCGCACTCCGGTATGAAGACGCTAGAAGTGGGCTCCTGGGGGTCTTGTAACCTGCTACATTTTACAGCGCTTTTGACAGTTAATTTCGACGCGCTTTGCGCGATGAAATCAGCAATTCCGAGCGATCTCACTCGTCATCGCTCGGTGTGCTGCGTTGTGTAATTCTCACTGTAGCGTGCCGGTATAAAGGCAATCGTGGCTTTCTCAACTCCAAAACCTTGGAATCAGTACAGAACAAAAAATGCCGAGCAGCATAATATCATCTATCTTAAAGCAGTCAGCCACGTTCTCTCTGGATCTTCGCCCTATATAGCTGCACGAATTACTATTTCTTTTGTTATTAATGACAAACAATTTACTTTTCTATAGTAATGCTCTTAGCCTAGAATGAGATATAGAAAGGAGAACAATATTGGATCGCACCACTCCGCTTGCGTGATTACTTGAAATAGCTAGGATGTTGTTATTGGAAAATTCAGAGTGTTATCGGAGAAAGCAGATGGCAGGGAGGACCGGGACCAGGATTCCTAGATCTCCCGCTGTCCAGTAACTTTTTTTTTTTTCATATCTCTCTTCCCACAGTCGATACCAATATTGCTGCGTAATGTTGGTGTTTTGTTTCGCAAGTGCCATCGTTTCATGATCATTCTGGTATACAGGGTGTTTCAAGAAATCTGTCCCAAACTCTTCAAAAGTAAGGAAAATGCGATATTTGCTAGCTGTCTTCACAATTACTTTTATGTGGGGACAGACATCCTAAGTTGACTAGATACATTAATTACAACACTAATTAAAGAATTTAAATTAATTAACTTTTTAATTAGTGGAAAGAGGTGGTCTGGTCAAATGGGAGTATTGGAGCCCGTCCCGCGAAGAGCCCATTCCCCCTTAGAGATTTCCAAAAAGCGGAACTTGCCGCTCTTCGTGCTGCACTTCGGGTAGTCAGTCGCGAACACCCTCAGCGATGGTCAATCTTCAGCGATTCGAAGGCAGCCCTGCAATCTTTTCTATCAGCCCTGCGGCATGGACCATACGAACAATCGCTCTTCGAAATTAGATATCTCCTCCATGCTTCATTCGAGAAAGGACACCACGTGACATTTCAGTGGCTGCCAAGACGCTGCGGTGTGAGAGGCAATGAACACGCCGACAACGCTGCTAGATCAGCTCTCCAAGGCGACAGGCTCGAGGCAATACCCTATATCAAGGACTGATGCTGCTAGCCAACTTCGAGTGGCCGCACAAGAAATCACTCTCTCCACTTGGCATACAGTAAGTAGACTGTACAACCAGCACCACCACTACCCGAACACTACGTCTTCAGACACTTACTGGACGCAGCCGAAAAGATGCCACTCTGCTTTGCCGTTTATGGCTATAGAGTGGCCTTCACGAAGTCATTCTCCATTCACATGGAAATGGCTGACAACCCTTTTTGTGACAACTGTAGTAGTGAGGAGACATTGCAGCACATCTTCTTCGACTGTTCTCGATACAAAGTGCAGAGACAATCACTCGGGGTCGCTCTATAGCTCGCATAGACCACAGACTGATGACGTTAGAAACCATTTTAGAATGTCGTCCTGAGAGGTCATCGCGGATGGAAGCGACGAAGGCAGTGCTCAAATTCTTGAAGAGATCAGACTTGCGTCGGCGGTTATAGACCAATAGCGATATTGTGACTGTGAGGCGTGTGACTTCGTGCGTGCGTCCTCCCCCTCTCTCTCTCTTTCTCTCTACCTCTATCTCTAAAACTCCCCATCCCACTCCCCAGTGTAGGGTAGCACACCAGTTTTTCTAGACTGGTTAACATCCCTACCTTTCCTTTCTCTCCGGTTCCTTCCTTCCTTCCTCCCAAAAAGCGGCCACTGGTAATTTCAGCAAAGTGACGAAATCTAACCAATTACGGCAGTGAAATCGAAACCGAAACGCGGAAGAGCGCAACAGCATATTCTTCCGTGACGTCTACCATAAGCGACCGTCGTTATATCAACCATCGATCGACTTTGTTTGGTGTGTGTGTGTGGGCTGAGCTTGCGATTATGGGATGCGTGGAGCACGTACGTTAACGAATGCAGAAGAACTAACACCACTGAATTCGTTGTCGTAAACAGTGGCGTCCCTGTGATCGTCTGCTAGTTGCGCTCATCGGCGCTTCGGTTTCGGTTCCGCCGGTGAATTTGGCTGAGTTCAATTACTCCGCCATAATTACCAGAGGCCGCTTTTTCGAAATCTGAAAGCGGCAATGGTCTCTTCGCAGGAAGGACTTCAAATCTCCCATTTGATCCGGCCGCCTATCTCCACTAATGAAAAAGTTAATTACTTTAATTTATTCAATTACTGTCGTAATTGATGTCTCTAGTCATCTTAAGGTGTCTGCCGACATAGGAAAAGTAATTATGAAGGCACCAAGCAAATATTCAATTTGCCTTACTTTTGAGGATTTTCAGACACATTTATTGAAACACCCTGTATACGAGCTGCTTACGCAATCGTATACGCAATCACCCATCATGCAGGTGACTCTCCGCTTCACGTTCAGCGTCATTTCGGCTGTGAAGTCAACATTAGGCAAGTTACTCCGTGACTCTTAATTGGTAGAAACATATAAAGTTTCGGGTTGAATACGCCATTACTTTATTATACAATGCACAGGAAGATACTGAACTTAATTAAAACGTTTAGCCACATTTCTCGATTGTGTATACGGTTTGCTATTTCCCGCAGCGGGAATGAACTGATAGGTTGATTGGGACCGAAGAACAATGTAAAGGCAGTAAGTCACGCAGAACTATCGTTTTAATCAATTCAAGACCTTTTTTATATCTCTAGAACTAGAACTCCAATAGAGAACCAGTCACTGCAAAGCTAAACTTGAGGCTTGCCCCATTCTAGCTCTTGTATCTATAACGTCCTCCTTGACTCCCGCCTTTCAATCCTTCCTGCGCTCTTCGCCAACTCTAAATGCAGAATCGAGCACACAAGTAATTTTTATATCCATCGTGTATTATTTGAAGTCTCGAACCTGATTCTTTTAGCGAAAGTGTTGGAGACGAGCCGATTATATGAGCGGCAAAGAACACGGTGTAGACGACTTCACTGTTCCAGTCTGAAGAGATCTTCGATCGTTTTCAGTTGCGGTGATTTTCCAATCCCCTTGAACAGCCGTCGCGCGCAAAAACAGCCAACGCGTAATTATACTTTCTACAAGAGGTCTTCGTGTTTATACAGAATTTATAGGGGCCGGTTTTCACGCACCCATATAGCCTTCACGTGCTTGCGGCTGCATTTCTGATGAGCAGCGAGTGCGAAAGCGTCTGCGTACACATATGTTTCTTTGCAGCCCAGGAACTTACACCAGCATTTCAATTAAGTCGTATTCATGTCAACAGAAAGAGCGAGAGAGAAGCTACAAGAGTTAACTAACAGAAACAGAGCCATTCAGCTTGATGTACGGGCATTCCATTATGCCCGAAGGTCAGCAACGTGAGCTTAATTCCTACCGTCGCGCCACGGAGGTGTGCGGTAAAGCTTCCCGCTGCATCGGGAAAGCGTACATATGCTTCATCGTTTCGAGAGGACACACGTAGGCAGGCGGATCCTGGGCATATAATTTTTGCGGCTGAATCGCCTCGCATCGCTACAGCGTAAGCTAGAGCATCCGTTTTAAAACAGCCTGATAACGCTGGTAGCGCAGTGCGCCACTTCGCACCTCTTACTTGTTCACCTTGCTATTCGTCTATTGTAAGTCTGGACGCATACTGCTAAAGCCATCGGAAAATAATAAAAAAGAAAAGAAAGAGAAACTCACTTTACCCATGACAGTCACGTACAGGGTGCATAAACCCATATCACAAAGCAATGGCCATTCCTTCGCAGCCGAAGCGCAGCGAATATATGCGGCCTGCTGGGAGAGATAATAGCGATGCTTACGACAGTTCAATTCGCACTAAGGCATCCGTTACTTTGACTTGTACGGAGATTTAGTTGGCACTGTCCGCATACCGCTTACCTTCAACAGCTGTTAAGGATATCACCTTTGATTCTTGGTGCATACTGCCCCAAATAAGTTTTTTACGGCGCATCCGGTGCTCTGAAATACTAATGAATAGAATATTAATGAGAACTAACAGACAATAACGCCAAGGAAAGAATAGGGGGTGTTATCTATATAGTATTTAGAATATAAATGTGAAGAAAATAAAGTGGACGAAAAGATGACTTGCCGCCGGCAGGGACCGAACCTGCGACCTTCGAATAACGCGTCCGATGCTGAGCTACGGCGGCGGTCATCCTCCCGTCCACTTTCTGGGGTATATATGTTGATTTAAACCAAGGAGTGTTAGTCAGCGCCAATCGCAGCCATGGCGGCGAGTGTGGAACACTCTTTTTTTGCCTGTTGGGGTCACGTAGCACGTGATCTTTTTACGAGCTGGCAGCTGACCAATAATCCCTCGCATACTACCTGAAGGCATTAAGTCTTCCAGGACGAGACCCTCGCTATGAATGAAGGAAAGCAGATGATTTTTAAGGGCTCGTTTATCTTTGTTAGACACAATATTAATGAGAACTAACAGACAATAACGCCAAGGAAAGTATAGGGGGTGTTATCTGTAGTATTTAGAATATAAGCGTGAAGAAAGTAAAGTGGACGAAAAGATGACTTGGCGCCGGCAGGGACCGAACCTGCGACCTTCGAATAACGCGTCCGATGCTCTACCACTGAGCTACGGCGGCGGTCATCCTCCCGTCCACTTTCTGGGGTATATATGTTGATTTAAACCAAGGAGTGTTAGTCAGCGCCAATCGCAGCCATGGCGGCGAGTGTGGAACATGAATAGAATGAATAGAATGCAGTATAGCACAATGAAATTTGTTAAGGCGAAACTTAGCAATGGGAGTGCTAAATATTGCTGCCTTAGAATGATAAGCCCAGTATAATTTCTGAATGCTGCTTTCGTTCTTCCTTCTAACGCAGCTCTTTGGCAACCAGTCCAAAATCTGCATCAAATTACGGCACATAGAGGTTGGTTGTTGTCATTGTAATCGATGCGAATATAGAACGCCACAAAAAGTGGGAAGGAAACGGTCTTTCAAGTGTATTATAAAAGGGGCACCACTCCCACCCCCTTAATGAAATATAAAATAAAAAAAATCACAGTTTCACCGCAAGGGCGAAGCAATGAATGCGGTAGCAATAAACTGGAATGTCACACGAAGAACGACCAGCAGCTCGATACTTGCAGCGCGCCGCTGAAACACAAACGCCCGAAAAGAACGCACAGGCATACACACTGCAGGACAAGCGTGAACTAAGAGTTGTTACGTCTTTGTGTTTGAGCAACGCGCTGCAAGTGTCGACTCAAATTACGGCACATAGAAGTTTGTTGTGTCTATCTCAATAACTTTATTTCGTCCTGAGGAGGCGATGGCCCCCACGGTAATGGAGAATCAGACGCTCTTAGATATTTCTTTTTCTTTTAAACTAAGGCGCGTGAAGTGACCCCTCTGCGTCTCCTCTCCTGCCACACGGGGCCATCTGGCGCAAGGTGTGGTCGATGCTCTTTGTTTTTTTTTTTTCCTTCCACATCGCGAGTAGAGGTGTGCGCCGCCGCGCCGCGCCGCAGCCGCCGCCTGTTTTTCGTCACGCCGCTCGCGCCGCCGCCGAAATCCCAAGAGAGATCACGCCGCCGCGGCCGCCGCCGCGCAATAATTGCGGCGCGCCGCCGTTAGTCTTTTAATTCGAATGAGGAATCTGGAAATAAAATACAGCACTTCGCCGGAGGAGCTCTTCTCGATGTGTTCATATAATGAACTTTCCATTTCAGCGGCCGCTTAATAGCGGGAGCTCGGCGAGAAGCGCGCCCCCTCTTTCTGGTTCTTGTTCTGCAGCGCCATCATGACACCACGAAGCTTCCAAACACTCTCGTCACAAATGATAGGGACGGAATGCGCTTCAATGCAATGAACGCAGCCCTCAGATATCCGATTTTCGGTGCACGTCTTTTTGATCGTGTTAGCCATCTATGTAGGTTTAATGCGGCCGCTCGTCTAACGCAGCTGTAAGGTCGGTATGCATTCCCTGGATCGTTCTCAAACATCTGGGACACATTCATATGCAAATTCAGACTCGAAAAGTTCCTGTTTCTGTGCATTTCGTCCACTCCCTTCTTACGCTAGGAATGTGCTGGCGGGTTCGGTGCGGCGACGTGGTCAAGAGCGAGGTGACATCACCGCTCACCGCTTTTTCAAATCACTGAATGCGCTCTGCCGAAATGGACTGTGGACATCTCCTTTGGATGAACGCATAAAGAATAGCTCCCCAGAAGTTGTAATATCTTTTTCTTCTCCAGAAATATCACGACTACTGCATAGCCTTAAAGGCGCTGGAAAGCATATTCTTGGAGTCTTGCACCTAGTACACTGTGCATAAATGAATAAATAGATAAGTATATATATATATATATATATATATATATAATATATATATATATATATATATATATATATATATATATATATATATATATATATATATATATATATATATATATATATATATATATATATATCGGTGCGTTAGTACACTTTCTCCTTTCATTCTTACTCGAGTAAATTGATAAATAAATACAGAAGTAAAGAGAGTGGCAAACTTAGAATATAGCTTCATGAGCTAGTTGGTAGGTATTCATGTTAAGAAGACATGACGTGGAAACACATACATAAGAGAAAAGTCGAGAGAGTGAACAGCTATCTTTCACGTAGACCACTATTCGCACTTGATTCATAGATATGGCCTCTTACGTGGTAATGCGCAGATAAATATTTGTGTCTACCTCCGGTTCCGCCGATGTGTGATTTTTCAGTCGTTAGTGGCGTCTCTGGTGTCTTGACTACTCTCCCGTGTCCGTGTTTGCACGCCCTGTTTTTATAAAGGGCCCCTAACAGCCTCTGAAAATACAACAACAAAAAAAAACAAAAACAACGAGCGTGTTATTCTGTCTTGGTGTTTATTGTCTTTTGGTGCACTTCGTGATGCCAGAACAGTAATTCACGTGACATCATCAGGGTACATACTCTCGACTGGTCCATATACGAGAGATAACAGTTGTGAATTGTCTCCCAAACTGCTTTGGTATGCAGCCGCTCACCCGCTCTTGCTTCTCTCGCACGACTATCGTGTGCGATTAACTGATTTCGCTCCATTTTGTGCGTTTGCGACCGCGCATGCAGAGATGACAGACTGTAGCCGACAAGCGCGAAATCATGATAGGTTCAACGCTTAGTGCTGACATCGTACGCGTGCTTTATGAAGAAATAAGTGATGAGGAGATGTATGTCCCCTGTAAGAAGGGTATTGAAGGAGAGAACGAAACCAATGGAAAAGGCGCCGGCTTATATGATTCTTCCAACGGACGCACTCTTTACAGTGGAGACGATGCAGCTTTCCAGGAAAAAGACGAGCCCGCTTCGAAAGATTTCACATATTTTTTATTTCGTTAGCAATTGTATTGGGGGGGGGGGGGTGACACTCAGGACAGGTTTTCACCGTCGCCGTCACGTTCCCTATAAACTCTAAATCGATAACATCGCTCCGCGCATTGCATGTTCTACCCGCGAGTAAAAGCTCGCGAGCGTTAGCAAGGAACATGGCTAAAGCAGAGATGAAACAAGCGCCATCTCCGTCACACGGAGTAACATCAACACGCGTGCGAGGCCTGCCGTCGATTGCTGCTCAAGCAGAAGGAAACGCCCCACCCGTCATTTGCTGGGCGAAGGAGCAGGAAGGGATGTCTGGGGAGAAGGACTGCGTAACTCGAGCAGCAACTGTGAATTTTGACTATAAGGGCGCGGTCGAGAGCGGTGGCACGCGCGCTATTTCGGCAGACATCCCACAGCGAACGGCTCGTATACCTTCTGTATACGCGCTGTTAGCGCTGTGATCTCATTATTTCGCGCTCGGACCACTGATACGACAAACTGACTGAAAACCACTTCTCTCCCGGGAGCGGCCGTATTGCCATACACGAGCGTTTAGTTGAGTTAAAGGGACACTAAAGAGCAAAACGATTTTTCTCATATTAGTAAAGTACTCTTTAACGATAGCAAAACCACCACGCGTGCTGCGAGAAGACGCTTAGAAAGCGAGAAATCGCGCAAAAACAAACTGTGGGTGGCGACGTCGCCTTCAAGTTTCCGCATCATTGTGACGTCACATGTTTTGACAGCGCCTACTATGGACTACGTAGTTCCTAATCGATAAAAATGAAGTACATTGTCCTCTGGGAGGGGCCATAGACTTAATATACTAAGTTTGAGGTAATTTTCTAGAGTCAATGGCGCCAAAATACGATAAATACACTTTGAAATCTGTGACATCACGCGGGGAGATATAGGCGCGAATTTTAAAAATGAAACTTTCAACTTGATTTTCTCCTCTAATAATAAACGTATAATGGCGAAATTAACGACAATACTGTTCTCAGAGCACAATTTATCGATCTTAACCGATTCATTGTTTCCCTTTAAATGAGATCGGAGCAAAAAGAGCTGCTAGCCCTCGTTCATGTAACATTACGGCGTGCACATATCGCATTTACTGCCTCGACCCCCCCACCCCCCCACCCCGCGCCGCGCCGCGCCGCCGCCGGTCCGATGAACCCCGCGCCGTTCACGCGCCGCCGCCGGAGGTGGAAACACCGGCGCGCCGCCGCCAGTAATTTTTGGTCCGGCGCACATGTCTAATCACGAGTCGGTACAGAAAAGGGCCACTGTGTCGTGCGCGTCTCAAGGGCAGTTTTCAAATTGAAAGAAAATGTAGGAGCGTTGCGTGATAAGAAACACGCTCTCCTCCGAGATCTGGGTACCACCAGCGTTAATTGGTGTATATAAATAGCTCGCCGTTATTTAGTCGGCGCAAGTATGGTGCGTGGTTGAGTTGTCTAACGCAGCGCGCTGGGGAGCGATGAGTCGCTGCAGGTTCGTATCCCCCGGGTCGGGAGCTTCGGAGTTTTTTTTCTTCTTCTTTATTTTTCTAGGTGCCTTTTCTATATATACACGTACATCCGGTACATGACGGCGACGGCGACGGCAAAAATCCACCGAGAGTGTCCATATAGTTGCTATCGCAATAAAAAAAGAAGACTGCAAAAAAATTCGGCAGATCTCACGTACCGTGGGAGTCGATGTTATGCGAAGCATGCGGGGGGTAGGTGACTGTGGCGTAACTTTTTACTGAGCGACACGTTACAAAATGACGCTAAAGATTTGTATAAATTTGATACGTACACATATGTTGAACAGCCGCATATGTGTTATATAACCAGCTGTTTACGGTTGGGTAACGCTGCCAATGGCAACGTGGGTATTACCAACACCAGAAGCGGTAAGCTGATATGCAGTGCTTATACGTGCCCCGAGAACGCACGCACGTTTCACGAACCCGTGTGCATGTGTGCAAAAAGTTCTTGACAGTTCTTGAACAAGGGCATCATCACCGTGATCAGTGAGCACCAGCAGCTGGTCATGACTTGTTATAGGATCCGGTCGTGATCGTGGTGACGAGTGGCCCATGTGTAGTGAAGTATGTGGTATACTAGAGCTGTTGGAATTCGTGGATGCCTCAGTCATTTCGTCGACAAATTCTCTGTCGACAGAGCCAGCGACATGTCGGAACCAGTAGCCACCCTTCGCTTTGATGAGGTATAGGCCGTCGAGGCTGGTAGGCCTGGATAGTGCTACGTATAGACCAACATCAGTGGATGGTGTTTGTCGTATTCGTAGACTACCTGGGCGTATGTGGCCTACGTAGCCTAGTCTACAAAGCGGCTGTCAATCAATCTGGCATCATCCTCGGTCAGCATGAGGCCATCGCCCAACCTCGTAAGAAATGAAGAGGACACCGCGTCGTTCCGGTGGACGAAGTGCACTTTACGGTGCGGTGATGTGGACATTATATGTAACTTTCGTTAATGTATTCATCCGGGATCGAGCAATGCTTCAATATAGCTTGCTGAATCATAGGAATACAAACGTGTTTATTAGACTGCTATAAAAGCGGAGCCAACACTGAACTACAGACGTTAATCTGATATGACGCCTGTATTGTAGAAGTACACATCGTAGGAGTATCGTGTAGTGTTTATTGCTTTCTTGTAAAATTAGATAGCCAGCACCACAAGCACAATGGACGTTGCACCGATATTACGCCTGCGTAGGCTGTTTTAATAATAATAATATCTGGGGTTTAACGTCCCAAAACCAAGATATGATTATGAGAGACGCCGTAGTGGAGGGCTCCGGAAATTTCGACCACCTGGGGATCTTTAACGTGCACCTAAATCTAAGTACACGGGCCTCAAACATTTTCGCCTCCATCGAAAATGCAGCCGCCGCGGCCGGGATTCGATCCCGCGACCTGCGGGTCAGCAGTCGAGCGCCATAACCACTAGACCACCGTGGCGGGGCCGTAGGCCGTTTTTCCAAACCAGTTTATAGACCTGGCGTGGCTCAGTGGTAGAATACTTGATTGCCACGCAGAATGCTTGGGTTCGATTCCTGGCGAGATCCTAATTTTCATTCTTTCCATTCGGGGGTTGAGTCAACGCTGCCGATGTTGGTTTTCCTTAACGCTCTAGCATTTAAATTACCAATGTCTGTTCTCGCCGTTCCTAGGTAGATATAAACTGTCAATCACCTGTGGCGCATACCCGTACACCGCGGCCCGCAGTAAACGGGTATGTGCCACACGTGTCTAGTGGAAAGGGTTTGACGACGTACGCGACAGGATTTTAATGTTATTCATGTCATGACCTGGCAATCATATTCGTCAAATCCTCTTACCCTCCCATGCAAATTTTGGTCTACACCATGTTAAGGAGGCGATCATGAGAGCACCCAGACGAAGGCGGCTAGATAGATAGATAGATAGATAGATAGATACGTAGATAGAAACGCTCAAAGTGCCAGAGGTTCGCTAAGAAATGCTTCGCATTTAATAGAAGAAATGGAAGGTACGAGAACAAAAAAAAAGTAAAAGGCACACCACAACACACCGCATCACATGAACAGTACGAGTATTAGAGATAAGAGTCTAATCCAGTGGTTTATAAGAATTCCAACGCAGCCTATAAGCCTCACATTTAGCTAGTAGCCTTGCTTTCTGAGAAATAAGTATCAATTTCCTTGTAGCTTTGCGCTTCAAATGGGTAGATGCCAATTTCTCCTTTCATAACACTTCCTCCATCTTGCGGGATTTCCCTCAACTGATTTGCCATTGTCAGTGCAAGACCATTGAGATACAACAAAACACTGAGTGAGGTTCAGGGAAGATTAAGGCGCTGGAATTTGCTTAGCAGCACACAGCAGCGGAACTTTGGGCATTCTATCAGTAAATGCTCAGGTGTTCACTGTAGTGCCCGCGAGTGAAGGGCCCGTCGCAGTCCATGTTCGTGAAGGCGACGTGCGACGTTAACACATCTAATGCGTAACTTAAGCAATAGAGATCTACTGCGGCGAGTTAAAGTATGGCCAGGTATGCGTGGAGGGCTTCCGAGCATAGCATAATTAGCATAACATGGTGAGGTTCTTGTTCGAGGCATGAGTCATCAGTACGGGACGGTAAGCTTATTAAATGCGAAGCATTTCTTAGCGAACCAAAGGCACTTCGACTGTTTCTATCTAGTCGCCTACGTCTTGGCTCTCTCACGGTCGTCTCCTTAACTTGGTATAGATACCAAAATTGGCATAGGAGGAGATATGACGAACACGATTAGCAGGTCATCACATGAATAACGGGACTTACCTGTCGTGTACGTCATGAAATCATTTCCACCGGTCACGTGTGGCACATACCCGCATACCACAGCCCGTGGTATGCGAGTATGCGCCACAGATGTCGATACCCACCCATATATAGTTTGGAAATCTTAACGGGATATCGTGAAGTGGCCCGTCTCGTGGAAAATTCTGTGCCGGCGTTGACGGCGTTGCGAGTGGGTGACAAATACTGATGGAAACAAAGAATAAAAATTTAAGGCAGCTTTGCGCTACTGGTGCCAAGCCTGAAGGAAGTGCGGAGCTGGGCAGCCTTCTTTGTTTCTCTTAGGTTTTCCCTTTCTTTCTTCCTCTCTTTCTTTCTTCCTCTCTTTTCCAGTTTTTCTGTATTTTTTTCTTTATTTCTATTTATTTCTATTTTTCTTCCTTTTTTTATTTCTTTCTCTGTCTTTCTATTTCTCGCTTGCTTCCACTTTTTCTATTTTTATGCGTGGTTTTCCCTGCTCTCGAAGAACAAGAGGAAGAAGACTCCTCTTTGGCGCGAGCCCGCGTTCAATATGCGACAGTTGGCTATGCTATATGTGGTTTTGCCTGCGTTAATATCACCATCAAGGCGCTCGAAGAACGAGAGGAAGAAGACTTCTCTTTGGCGCGAGCGCGCGCTCAATATGCTACAGTTGGCTATGCTGTATGTGGTTTTGCCTGCGTTAATATCATCATCAAGGCGCTCGAAGAACAAGAGGAAGAAGACTTCTCTTTGGCGCGAGCGCGCGCTCAGTATGCTACAGTTGGCTATGCTATATGTGGTTTTGCCTGCGTTAATATCATCATCAAGGCGCCCGAAGAACAAGAGGAAGAAGACTTCTCTTTGGCGCGAGCGCGCGCTCAGTATGCTACAGTTGGCTATGCTATATGTGGTTTTGCCTGCGTTAATATCATCATCAAGGCGCCCGAAGAACAAGAGGAAGAAGACTTCTCTTTGGCGCGAGCGCGCGCTCAGTATGCTACAGTTGGCTATGCTATATGTGGTTTTGCCTGCGTTAATATCATCATCAAGGCGCCCGAAGAACAAGAGGAAGAAGACTTCTCTTTGGCGCGAGCGCGCGCTCAGTATGCTACAGTTGGCTATGCTATATGTGGTTTTGCCTGCGTTAATATCATCATCAAGGCGCTCGAAGAATAAGAGGAAGAAGACTTCTCTTTGGCGCGAGCGCGCGCTCAGTATGCTACAGTTGGCTATGCTATATGTGGTTTTGCCTGCGTTAATATCATCATCAAGGCGCCCGAAGAACAAGAGGAAGAAGACTTCTCTTTGGCGCGAGCGCGCGCTCAGTATGCTACAGTTGGCTATGCTATATGTGGTTTTGCCTGCGTTAATATCATCATCAAGGCGCTCGAAGAACAAGAGGAAGAAGACTTCTCTTTGGCGCGAGCGCGCGCTCAGTATGCTACAGTTGGCTATGCTATATGTGGTTTTGCCTGCGTTAATATCATCATCAAGGCGCTCGAAGAACAAGAGGAAGAAGACTTCTCTTTGGCGCGAGCGCGCGCTCAGTATGCTACAGTTGGCTATGCTATATGTGGTTTTGCCTGCGTTAATATCATCATCAAGGCGCTCGAAGAATAAGAGGAAGAAGACTTCTCTTTGGCGCGAGCGCGCGCTCAGTATGCTACAGTTGGCTATGCTATATGTGGTTTTGCCTGCGTTAATATCATCATCAAGGCGCTCGAAGAACAAGAGGAAGAAGACTTCTCTTTGGCGCGAGCGCGCGCTCAGTATGCTACAGTTGGCTATGCTATATGTGGTTTTGCCTGCGTTAATATCATCATCAAGGCGCTCGAAGAACAAGAGGAAGAAGACTTCTCTTTGGCGCGAGCGCGCGCTCAGTATGCTACAGTTGGCTATGCTATATGTGGTTTTGCCTGCGTTAATATCATCATCAAGGCGCCCGAAGAACAAGAGGAAGAAGACTTCTCTTTGGCGCGAGCGCGCGCTCAGTATGCTACAGTTGGCTATGCTATATGTGGTTTTGCCTGCGTTAATATCATCATCAAGGCGCCCGAAGAATAAGAGGAAGAAGACTTCTCTTTGGCGCGAGCGCGCGCTCAGTATGCTACAGTTGGCTATGCTATATGTGGTTTTGCCTGCGTTAATATCATCATCAAGGCGCCCGAAGAACAAGAGGAAGAAGACTTCTCTTTGGCGCGAGCGCGCGCTCAGTATGCTACAGTTGGCTATGCTATATGTGGTTTTGCCTGCGTTAATATCATCATCAAGGCGCTCGAAGAATAAGAGGAAGAAGACTTCTCTTTGGCGCGAGCGCGCGCTCAGTATGCTACAGTTGGCTATGCTATATGTGGTTTTGCCTGCGTTAATATCATCATCAAGGCGCTCGAAGAATAAGAGGAAGAAGACTCCTCTTTGGCGCGAGCGCGCGCTCAGTATGCTACAGTTGGCTATGCTATATGTGGTTTTGCCTGCGTTAATATCATCATCAAGGCGCTCGAAGAACAAGAGGAAGAAGACTTCTCTTTGGCGCGAGCGCGCGCTCAGTATGCTACAGTTGGCTATGCTATATGTGGTTTTGCCTGCGTTAATATCATCATCAAGGCGCCCCAAAGAACAAGAGGAAGAAGACTTCTCTTTGGCGCGAGCGCGCGCTCAGTATGCTACAGTTGGCTATGCTATATGTGGTTTTGCCTGCGTTAATATCATCATCAAGGCGCCCGAAGAACAAGAGCAAGAAGACTTCTCTTTGGCGCGAGGGCGCGCTCAGTATGCTACAGTTGGCTATGCTATATGTGGTTTTGCCTGCGTTAATATCATCATCAAGGCGCCCGAAGAACAAGAGGAAGAAGACTTCTCTTTGGCGCGAGCGCGCGCTCAGTATGCTACAGTTGGCTATGCTATATGTGGTTTTGCCTGCGTTAATATCATCATCAAGGCGCTCGAAGAATAAGAGGAAGAAGACTTCTCTTTGGCGCGAGCGCGCGCTCAGTATGCTACAGTTGGCTATGCTATATGTGGTTTTGCCTGCGTTAATATCATCATCAAGGCGCCCGAAGAACAAGAGGAAGAAGACTTCTCTTTGGCGCGAGCGCGCGCTCAGTATGCTACAGTTGGCTATGCTATATGTGGTTTTGCCTGCGTTAATATCATCATCAAGGCGCTCGAAGAACAAGAGGAAGAAGACTTCTCTTTGGCGCGAGCGCGCGCTCAGTATGCTACAGTTGGCTATGCTATATGTGGTTTTGCCTGCGTTAATATCATCATCAAGGCGCTCGAAGAACAAGAGGAAGAAGACGTCTCTTTGGCGCGAGCGCGCGCTCAGTATGCTACAGTTGGCTATGCTATATGTGGTTTTGCCTGCGTTAATATCATCATCAAGGCGCTCGAAGAATAAGAGGAAGAAGACTTCTCTTTGGCGCGAGCGCGCGCTCACATTGCTATGGTTTTGCCTGCGTTACGCCAAGCTACAACGGCAGCGTACGATTATAGCTATACGACAGCCTGGCCCCCTGAAGTGCTCCGCACTTCAAATTCACGGCTTGGCCCCGCCACGGTGGTCTAGTGGTTATGGCGCTCGACTGCTGACCCGAAGGTCGCGGGATCGAATCCCGGCCGCGGCGGCTGCATTTTCGATGGAGGCGAAAATGTTTGAGGCCCGTGTACTTAGATTTAGGTGCACGTTAAAGAACCCCAGGTGGTCGAAATTTCCGGAGCCCTCCACTACGGCGTCTCTCATAATCATATGGTGGTTTTGGGACGTTAAACCCCAGATATTATTATTAAATTCACGGCTTGAGCCGGAATCGAACTCAGGAATTCTGCATGACAGTCAATATCCGCTTTTATGAGAATGTAATAAACACTGCATACGTACACATTTGACTCCGCAAGCTACAGCCAAGCATTCCTCGATATGCCGACAACTGCCACTTATGGTATGTAGCATCATTGTACCGTAGCGTGCACTTCGTTGCGAGAAAAGTGACGTGTCTACTTTAACGTGAGTACCGATGTTATGTCAGACCATGGGCTAACTTTTGTACGCCAGTGTATTTCGCGTGCCGGGTAAGCGCACCATACGCGCACTACTAAATTTACACAAAGACGTCTATCCAGCTCGTAACGCTTGGCTCAAAGAAAAAAATAAAACAAAATACGTCATAGGCTGCTACTCGTTGACTGCTGCGCATGAAAGTGATTCCCAGAATGCGTTGGATCTGCCGAACTTTTTGTACAACTGCAGGCATTTTCAGGCTGGTGCACCATTAAGCGAAGTTTTCAAATAGCTCGCAAACGGCAAAAATAAATCACCCAGACTTCTTAATTCGTTTGATGACGACGGCATAGATACCATAAACATAACACGGCCAGAATTGTTTGCACTTATCCGAACTTTCTCTCATTCATCCATATGTACCAAGCACAATTTCCTTTTCATTTCACCTTAATTCACATCGATATTGTCCAAGCTATGAAATGTAATGGTGTGTAATGTTTACATTGTGTTCATTGGTCATTGTTATATTTGCTTGTTGAATTGAAAACGCTCTCGCATTGTACAATGAATTATTGGTATTTTTTCTCGGCTGAAGACATATTTTTCTAATATTTTACGATTGCGCTATCCACTGCCACCATGTAACACGAGGGCAAAGGGCACCTCAAGATGCTTCACTGCAGCTTTTATCTTAGCCTCCGCCAGTGTTTGCGACAGTTCACAAATGAAGAAAGAAATAACGTGCTTTCCGTCCGACATCACCGTATCCGATCTGCCACGATACCCGTATGCTGTACCGCACGACGAATAACTCAGTGTCCCATATTTGATTGCTATTCGTAACATCGCGCAAACCACAACATAGCTGTGACGTCACGAGGTCAAAGGGTTCGATCCCGGATGCTTCCACCACAATTCAATGCGGATGAAATGCAAAAACGCCCGTGCACTTTACACGCACGTTAAATAAACCAAGATTAATTCAATTAAAATTATTCCTGAGTCGCCCGCTGCAGGTGGCGTGCCTTTTCAGATCGTGGTTTGGGGACGTAAACGCCATAATTTAATTTTTAATTCATGTCAATGCAAAAAGAGCAACAATGATGTCGCTTAACTGCGCTGCATAGACTGAGCAGCGGCCATGGGAAGAGCTGACTAGAAGATTAGCAGTGTTCCCCTTTGTGCGCCTAAAGGGGCTCAATGCCAAGGAGATAATAGAGCTGGTGGCGATGTACTGCGAGAATGTCCCACCTTATGCCATCTCTATATACTATAGTGAAATAGCACCGGTGATTATAAGGGTCAAATGAGCCACGACGGCTAAGAACGGAGTGGACGAGTTTCGCTCGATGAACTACAAGTTGGTCCTTAGCTGGCGTTAAAATAGTGTTTGCTGACTGTTAGGTAGTTGTACAAATAGTGCAACTGGTCAACATTAGTCCAGACTCAGATTAATCTACCACCCATGTCTCATCGCTTATTTTATCGTCCTTTATTTAATACGCTCTTTTAAGCAGTACGTAACTTTGCCGCGTTTCACTTTCAAATGGTGACAGGCCGAAAACAGGGAAGCGATTGCTTAAAAAGTGTATTTGCAGATTATTTACCAGCTGCGTATTTGAAAAACACCATATATACGTTTAACGCCCCGGCATGAAACACTCCGGCATAAACAGGCGGAAGTGACGTCAAAGTAACTAATGCGGTGCCCTGGCGATAGACAGATGTAATTTAGGGAGCGTATACACATGCGGTTGCGTGTCTTCTCAAATGTCTCAGCTTCGGCGCAGTTGAAGTTATTTGCAAGATTCACAGTGACAGAAGATGGAATGAACGTGCAGCCGCTCGCCTGAGCACCTGCACGTTGTCGAACACCGATTATTCTGTTAAAAAAAAAATGAAGCAGGGCAGTCACGTGATCTGATGTCGTTCGCTCCGAAGTCCGAGGTGAGAGCAGTGAGAGCGCCTCATAGCGCTCTGAGTCGTCGAGCGGTGCTCTGGAAGAACCAGCCGAACGTACTTAGAGCGTTCGATTTCGACCAGTCGAATGTGGCGGTTGTCGCTGGAATGCTGTGGAGCTCTTGAAAACAACCAAACGAATGTGCCATGACACCAATCTGATGTCCTAAAGTCCCTACAAACAACATAGTTTTATGTGGGATGCTAACACGACCAGTGAAAATTCTTAGTGGGAGCAGTCCTCCATCGGCGATACGGAGGGCGCGTGATGTGGCAGGTGTGAGCACTGTTTTGGTGGTGGCGCAATTGAGCACTCATCATGGATAGTTGCGCGTCAGTGCTGATGACTGACGCTACATTTACGCTGTCGACCAATCAGCTTTTGTCTGGTCTGCAAAGTAAGCCCAGCATTTTAAGGTCGCATCGTTGATACATCAGCACCCGGGCCTTGATGTGCCTTGCTAGCAGAAGATCGTGTCAGTCAACATGAGCGAGGCCACTGGTTTCACGAAACGTTCCTGGATTCGGCGGATGCCCCAGGACAGTGGTTTGGGTAGTTGTTGTTGCTTCCTTTGTCATGATGCAAACACTGAGGCGATTACCGCTGCCGAGCTCCCTTGTTTTTAGAGCGATAGCTCTCCTTCGCCAGGTACAAACCCAGAAAACGGCTCGTTCCGTGAATTTTACGTTCAAGCTCAGCCAAGGTCATGTCAGCGTCTCTCAGGTGCGTCAGTGCCACAGAAAATTGTTTACACATTGGCCGCGAGATGGCGAAAAGCTTTTGCCGATGAGTTTGCGCCGACGTTTCTTCAGCGTATGAGCGTGTTGATCACGTGCTTTTTTCCACGCGCCTCGCATTGTATCAGCGGAGGAGCGCCGATGCCGGCGAGCAGTGCCTGTGTGTTGTTGCCTTGTAGTACAATTGTAGACGCGGTATAGTTCCTGTTACAAAAGCGGCTGTCTGACAACCGCTTCGGCAGAGCCAGGCATGGATGAAGAAGGAGGAGGAGCGTAGCTGTCGAGCTGTGAGGCTCACAAATGAGTATCGCAGGAACATCGAAAACGGCTAGCCGCATCCGGTCCCCCAGCCGATAGAGCTCGAAAGCTTCGTATGTCTCGTCCTTTTCCCAAGGCAACCAAAACCGAGGTATCGCTCGACAAACTTGGTTTAACCGCGTTCTACCAAGACATTTTTTTTGTCTGCAGTCGTATATACAGCTACCCGGCAGGCCAACCAATGTTTGTCTTGGTGAAAACAGTGAAGCGAACAGGTAAAAAAAGGTGGTCTTTATGGATTCTTTACAGGCTGTGGCATAAACAAAATGGCTCTTGATTATCTGTTAGGTACGCTCTCAGAGAGATTGACCAAGGGTATTGGCCAAGGGTATACTAGAGATATGAATTTCAGTATATGTTATAGTGATACACAAATAAAAGGAGGTATATTCTCAAAGTCGTTTTAATTAGGAATTTTTAAAAAATCTTTAAAGGAGAGCCTGGCTGAAGACCTATCAGAGTGCCAATGACATCGATCGGACTACTGAATGAAATTGTCTATACGGTAGTGCGTATATTCCTATGAGAGTGCACCAGTATACGGAAGCCCCGAAAGACAGTAGGGCAGAAGCGCGCAATGACAGCCTAGTCTGGCTGCGCGAACCAGTTGTGCGCTCTTCCCACCAGACAGCCTTCTCTGTAAACACTGCAGCGCAGCTGACCCCGCTGTCCTGTAACAGTATTACTACACACTGCTGAAGGCCGTTTGAGTCATTGCGCTTGAAGGTGACATACTAGAAATAGTACTAAAACTTTACTTCTTTGTTCATCGTAACTGTGTCATCTACGTGTGCGCGTTGCAAGCGCGTGTTTACGTGTGTATGCGTGTTTGTGTGCGTGTTTCGGTATGCGTATGCATGTATGTGCTTGTATATGCACGTGTGTGTGTATGTATGTCTGTATGTAAGTGTGTGCATTTACCTGTATGTGTGTGGTTTTTGTAATTTGAACGCCTCTCGAACGCGACGTGTCGCTGTGCTCGCTTTCATGCACGCTCTTCCCTTTGTTACGATACGAGCTAAACGAAGTGATTCTTTTCCCTTGTATGTGTCGCAATATAACCCTTCACGTCCAATAACAAAGAAAAACAATTGTACACCAAATTAATCGCATGCAGTGGAACTATTCTGGAACTGTTAGTGCGCGAAATATTATCGTTCTGTGGGATATAGTGTATTCTGAACTACAATGTAATTTTCGTGGTTATGAAACTGTGTGAGCATTTTGCGCACCATTCACAAAATGTGTTGGCAGCAGGCGATATTTTAAATGTCACGGTTTAAGAGTATATGGACATTGTCGACAGTTGGCGCCAAATTTCAAAAAGTGAACAATTCATTCACTGCATTCAGCGATCACCAGCGAAAGTAAACCACAACTTGATATCGTCTCGCGTTTTTGCTGATTCCGTTCTCCGATGCACCCGAAGAACGAAAACTGGTTTCATTCACAAAACTGTTGGTTCTGATCGTTTCTTTTACAGCAAACTTTCAGTTACATAACCACTGTTAGCACTAGGCAAAAGAAAAAAAAAATCTTGCCATATGTTTGAAAAAACGGTGATCCTGTGCGCGTCAGTGTTTTGGTGATATTGGTAGTCTCAAGAGTGTTTTTCAGCCAGTGCGATTCGCCAGCACTCTGTCAACTTCCACTTATGTCGCGCACGATTCATTCAGCGCTGCTTGCGACGAGGGCCTTGTCATTGAGAGCGGTGCCTGCATGCAGACAGACCGCTGCATGCTCGGCTGTTTCACTTCGGAGCCCGTGCATTTTCCCTCGGCGCGCCGCTGAAATCGGGTAGAGCCATCGGAATCTGTGAGAAATGAAATGCTTCGGCGTCGCTCCGCTCGCTGTCATAACCGCCCAGGCCGGTTTTTTTTGAGCGCTGGATATCTCACTTCCTGCCTCCACCGAAGAAAGATGCTGGGGACGTTGCGAGCGATGAGGTGCAGTCGTCACGCCGCAAAAGTACCGCTTTCCACCGCCTCCCGAGACCAGTGCATTTGCGGGGGGGGGGGGGGGGGGGGGGGGAACGCGCTTGAGGCCGGCAGCGGACGAAAGGGGGCGCCCTCCACCGGGCGCGCGCGCGATCGCGTCCCATAAACAAAACAAAAACGCCAGTACGCGATTGTGTCGACTCGGGCGGAGTTGATGGCGAGGGCGAGGGGACGGCGCAAGCCTTCGGGAACCACGCCCGTACACGGCGAGAGATAACAAGACGCTGGAGAGTCCATATTACATACATCATAACGTTCTAATCGCGCGAATATATAAATCTGTCCCAGCCGCTTCTGTGTCCCCAAGCAAGGCACTTAATCAACGCTCCGCGTCTGAAACATTGTGAACGTTTTTCTTCGTCCGGAAAAGCGTCACGTATTACCTGTCTTCGTGGAAGCGCGTTGGCATAAATCTAAAAACATACGGGGCCTTTCTTTCTTTCTTTCTTTCTTTCTTTCTTTCTTCTTTCTTTCTTTCTTTCTTTCTTTCTTTCTTTCTTTCTTTCTTTCTGTTCCCCTTTTTTATGCCTTCGACTAAACAAAGCGTGAAAAAATGAAGTTTGAAAAGTGCTTCTTTTCTTCTGCGATATACGAACATCGTTGAGGTCGTGTTGGGGGTCGTAAAACAGACAGCTTCGGAAGACGAAGCAGAGCAATAAAGAAACCAGAGGAAAATGAGGAAAACGAGAGGGAGAGAGAGAAAAGGAGCGTGAGGTCGAAGAGAGTGGCACAGTCAATTAAAAACAAATAAACGGGTGGAAATTGCAGAGCGAAGTGAAGTCATTTATCGCCGCTAGCGGGTAGCTCGACAAGATGGCGTCGTCCTGCCCACGCCTCTGTTTCGGGAGCTGGCGACGGCGCCATTACTGCCTTGGCAGCCGACAGATAGGAATTCGCGCGAAGAGGGCATCCCGCTCTGCTATCTCGGTCAAGCCGAGAGCAGTGGCGTAGTCGACCCGAAGGGTGCTCTCGGTGATGTTCCTGCGGCGGGTCTGACTGACTCCGAACAAGCGGGCCCCGCGCGGACGGCCATTACGGTCTTTTGGTTTGTGCTTGCAGACGCGCGCGCGCCCCGCGTGCTATCTGTAGGAGGTTTTAAAACGTTCTTGAAGGATCTGCTGCCTCGTCGCTCTTTGTTGCGCTTGGCTTTCTCTCCTGCTCACTGGCCCCGCGCCTAATCGGACGCGCCTTTGAGTGGTAGGTGCAAACAAATCGCTGCGCCACAGCACTGGTCTCGAGCGAGCAAGAAGTCGTGATGCATTGCCTCCAGGGAGTCGCGTATATCGCCGACCCCCGTCTCACGTGAACTCGTTTCACTTGTCTTCTTTGCATTTGTCGCTCTAAAAACGCCATATATGCTGCTCTATCTCCTGTACGAAACATGGCGAAGTTACGAAGCACAGTTTCTACAGCATATATGACATCGACGAAACGCGCGTAGAACGTCTGTTTACATGACGGCGAACGCAACATTTGCGACGTCTTTCCCGTCTCTTGTGAAGTGAGCTTAGCTAATACAGCTACAGCGTGTGTGCTTTGCGATTTAATTAATTAATTAGGTCATTGTGGCTCAGGATTCCGTGTTATATATACATATATAAATTGGCTTACGGGTACCTGTATTGTCTGCGAATAGTACACACACACAAAAAGGTACATACGTATATTAACGTATCCGATGGTGGGATCGAACCTCAGCCTCCCATCCAAAGTGCCCATGCAGGCATTAACCATTGGGTTACAATCGCATGCATGCTTCTCTCGCTCCAGCGCCAACTGCCTGTTCACGTCGCGTATCACATGCGAGAACCAGTGCGCTCACGCCAGTTTCCACACTCTAAAAAAAAAAAAAAAAAAGAGTATGTGTGACTCTTTTCGGAGAGTTCTGACTTGCCACGTATACGACTCTCTTTAAAGAGTCACGGTGACTCTCTTGGTGTGTCAGAGTGGGCGCGCTCTAGAAATGTACCATGACCCTCTAGGAACAGCGGAAGGACACTTATCTGAAGGATCACATTAGGCTACCACTTATAAGGGTGTCAGACGACCCTTGCCGGTAACACTCCTACGGGGGTCAAATGACACACACCGAAGCGTCGAGCGACTCCAGAACTGTTTTAAGTTACTCAATTGACCCATGCTCTACTTTGGCGCGACTACTGTTGGAAATAGTGAAGAATTAATTTCAAGCAAGTCCAATAATACTTGCTGCAGCGACTGAGAAAAAAAAATAATAGTTCAATTTTAGTATTATTTTAATGAAACTCGTCAAAACAACACACCTTTTCCAGCAGAGTAATCTAGAAACCGCGAAAAGATGGTCTGTGATTTCCAATTAAGCCGTTGCAGTATTTCTTATTTACATGCTTGTATGAGTATAGCCAAGTGAAATGTGTGCCTGTGACGTGCATAGTGTCATATGGTGCAAAATAAACTGTAGAAATCGGCATCATGTTTCCATATTTATTCCTTATGATCATGAATAAATCAAAAAGTGGTGACGGCTGGAGGCATCATACTTGTGACTTGCTATGTTGTCGCTCCTGTTCAGCGTGAGCAGCCATGGAAAATTGTATCTGAAAAGCAGGACATGATATTACGATGAGAAAGCGGAATTGCAGTAAGTGTTCGCAAAACCATTCACAATAATAATAATAATATCTGGGGTTTAACGTCCCAAAACCACGATATGATTATGAGAGACGCCGTAGTGGAGGGCTCCGGAAATTTCGACCACCTGGGGTTCTTTAACGTGCACCTAAAGCTAAGTACACGGGCCTCAAAACCATTCACAATAAGTGATTTACACAGACATAATAAAGGTTCACAACAAAACAACAAGTGCAAACAGCCATGGTAAGGAACCAAGTTTTTCACCGTTATCGTGTAAAACAAAACTTGCATATAGTAGCTCCTGTAACACGTCACTTGGCGGCAAACTTGCAGCACAAGAAAATGCGAGCCTCTTTTAAACAACAAACGAAATGGGTTTAGGCTCTATTGCGTGGGTGCCACTCACGTCTTTTCCGACGTCGTGTTGTCCAACAAAAGGAAATGTAGGACTGACTGCCTCGTTGACAGGGTGAACGCCGCTGTTGATTTTCCCATCACGAGTGGTGAGGCGCCAGCAGACCATAGCGACTCCTTCGTTTCCCCGAGTGTGGCTGTCAACTGGAGTGAAGCGGCGCGAGAAGCGATACGGGATTTTGGGAATAACCGACACACACACACACACACACACACACACACACACACACACACACACACACACACACACACACACACACACACACACACACACACACACACACACACACACACACACACACACACACACACACACACACACACACACACACACACACACACACACACACACACACACACACACACACATACACACACACACACACACACACACACACACACACACACACACACACACACACACACACACACACACACACACACACAAGCGCGCGCGCACTGATTATGTGTATTTAAAACAACCTTTTCTTTCAACTCACCGTTACTGTACACACATCTGACACGTGTATTTCGTTTTAAATAATTTCGTAACGAAAACAAGTTTTCAGGCGGGAACATCGTTTCGCAGATAGGCACTGGGATATGCACGATGAAAGCACTTCTTTTCTGTGAAATCGCTTCACAATTTGCTTTCAGAATAAGACCGGCTTTGCGCCGGCATATTCCGACACCCAAGCGCAACCTCCGGCAGTCAGGGGCACGTTGTGAGCGGTTACTGACCACCTGTTTTACAAACGTAACCCATCCTTAAAGGGGTCATGAACCACTTTTCCAAGTAATGATCTAATGGCCTCAGTATCGGAGTGTACTGCCTCCCGAATCGATTGCCACAAAAATTTCTCGAATCCGTCAAGAATCAGCGGAGTTACGGGGGTTTGGCGCACGCTCCCAGCGCTTTCTCTCTTTTCTCGTGCCGACGAGCGCACTGGAAGCAAGACAGGGAGGGATGGCATGGGGGAAAGAAGTTACGCCAGCGCGCGTCATGAAACGCGATCGCTCTCCCGCTGTGATTCGCTTGCGCGAGTGGGGCTACCGTGTACTGAGGAGTGCGGCGCCGGCAAGAAGCGCATCTGATCCGAACGCCGCTCTCGATTTACGTCGGCTATCGGCCAATAAGCATGCTATGTCTCTTGCGACGTACAGCGGACAGACGCCCCGCCCACCGACGAGAGTGAGAACCGGCCTCTGTTTGAAAAGAGGGTGCCTGGGGAAACGGCAACTTCGCGCTCCGCTTGTGGCCATTACGCGGCGCGCACGACTGTAATATTTGGCAGAGCAGTTCATAGCCGTGTCAGCTTTCCGCAGGATGTGTTTTTTCAATCAGCCCAAGGGGTGCTTCATGACCCCTTTAAATACTCAGATAAACACATGCGAGTACGAGCGCCCGAACAACACCCAGCGCGCGCGGACGCCGTACGTCGAGATCAGACATGTCATATGCTAGAATTACCGCACATAGCTCCCACAGTCACGTACACTCACCCGATTCTGTTAAAACGTCAAACGTCATCGCAGATGTAGGCAAACCACGAAAACAGCAAACAGAAACGAAGGGAAAGAGTGCACGGCGGCAGCCGCAACAGCACGCGCCGTCGAAAGCCTCGAGCTTTTCACCTTACCGGCGAGGCGTGTCCAACTTAAGTGACTACCGCGTACGTGCTGGAAACATCGTACTGTACCTGCATATTAAACTACCGTCTTTAAGCCAACAAGAACTAGTATATATAGCGCGTCTAAGTGTTCCATACACATACTTTTTTTTAACACGAAAGTGTTTTATGCCGAGGTCCACCACGGCTCCACTGACGTATTTTCGTCACGGATATGACGTAAAATATACACTAACAGATGGCAAAGAAAGAACTAGAAGAAAAAAAAGTTCCGTTGCCGGGAGTCGAACCTACAACCCCTCGCTCCGAAGCGCGCGGCGGCAACCGAATCGGCCACAGACGGCACATTCTTCAGCATACCAACGGAGACCTATTTATATACACCATTTACCATTGGCAGTACTCCGAGATCGGTAGCACTTCAGCGTGTTTTTGTTATCACTAGCGAGATCGCGCGAAGGGCTCGAAGGGCTCGAAGGGCGCGCTTTAGTTAAATGTCGTCGCCCGACGCGTTGTGCATGATGAAGGTCGCCTCCACAAGGCGTCGTCGCTCGTTCGCGCGCGTTATCTGGTGATGGGGGGTGATTTGTACGTCTTGTGCTCTCACCGCAAGTTCGCATTGAAGTTACAGAGCCCGAAGGTCACTTCGCTCACTTCAGCAGCCGCTTTTGCGAAAGGAGCGTGCTACTCACACACAAGTAAGTTACAACTGTGACAGTTCGTGCTCATCCTGTGCGTGTACTTGTGCGTTCGTTTCGTGCGTCCTTCTTTGTGTTTTAGCAGCGAGCTTTAACTGTCGATCTGTCACAGTTGTTAGTTTGCGCTCATCCTGTGTATGTTCTTTCCGTGCGTCCTTTCTGCTCGAGCAACGCGTTGCGAGTTTCGTGCTGCTTGCCGATCTTCGCGTGATATTACAATTTGTTGCTCTAGCATTCATTCCTTCGCCTCGTGCCGAAACAATGCACAGCAAACGCATAGCTACGCCTGTGCAGACGCGTTTCACTTTCATATTATACCGATTTCTATGACAGAGGGATCAGCCATGTTTTTATTTTTACGTTTCCACGCGCGGAGGCATGCTGCACACTCAATGTCGATAGAAATGCTATTATGAAGTCGACTAAAGCGCATCTCAAAACGACATCTTACACCTTCAGCAGTGCAGACACAATGTGCGATCAGCAAACAATGACCCTTGAAAATGGTTTGCATCGCTCATTTTATGGGAGCTTGTACAGCAACGCGCATAACGGTGTCAACTCGTTTACTGACAGTTTTAGTTGGACATCCGCAACAGCCCCGCGGACGCAAGCTGCTGTTGGAAATGGCTGGCAGCCTACTTCCGCAGAGCTGCTAATTATACAGCTAAAGCTGTATAATTAGTACCTACGAAAGCCGTACACTCACTGTTAACAGGCGCACGTTGTCGGTGTCCGCAGCTTCATGAATATTCCGCCCTTCAAGCGTCACTTCGAGCACAGAGCCTGGCGTCACAGCCACCGAAGATGCGCATGTTCGCTCGAACACAAAACTACAATACAACCCGCGCAACCAACGCAACGCATTCCAAAAGACCGAGGAGACTGAGAGAGGTGGTGCCAAGCCAGCCCGGCTCCGTCGGCGAGCAGATGTTCTCTGGGCGAGCCATGGCGCCACAACGGCTTCGAACGGCAAACGTGCGATATGTACGGCGTATACGGCGGCGCCTTCATCACGGAAGCCAATCGAAACACGCTTCATGAGAGCCTAGTGACTCTTCCAGAAATGCTAACTCTTTTTTTGCTTCTACCTTCCAAAGAGGGTCAAATGGATACCCGAAGAGAGTCACGGTGCCGCAACCCTCTTTTGACTCTTTTTTTTTCTTAGAATGCATTAGGCCTAATATACAGGAATAAACGGGCGAATAATAGACACCCTTATTACTGTATTTCGCCTCGTACGTGTGTCTTCCGGTATATGACTCTTCTCTCCATTCTTCCCTCAGAAGGTATATAGCATTGGAATCGGCCTCGTGAAATCCCTGCGTTTACGTCTCACGTGAACAGCAGCTTACATCTATATAGGCATAGCTTGTGCACGGTGTGGTACATAAACATGAACCTTAGAGCTGTGACCTGTGCGGCGTATAAAAATACACATTGTATGGGATCACAAGTCGCAGATGATGACAATGAAGGCACTTTTACTCGTCTCGTTAATTTTTAGAGCATTTAGTAGGCTGCGTGGTGAAAACTTCGCATCACGTAGATTGCAACGCCAGCATTGAATCTGTATTTGTTTTCTTAGTATTTTGCAATAGTGAGGCTCAGGATGAGGAGGTGGCCTGACGACGACATGATAATGGTGACTATACGCTGTCCTCGACGGTTTAATGGAAAGGATGGACGGACGGATGGATGGACGGACGGGCCGAAAGGCCAAAGCAACCCCCGTTGTTAGCATTTAGCTGCTGTCTCGTTAAATGATCTCACTCTACAACTGTTCGTAAGGTCAAATGCAAGTCGATCTCACTGCCGCACGCAGTGTTGGCGAAGGCATGTCAGTCAAGAAAAGAACAGCAAGCTTTGCCGCAAAAAGAGTGGAACAGTTCCAAAGGTAAATGTTTTTCAGTGTGAATTGTATAAGAAGCAGCAAGTGATAACACAGACAACGCAAGCCGCTAATGTTCGCTGTCTTACAAGGTCAGAGCCACAGGTATATCACACTTTTTGCATAACTATATCCGGCAAAAAAAAAAAAAACAGCCATACATCTCATTTTTTTTGCCAGATTTTTACCTCATCTTTATGCTCGTTCCGTGCGTGAAGTTCTGAGAAAGAGTTTGATAAACTGTTGTTCATTTCAACAATAACTGCGTAAGTAAGAACGATATCCAAAATAATTCTGAATTTTTCCACTATGCTGTGGTTGGATGAGCCAAAACCATTAAAACTATTCTAGAACTTCCTGGTAAGCTTTTTTCCAAAATTTACTGACAAGTGTAATCGAAAGCTCCAGGAGTATCGCAACACGTCAACATTTTACACAAATCGTCGTTAGAACTATGTGCCAAGCTTGCCATGCAGTCGCTGCCTATGCTATGCATGAAACCAGCACGCGCATCCTTGAGACGTAATGTCCGTATTAAAATATTGTGAGCCTCCACCCCCTAATCACCTGAGGGGGACGCCAAGTCTGTCCCATGCCTTTACTTAGTCGGGCATTTCCCGTCGCTGTTTATGGTGCAGGGTTATGGCAATGCACATTTCTGACGAAAATGGCTACCTAAAACCCCTTGTGTTGCATTCTAAGAACGGTTTACTTACCACCTGCGGCCCCTGAAAGCCGTGGACCTGAAATCGCCGTTCCGTGGCACCCACTTGTGCGGCCAGAAATCGCCTGCCGGCAGGAAGGTAGCAGGTACGAGAATTTCCCGTCGTTACCCACTCTTCATTTTTGTTTTTTCTGAGAGCTGCACGGTAAGGTTCCCCTATGGTTGAAGTACCGAAAACTGTAATACGATTTAGGCATGTCATATAATAATGGATATTGGAATAATTTGACCACCTGGGATTCCCTAACGTGCACCCAAATATAAGTGATCCACAGTTTTCATTTTGCCACTGTATGGAAATGCGGCCACCGCATCCGAGTGACGTCATCCGAGTAATCACGAGTGACGTCGCTCGCTCGCTCGCTCACACACACACACACACACACAACACACACACACACACACACACACACACACACACACACACACACGCACGCACGCACGCACACACGCACACACGCGCGCGCGCACACACACACACACACACACGTGCGTGCGAGTTACGTCATAACAGCGCATGTGAACACCAGATTAGCATGAATAAAAGGGTTATAAATGTCCCGATGGCAGAATTTGAACTTTGTACTTTTTAGTACCGAAGCCCGCCGCTACGCCACACGCAGGCGCATGCTTCATGCAGGCGAGAATGTCGCGCATGCAAGTACTCGCGATCAGACGCTTGGCGCGCTTTCCACAAGGCTGGTGGTTTCTTTATAAATTTCTTTAATGCAGTACGGCGCGCGTTGAGGCGGTTGTCACGTTTTTACAGAGCTGACGATATGTCGTCGAGTGGCCCCGTTCAATAGAATGTTGGTGCATTTAAATAATTCATAAACGACAATGCTAAACGCATTGACTGTCACATTCACCGTTGAAGGGTTTCCACGGTATCTTGTTTCTCTCATCTCAATGCGTGTAATTAAAGTTCCCGAATTATTACTTTAAATTTGGATTATAAATGCATAGCAGACAGTTCGCATTCTTCCACACAAGATTATTAAAATTGGAACTGGCTGTTTATTAGTGGCTTGCCAGAACACGGGCTCAGTATAGTGCTCATTGATAGACTCATATTGATTATTCTCTCTTTCTAATAATTGGAAGCATCATGCACAATGCCATTGCTACTTGCCGTTTTCTTTTATTTTCATTGACTGTTTTCGTCAATATTACGCTCAATACCACCATTGGCGGCACCTTCTTTTATATAAAATTCTAGCGGTAGACCTGATTCATTACAAAGGCCAAGTTTCATTTATCTAAACTTGGCTTCTGCAAATATATGATCATGGCTGTCAATAAATATATACACTGCAAGTAAGCATTTACTTCAGTTTTGAGATAAATAACATTATTCAGCACTAGATAATGTAATGGCAAAATATATTCTGTACCTTCTGAAAGTACTTTATCTGCAATGATCAAGTACCTTCCTCAGCACCTGAATTTCGCGAGTGACACTATCTTGTTCAACAGAACAGAAATGTTCAAACCTTTTCAAACAACTTTGCCATGCCGTTGCCTTCGACTTGCCTCTGAAAGACGAACACTTTCTGATGCGTTGCGACGATTGGACAATCGGTCGCTCTCCGTGCAGATGCTGTTGGAGCACCGTGCCCATCGCTCGTCCGCTCACAAGACAGTTAAAGCACTTCTGTGCTACAGGCCTGTGTGAACGCCTTTGACTATTTTATAATGCCACCGCCACATACGCGTAAGCGCATTTTTTTATCATTTCCTTCTTTCATTCCCTCCTCCTCTCTCTCTCTCTCATGTTCTTACTCCCCTTGCCTATACCGCCAACGTAGGGTAACCAACCGGACATGTGCCTTGTTAGCCTCCCTGTCTTTTACCTTTTGTTTTCTTCCTTGCTTCGTTCACTTTAAACAACTCCAGGCACTCGTATTAGAATCCAAAGGTCGAGAAGAGATAACTTGTTATGCATGTGGTCGCCTTTCGGTAGCTGGACATTTTAGGACAACGTTGTTTGTGACAATGGGGGCTAAGCAAAAAAAAAAAAAATACCCGTCTCGCTCAAAAATACACGCGAATCAGTGATCCGATAGAAGACGCTGAGTTATGCGCAAAAATAATAATATGCTTCGTGTGGCACCGCTTCGCGTGAATCTCGCGCGCATCTGTGCATGCAACTTTAGAAAATAAAGTCAATTACGTTCATTGTCGACTGCAGTCGGAGCCGTATTCGTTTATGGTGGTGGTGCTCCCTGGTGGCTCTCACCGGTGGTGGAGAAGTGGTCGAAAGACAACGTTTTATTGAGATGGCAATTGCATGCATGGTCATTCAAGGCGCCTTTGCCATTGTCACCGTGCTGTTCTGGTATGCGCGGCGCATGCGCGACTCTTGCACTTCGAGTTAGGTATTAACTTGAACCTTAGTGGTTGTGGTGGTGACAGCAAGCGATGGGAGAGTGAGAAGTTTATAAGGCTGGTATGTCTGGAGGATTGTCCGATATGAGTGTTATGTCTCCAGAAACGCGGCCGACGCGCAGTCAATTCGGCTGCAAAAATGGTAGAACACGCACCGTCCGCCAGTCACGCTCCGTTAAATCGGCTCAGCAGTGGATCCAGGACACAGTCATGTCATTCGCTGCTTCTATAGATGAGCTTTGAGTGGTCACACACCCGCGCAACAGCGATACTTCAGAGCAAGCGAGTGCAAATACTAGTGTCGCAGCGGAACGAGCAGCAAACACCTTCGTTTCCCCGAGTGTGGCTCTCAACTGGAGTGAAGCGGCGCGAGAAGCGATCCGGGATATTGGGAATGACCAACACACACACACACACACACACACACACACACACACACACACACACACACACACACACACACACACACACACACACACACACACACACACACACACACACACACACACACACACACACACACACACACACACACACACACACACACACACACACACGCGCGCGCGCGCGGGCGCGCGTGCGTTTGTGTGTGTGTGTGTGTGTGCGTGTGTAGCTGCCGTAACGCCGACGGTTTCCCGTCAGTCCACTATCGTGCATCATTGATAACTGGCGCTCTATAACTGCGTTCTTTGAGCGGCGCTGACCGTGCTCGTTCTCCCATCAGCGTTGTGGAAACCTGGTATACCGCTCAGTGCGTTGCTTTTGCTGTGTAGCAAGAAATGTGAGGTTTAACGTCCTGAAACTGGTGCAGTGGGCTGCGAGGGACACCACAGTGGAGGGTTCCGGGTTAATTATGAGCACCTGGGATCTCTGAACGTGCGCTCAATGCACCGTATACATGCCCGAGCATTCTTGCACTGCGCGTCTGACCTTTTCCATCAATGCGAAGCATCCCTGGGAAGCTCTCACAGGTTATGTCGAAACCTCGCGGGGTCTCGCGATGTCTCGCCAGATTATCGGTTCACCGTAAGTAAACGTAATCAATGCAACATGCCTATCGGTGTGCACACAGATCCATCTAAACTACCTCCATAGGTGAGCAGGTTGCTGACTCTCTTTGCACGACTACACGTACAGTAAAGCGACGCACCGTATACCTAAATATCCTCAGCGCAACTGGTAATATATTTCATTCATTCATTCATTCATTCATTCATTCATTCATTCATTCATTCATTCATTCATTCATTCATTCATTCATTCATTCAGGCTTTATTCAAGAGAATTTACAATTGTCTTAGGAGACGCAGCAAAAGGCCCGAAAGGTGCCTGACTAGGCTACGTCACCCAGACAGCAGCTGCAGCAGTGCGATATCTGTCATTTACGTTTACATAACTGCAGGAGCACATGTATGGTACAATACAAGAACAATAAAGAAAGCTCTCTTTTCGCTTTGAGATGAAAAAAACAGAAAAATGGAAAGCAACAAACAGATGTACACATGTGACATTATCTGTTTAAAGAGATTGCACAATATACATTATACAGGATTTAACAACACATCAATACATAACTTAGCACAAAGACCTAAAACTCAGGAAATATTAATTCTTTTACTTGCTTTTTAAATTGTGTTGGGGAGATTTTGTTTTGCAGTAGGTTTATTACACCTGGGTATTCGTTTAAGATGTCTGGTATTAATGTTGCCAATTTTTGTAAACCGTAGTTTGTTCGTGATCGGGATTTGACTATTTTGTTTTTACGTAGTTCATAGGGCGTTTGCTTGATCTGTTATTTTTCCTCGAAATGTGTTCTATTACTTGTATATTGGCGCATTACCTCTAGTGATAACTTTAGTTTAAGTAGGTGCTTTATCGGCAATATATTATAGTAGCTGAAATAAGGAGTTGTACTCACAGCGTATGGGATGTTTCCAACTGCTCGTATTGCCCGCTTTTGCAACGATAAAAGCAAACTTAAGTTCATCTCGGTGGTTGTAGACCACACCAGAGAGGAGTATGTGAGACGCGACTGCATAAGGGCATAGTAAAGCTGCCGTTTAGCGTCAGGGGGTAGAAAGTGCCTTAATTTATTTACTAACCCGATTGCTTTAGAGACCTTAGTTCTTAGTGAGTCCACATGCGGTGTCCGCGAAAGGTTCTCGTGAAATATTACCCCTAGGAATCTGATGGTTGATGTCTGTTGTAGTAGTGTTCCCTGAAATGTCAGCGGTGGGGTTTGTTGATATGCCGTTCCCTTAGCTTTGAATAAGACGTATTGGGTTTTCTTTGTATTGAGTTGAACTTGTTAGCGTCCAACCAAAAGCTAAGTTTTTCTAACCATGTATTCGCCTCCATAAAAATGTCATCTAAATGAATCCCGAAAAAAAAAAAAAACGTTCGTGTCATCCGCATATAGTATACTATATTTTTACAAAATGACTGACTGGGCTAGTTGGTGATCCATTCTGTAAGCGCCTGTCCGTGTGGTATTTCTTTACGTCCTTGTCTACGTTAAGCGCTCGCATTTCAAGCAAGCAGTATATTTTTACGTCCTTCAATATTAACAATATCATTTATATAAAGCAAGAACAGTACCGGTCCAAGAATGGTAATATATTTCATAATGGGTACAACTTCCTTGATAAAGCAAATCTCTCGTTTCTCGAGGTTTCTGGTTTGGTGCACCTGCTTAGTCGGTCTCACCAGTAAAGCGCAGTAAAATATTGCAATATCTCCAAGACCGCCCAATTTTGCGGCCACGTCAATTAGCCGTTCCGCGACCCGATGGGTTTGTCAACATATATTCGACCACACATCGCCTGATGGTAGAAATGTAACGCAACAAAATTGACTCCGTCTACCCACTTGACCATTTCATCACAAATGCATGCGCCCTGTTACGTTTGTTTGCTTAGTGTGTGGCGCATGCACTAAGCGAAGATGGAAGAGGTGGGCAGGAGGGCGCGTTCCATGAGGCATGGGAAGTTGGCATTCGTGTTCGAATAAGAAGTGCAGGCGCGCTGTCTGTGCGCTTCTGAAGGCCTTCAGGCTGTTACGGCCTGCATCTTACTCGACAGCATGCGTATGATGTGTGTAAAAGAACGAAGCATCGTAATGACCTCCCTCATGGTCTTTCTCGGGCAACATCGTGCTGGAACGTCTATACGTGCATCGGCGCCGAAAATGAGATCCAGCGGCGTAACCAAAAATTTCAGGATAATAGTGGACCTGTAGTCCAAAACATCCTGCAGAATCTAAATTTAAAGAGACGGGAAACTGACCTTGCAGTCGCAAAGCTCTTCTTAAGTATTGTTTGTAAGGATCGAGCAGCCACTTGATTCTGTGACGACGCATTGTTCTTAGTGCAGAAAACCTTTGTGAGCTCAGCTTCTAGTCAGCTCTCTTCTGGGAAAGATAGCACATGTGTTCCTAGTCGAAGTAACTGGCGTGGTTTCTCCTAGGTGTAGCAAGAAATGCGGGATTTAACGTCCTGAAACTGTATAGTGGGCTGCGACGGACACCACAGTTATTGGTTATTAAAGCGGTCCTAGCTCCGTCGTTTAAACCCTGCTTTCGAACATGCCTTCCCTGTGACGCCACGGAGAGCCAGTCGTGTTGGCTTCAGCCATAACAGCTAGAAAGATACAAATATCTGAAAAGATAGCACAGTTCACTTGTGAACTACGCATTCATAACGTACTGAAACTTATACCGTGGGCTATGAGTTGCGTACGGTGCAACTGTCAGCCTTGCATGATACATGGGTCGTAGAACCAGATGTTTCTATATAAATGCTGTATATATCCTGCAATGAACGACCAAGGACATTGACCTGTGTCTTAAGAGGTTCGCTAAAACATGTACATTAATTTGGATTGTATTACCAAGTCACGCATTCGCAATAACAAAATTATCTGCCTTACTGCGAGAAAAGCCTTGGTAAAGTAAAAAAGGAAACAAAAATACTTGATCGACGCCTCTCCAAAGTTCCCGTTCCATCTTGCCGGTTTAGATCTTTATCGCCAGCGTCTATTCGGGCCAAATAAAGTTATTTACTAATACAGAATTACGGCATTACATCCTAAACCAACCTGAAGGCCAGTTTAGCAAGTTTTAAATAATTTTTTTTTTCGGGCATACGACCCCGGCTGAAAAAATAAACATTCTGTAAAATGTCTGGCTTCATTAATGTTCCGTAGAGAAAAAATCCAAACAGGGAGAAATTTGACCTTCATTTTCACCAGGAATGGTAAACTTTCCGTCCTTCAAATAAATGAAAATATAGTGTTGGGTGAATACCACTGCAATAATTTGGTGTTCCACTCACATTTCACGTTGCTTTTGGACTGCAAAGCTTAGCGCCTGCATTTTTGACAAAGTGAGCTATTACGAACTTGTCGAGTGTACGCTGCATTACAAGAAAATTTCAGTTTTCATTACCGACCGTGTCAATAATGGCGATGTAAATTGCAGTAGTTTAATTGGATGGTCACTCAGTCAGCTGACGAGGGTTTCAGACACTGTGCACGTGGCGCAATGGAGCCGGCGCGCCGACAGTCGGCATTTATAAACGTGGCTTGCTCGGGTGTATGAGCTTGGCGGTAGCCGCAGCTGATCTCGTCATTTCTAAATAAACAGCATATATTCGCTCGACCTCTTTGCCACGCTATTATCTGTGTATGAACGCGAACTATATTGAAAAGTTTAGTGCAGGTTAGGTTATAAATGAAAACCAGCAAAGAACGAAGGCAAGGAGGGTATAGGAGACTTTATTTGTGGTCTTTTAACTGTATTGTAGTAATTATGAAATAAATGTCAACAAAATAAAGTGATGAAAAGACAGCTTGCCGCTAGCAAGGTCCGAACCTGCAGCCTTCGGATAACACGTTCGATGCTCCACCAAATCAGCTACAGCGGCGGTCTTCCTCCCGTCCACTTTATCAGATATTCCTGTGCATGTAGACCTGGGAGTGTTAGTCAGCGCCGCTCGTAGCCATGACGACGAGTGTTTGCTACAAAGAAAAACGAGCCCTTAAATCCCCCTTCCTTTAGGTTAGAGATGTTACAGTTTCAGTGGTTAGCCTATAGCCTAAGGCATAAGGAAACACCAGCTTATCTCAAACCTTTGCAAGCGAACTTTTTTTTTATTCAGGAAACCACAAAACATTCCCGAATTTTTTTATGACTCATTCGTAATGAATAGCTTTCCTTGATAGAGTAGGCAGGCGTTGGGCTCCTCTCGGTGAAGGTCAGGCTGCTCCCTCCCTCCCTATTTCTTTTGTGTCCTTGTATGTGTCTGTATACATATAAAATAATAATAATAGTTGTTACAATATTAACAACTTATTATTCTGGGTTGCCGTTTTCTTTCTTTTTTTTTTCATGCTATAACTTTCAAGTAGTAAGGATGTAAGTACAAGTGCGAGGAAATTTCTTTGTTGGCTTTTCTCGTACCCTTACTAACTTTTGAAACCCTCCATTTCTTTGGTCAACGTTCCTCGTGGTTCTCTCCTGCCGACCGATACTTCACTGCCAAATCTAACCTCCCGCGATGGCACAAGACACGTGCTTTGTATATAGATGAGACGATCCTATCAAAACGCATCGAAACGTCGTAAAGCTTGTCTTGAGAAGGCTTGGACTCCTACTCTTTATACATATATATTAGGGATGTGCGAATATTCCATTCGATTCGGAAGGCACTTTTAGTATTCGAAATGCTCGAACACCGCAAAACTTCATAATAAGTATTGAAATAAGCACAAAGAATCACACACCTGTGCTAAATTTCGCAAAACGTGATGCACAAATACTCAAAACAGCCTCAGTTGCCACGTCGACGGCGCCGACAACGGCCTTTCCCTATACTCAAACTTTTTTTTTTCCCTTCCCGCTTCCCCAGTGCAGGGTAGCGACATGGTCTCAGCCCTGGCTAAGCTCCTTGCCTTTGCTTTATCATCCCCTCCTCTTCCTCTTCCTACACCACAGGATTGCTTCATAATTGAAAATTTAGGCGTAGTAAATAAAGGCACAAGCATGGAGATAAGACAGATCCATGAACTAGCCATCATTCACATGGTAGTTGAATGATTGCGGCGTCAGTGTTCCCGCTAGTAACCTTAGTGAAACCACCAACGTGGCACTTCCCGCATTGGTGAATGAAGAAGACAAAATCAACCGTGTGTTCGAGGCACGCGCTTCAACTAGAGAAGGATAAGAAAAGTAGGTGAGTAATGGAAACGACTGAGGAACAGCCAGCCAATTAACATTCCTAAATTTCTCACTATAGTGATACAGCTTACATGTGGGAAATTCTTTTAACTCATTCGTCTCTTGGTAAATCCCCCGGGGTGGGTGTGAACCCCGGGGTGGATGGATGATATAATCGTAATCATAATCATAATCATTAACGGACATTGTGAAGAGAAAATTACAACTGGTTGACTCTTCGCAGCCGCTGAGCTTGCGCATTCCTGCAACGCCCTGTGGTCACGTCTCTTCGCTGTCACTGAAAAAGACGAACACCCACCTTAACAGCTCATCGAGCACTAAAATTTCCTTTATCATTTGTAACATTTCTATTCTACAACCTGCATTATTCTAAAGTTCTATGAAATTTTCTAAAGCCACTCAATACTGGCGAATCCCCCACAGTGGGTGTGATCCACGGATACAGGTGAACACGAGCAAGCTCGAAATCCTGAGCATTATCGACAGGAACCGAAAAGCTCAGCCCAGTTCTGAGCTGCGAGCCCAAGGCAGGGTGTTCTACACCCTCTGCTTTGGCTTGGGAGTTCTTTAGTGCCATCGTCCTTGCCTCCTGGAAGGAGCCGACACTACACCGCCGCCACGCCGCCAATTGCGAATCCTGCATTCCATTGACGCGGCGGCTACATCTTCTCGTCGTTTTTCGAAGCACCGAAGTGACGTGACGGTAAGAACACAGATTTCAATGTATGCCCGTGTATCTTTTCACAACCAGGGCGTTCTTTAATGTAGTCGATTGGCTTACGGTGCCATAGCTGATACTATCTCTGAATGTATTCAAGTGCTATACCCATCATGCTTATGCTATAATTACGATAAGCTGCTGCTGTTGGAACTTGCATCGTGGCTGTTATTCCATGACAGAAGAAAAGAAACGTGGTCGAAAAATTACAGCGAAGACAACGGCCACTAAAGCGATGGAAAGAATAGGAAAAATGAAGCGAGTTTATTTACATGGCCTTATTGGCCCGGGTTTGATTCGCTACATTTATCTTTCGTAAGAGCTGTTTGGCATTGGCCACCCGCCTTCTCTAATAATACATCTATAGATACATGTATATATATATATATATATATATATATATATATATATATATATATATATATATATATATATATATATATATATATATATATATATATATATATAATCAAACATTTCGAATAGCTGGGATCTAGTCATACGAACAGCGGCTGACTAAACAAAGCTCTTCCTTCGTAAGTGTTTTCTATCGTTAGCTGACCTCCTTCGCTGATGATGTGCTTCAGGTCAGGATTAGCTGAAATGATTCCTTACGAACAGTTATACTTGATGGGGAACAAAGGAGCGCTAAAGAAACGGGAACGCGAGCAAGAGACTCGCAGACAGGCGTCCTGTGTGTCTCTTGCCCGCGTTCCCTTTTCTTTAGCGCTCCTTTGTTCCGCATCAAGTATGAACCAACTCGCCCAAAGACATGTCCCACTAAGGAACAGTTCTAGTGCAAGAGGTTTTTATGAATGACCCTTGCCTTGTGTTCACAAAACTTTACCGTTGCGTAGGAGCGTTTCCTTATTATTGGAGTTATTCCTTATTCGTTGGGGACGAAGCACCGTCGTAGTCGACTTTGGGAGGGTCGAGTACACCCGTGACCTCCCGTAACTGACGCCTCTATTAAGAACAGGCCCACACATTTCCGGATTATGTCGCCCATTTAGGAATACGTGTTGCGTTTGAATTGTTCGTAAGAAAAAAAATACAGTCAAAAACTGTCCTAGACATATCATCAGCAAAGGCAACCCGTCAATGGCAACGAACACTTACGAACGAAAAGCTTTCTGAATTCGGCCGCATTTTCTCATCGGAGGCGATCAGCCAATGACAAGTACTTCTTACAGAATCGAGAACCTTGGCGAAATCGCCACCAGAGCCTGTATTCACGATATTTCTATCCGTTATCTTGCAGGGAAATACATAAAAACTTGTTTGATTGAGTATTTTGACATATTGCAATGCAAACTGTCGACAAGGCAGATGACGCCACAAACGCCGTCAAAATTCGCACAGCCCTGACGACGATATAATACGGGAACTTATATAAGGGTGCACAGTGTCGCAACCCGTCTTTCCGTTGATACGTATATATCTTCTGCCTTGCCACTCTCCTCGTCAAGAAAAAAGGGTTCGCTTGGTCATTACTGACACGTAACGCGTATTTCACGACGCCATGAAGCTGAGGGAACCGACCAGCGGCAATAATCGCTACGAACGAGCTCTTTGCTTGCTACTGGCCGGCGGCTATGGCTAGCAAGATGTCCGACATCTTGATTGCTTCTGCAGCTGCTCTAACGAACAGTTTTAACGTAAGGACATTTTTTTGTAGATACGGGCGAAAATCTTTATCAACGACATTAAGTCGACAGTAGTTACCGTTCCCTACGCGATGCCTATGCTAACAAATTGACGATTTTATGCGCGGAGCGGGCGGTATTTTAAGCCTCCTCAGCCCGTATGCACGAAGAATGCAGTCGGTAACCAAAAGCTCTTTGTAAGAATAGGCTTCCGACAGGGGCGTAGGCAGAAATTTTTTTCGCTGTTGGGGGGCACCACCTTGATCTGAAGTGAAGTGGGTGCCGGGCAGGCAGATGTGGTCGAGTGTCATTTAGTTCTCTGTATGCCATGGCAAAAAAAAAAAAAAAAATTCGGGAGGTAAGGGGGGGGGGGCCACGGGCCCCGTGGGCCACCCCGTGGCTACGCCATTGCATGCCTTCCGACATTCCTCAACGAAGTACGTGTGATTAGCGGAGGTGATCAGCTAGTCATGGATACTTATTACGAACAAACAGCCCCATGAATTAATCTGACTCCGCGTTCTATATAGAACTGCTTGCAGTTAGCCTGCATGTATGTACATTGTTTGCTGCATGTCAATTACCATCGTCTTCGCAAAGCTCCTTTGTCCGCGACAGGACAGTCGACTTCGCTAACATCGTGTCCGCTATTGCGATTAGCAGGGGCCTCATCTTATACAAAGTGCTGTTACTTACGAAGTGTTTTATGAACGCTGGACATTTTCAGCCTGTACGAAATGCTTCGTTGGAAGCGATTACACGTGTCGCTGTATTTATTTATTTATTTATTTATTTATTTATTTATTTATTTATTTATTTATTTATTTAACCGAAACTGATGGTTACAAATATTTATGTTTGCCATTTTGTGCCGGCTTGTGTTTTTGAGACGTGACGGCGTTGTTTCGTTGCTCCGACTATGTATATGCCATGAATATGTGCAGTACGGCCGCTATGAACCCGACCAGCTCTTCGCAGCTTCTTACGGAGACCCTGTTACCGGACTCGCCTCACGAATGCGGCGAAGAAGAAGCGAGAGGGCGTCCACCAATGCCTGAGCGTGGCCCGGTGGGCAGTCGCCGCTCGGCTGGAAGCAAGTATCAATATACTGTTTGAAAGCAATCTAATCTACATGGCCCATGAAGGAGCTTGCTGGTCTCCTCGCTTCGCGTATATTTCAAACCGCCTTTCTCTTCTCACCATGATTTCCCCACCTTGATGACGTCGTCCAACGGCTGAGTATTGACCTATAGCCAGCACTCTCCCCTTTACCGCCACGCCTACACTCGACCAGCCTCTTGATGTCATAATTCTTTACACGGCTCTTAAAGCCTGAACGCCGACGGAGAGAACAGCATCACATTAACACAACCGGCTCTGTCTTTAAAAGAGTTTACCAGGGTTATACCGTATGACGTGCACGCAACAAGCTTGTCAACCAAGGAGCCTCAAAGCAAGTTGTCTTTAAAAAAAGCGTGTATTCAGCACGGATTAATTTTCTTCACCGAATCTCGGCCAACGTCAACGAGGTTATCTGCTTTATGGAAGTTGACTGGCTTTAAAACGCGACAGCGAATTAATTTGGTGTGGTGCTGTTCAATACATGTTGAGCTTTTGGTACCTCTCGAAAAAAATTTCGTCAGCGCTTCTATTGTTGTGTTTGCTGGCATTATACGAACATGGATACGTATAATGCATTGCTCGGTGATAGAGGCCATTAACCACTTTTTCTATTTACTGATTATTTGTTCGGGTAACGTCCTCTCAAATTGCGTGCCTCCTGTAAATATTACAAGCAGAACACCCAGCTGTATAGTTGTCACACGTTCTTCCAACAGTAATTTCACAAAAAAAGTTGCATTATTTCTCCTGCGCAATTTCACGCCCGGTTGCCGTACTATAAATTTCTTCATTGCATGATATACTCGTCAGATTGTGCATGCAGTTTCGCAAAAGTGTGAACCCCGTCCTCGTCGCTTCAACACTCATTTATAACACTGCAGTACGTCGGAAGGTGTTCGCTTTCGATGATTCCGCAATCGCTATGCACAATATAGTCGGCATGCTTCGGCTTCGAATGCGATGCGCTTGGGTACATTACTACACATTACAGGTGTCGTGTTATGACTTCCGAAGATATTCACTATACCGCAGCGCACTGTTGAATGTCAGTATCAATACTCGGCCCCTCCACCACAAATATGTTACGTAAAATGACACGAGGCGTGACTATTTACAAGTGTATTTGCTCTGAGGTGCACAGCATCGACCAAGATGGAGGACAGCGCGCACACCGGACAGGCCAGTCATCTTTGTCGCCTTCTGCAGGTAGAATGTCTAAGCCTTGGATTGTGCTAGCTACGTAGCATTATGCACAATAATATCTATCCATATAGCACCTTTTTTTCCTGAAATAAACTATTAGAGATATCTGTAAACAGTTTCAATAAAAATATCTCAAGGGCTAGCGGCTCGTCCGCAAGCGCCCTTATAAGCGAATGTTAAACACATTAGTATTACTCCCCGTTACTATGCCAAACACACGATCACGTCCTTACACAATGGAACAGGAAGGATATATGAACGCATACAGTCAGACACCGGACTTTTCTGTAATTGGACGTCATTACACGCGCTTACTTTACTACACAGAAGTGTGACCGGCACTCGATAAAACGCTGTTCTAGAGATAACGCTATACGCATGGAGGCACTGATGCATACATACATGCATCTGTGGGATTTACAGTATCGTTTCCATACAGCCAAGCCCATTCATTTTTGAACCACTGTTTGCGGATAAGGTAGTACATTTATTATGTATAAGAATAACAGTCAATCAATGGAGAAAACGTCTACGATAGTGTCCACGAATAGCTAATAAGCTTTAATACTGGTGCACTTAAATGTGAACACAAAAGACACATGGTAAGGAAATGACAAAAAAAAATGTAGGTAGGGAAGCAAAGAAGGAAAGAAAAGCGAAGAGGCAGGCGTAGAAATGAATAAATCGTACTACATCTTTATTTGCATTTGCACAGGACACCGGGAATTAACTCACGCAGAATACGCGCAGTTCTGTCTGGTGTGTATGTACACTTACGGTACGCAACATTTTTCATGATCAAGGAGCCTTGGACAATATATAGTGCCGTGAAGCACCGCATAAAGAAACAGAAAGCCAGATTTCATGCGTGTTGATATGAGAGGCCTGAGTTAAGGTGCATCTGAATGGGCTTGACTATGGTCACCAACCAGGGTTCGTATTCACAAGCATTTCTTACGCTATAGCTTTGTAGGAAAAGTTTTTAGCCAACCCCGACGCTATACATATACATATTCTTAGTGAAAACGTGTGGGCAATGGAAAAAAAATATAACTTACGTACGAAACGTTTTGTGAATTCGGTCCCACAATTGCAAAATAGGCGCTTAAAAGCAGATGTAAATTAGTTCTGAACGGGTTCACTGAGGTTAGAATTACATCTGCGTGTTCCACCTCCAACAAAAAAAAGGGGGGGGGGGTAATGCATTGGGGAATGTAGTTTCAAAAAAGGCAGCATGGACAGAGGAGTGTGGTAGTCATCCGATAGTCGACAAATTATGTCGAGAGCGTGAGGCGAACGTTGTTTCACACAGTGAACGCGTGAAAAAAATCATGGTGTTTTGTCGAAGTGTACGCCCGGGCTTTTTGCTTAACCGAGCCTGGGAAATGGAGCATCTCGATGAGTGTACGAAAATTGGGGGTAGTGTGTTTAACGGCGTATAATTGAATGCCATAGCTTTGGGACAATGAAGGGTTGCTTATGCATTTTTGGAAGTCATTGCTGTCGCGAACACTGCCGACAATCGCCAGAATGTGGGAGGAATGAAAAGTGTTGAGTCGCTGACGAAGTATAATTTGCGAACGGTAAGAAGGGAAGATGGGACCAAGAACGGATCCTTGCGAGACTTCGCTAGTAACCATGTGGTCCTACAACTCTGCCCATATACATGCTCACGAAACAAGATCTATTAGTAACATAGTTAGATACAGGGCATTGATGGAAGAAATTGCGACTATTTGTGAGAGCTTGATAAAGAGGGGCGCATAGCACAGCATATCAAGTGCTTAAATTGGCCGAAGTAAACAGCGTCAAAATGGGGCCGGACTATGTACCCCTCTTGATGCATGGCTCATAAAAGTAATGTAGTTATTTGTTGAGGAGTGCAATGATAGAAAGCTGTGCTGATCGTCTATTAAAATGTTCTTATTACAATCAATCAATCAATCAATCAATCAATCAATCAATCAATCAATCAATCAATCAATCAATCAATCAATCAATCAATCACTTATTTAACTTGTTCAGGTACAATTCTGATTGTAGCGAAGAGGAATGCCCAGCGCTGCAGCCACATCGCCAGCTTGGCTCGAGGCACGAGCGGGAGCTGCCCAGCCTGTGTTTGCTGAAACGCTGCCTGCGCCTGTTACAGATCTTGCTGTCCCTGCTCGGACGCTTCCTGCCCAGTGTTTTTATTATAGCGTTAACGCACGGATCAAATTAAACATAAATAAAAATATTAAAGGCAGTCTACAGGAGAAATTTAAAGTGCACAAAAATATAGAAAATATATAACAAAAAGTCAGAACGACAGAGCATAATACCATAACGCAACATGTGAAATATAAAACGACAATGGTGATAAAGACAGTTTAAAAACAACAAAGCGCGAGGTAAGCTGAAATGACAAAGGAGGGGGTAAGGGGGTAGCAACAACAACAATAACAACAGCAACAACAACAACGAATAAGAAACGCAGTTCGTACCGTTTTCCGAGTGGCAGCGTCTCTCTTGTGGACTTTGCAGAGCGTGCGGATTCACATGCATGCGCCAAAACTCTCGATTCACACAGTTGAAGCCGCGTCTCCTGGACAAAAAAACATCATCGCATCCTCGCTGCTACTACAGGTTTTTTTTTAGATGCGAAGTATCTTAAGGCGGAGCTCAATCCGGTGGTGGTGGTGTGCGGCGTGAGCACCCTTACTGCGCATGCGCATACCCTCTTCACACACCTCCTCTCCACTTTCACTTTCCCCTTCCCCTCTCCACTTTCCCTCTCCCCTCCCCCTCTCCCCTCCCCCTCCCCCTTCCACTCTTCCTCTGAAACGCGGGCTAGACATGCCGAAATTCTCTCCTGCGCAACGCCGCGATGAGCTCGAGCGCATGCGCGTCCCCTCCCTTTCTCTCTCCTATCCTACGCTGCCCCCCTCTCGCCCGCCTGTCGACCGCGTTCCCCGCTCGCCCTGTGAGAATTAACGGCCAGGCTAGATGGAAGATACGACGCGCGTAGCGTCCCTCTTCGCGTTCCACGACGCGAGGTCGGTAGCATGCCCAACGAACGCCAACGAAACGCGATCGTGCAAGTGCTCCGGCTTCGCATCGCCTCATGGTCCCCTTTAGCGGGAGATGGTGTAATTTTTCTTGCATCATTGCACCGCGTTCCTGTGATTTGAAATTTATAGTTATAGTTGTTCAACTGAATTTTTGCAGGAAGAGGTTCGAGGGAAAGATTCCGGAGAGGTAGACTCCCTGAAAGTACATGAACAGAAGATATATACCGTATCAAAAAAGAAAGGCAGACTGAGCAGTTATGCACAATTGTAACAGCACAGAAAAGCGTAAGCAGCGTTAATTCAGAAAATTATTGAAATAATTGTCATAGAACATTATAAAATGCATCAAAGTAAGACCAAGTAAGTCAATTATTATACAACGCGTTCTAGCTATATACCAACAAGTACGTTATATTTTCATTTTTACAGCGCCAAAGAGGACGGGACAAAAGGAGAGAGGCTTCTTGTAGCTTCTTTACTTTTGTTCCGTCCTTTTTTGCTCTGTAAAAACCAACGTATACCAACTAGACTGCATCTCGACGCTTCTAAAGTACGTTATAATAAGAAAAAGACATGAGGTATAATATCAGTGATCCAAAATAACTTTTGAAGAAGAGAGAAGCAAGATATATACATATTTAAAAGTAATGAACATATACTATATTTGGGTAAAAAAAGTAAGTGCTATTTTAAACGATCAGGAACCGGTACAGGAACCGGTACAACATACGATAACGGATTTTCTAGCCAGGGAAATAATCACACCATCCGAGCACCGGTTCCTGATGCCTAAAAACAAGCAAGCAGGCCGCTTCTGCCTTCTTCCGAAGATTCATAAGGTGTCCATAGATAACTACTTATCGCGCAAATCCCAGGCCGGCCTATATTTTCTAACAGTAGACCTACTGAGTCGCTATCAAAATTTCTAAATCATTATTTTGTCTAATATACCATCTAACCTACCCTCTTTTGTTCAAGATACACCTCATTTCCTTCGAATAATAGGTTCTATTAGCGAAACAGAAAGAGCTCTCGGATCAGACCATTCTGGTAACATTAGATGTATGCTCTTTATGTACGAAATACCTATCACTGAAGGGACTGAAGCGGACTCAAAGTCACTCATAGAAAGCAAGCAAACACAAAATGCTGAAGTCCACCTCAGGCTCGTTGCTGAAATTAGTCCTGACGCTAAATTATTTTGAATTTGATTCATCCTGCTATCTGCAAACTTTCGGCACTAGCATCGGAACCCCTTTTGCGCCAACATTTTTATGGGATAGTTAGAATCAGAACTGTTGAAATCATCTCCAGTAAAGCCTTCCACCTATCTCCGTTGCATAGACGACATATTTATCATATAGGAACATGGCGTAAGCGCACTAAACGCATTCACTGACTACTGTAACAAGCTTCACCCTACACTCTTAGCCGCGTAACCTTTAGTAGAGGCATACATTTTTAAGATTCGTACCTGTCTAATTTAAAGCTTATGCATTACCTTTTAATATGGTAACTTTTACCATATAGGTCACGGTAGTTTTATAAGTCACAGAGAAACCTTTAAAGCAAAAGGTAACTAGCAACCTCTAAAATTGTAACTTTTATTAGAGGTATAGCGTGTTTGTGTCCGTATAGGTATTTGAAAAACTTCTAAACTGAACGTTTATACAGTAAACCTTCAAATGTAACTTTTATGACAAATACAGCAGACCACTGCGTGGAATTAACCTTATACGACCTCTGCATGCCTCGTGCAAAACTCTTCCATTATGTATTAAATTTACCATGCACCATTCTACCAGTGAAATTAACTTGCTCTAAACAAGGTCTACAACGAAGCATGTCAACTAGATAGGAAATCAAAACTAGCTAGAAGAGCCCCCGTATAGCACAGCCCAACCAGCCGCCAGCATTTATAACCAAATACTCAAATGCGCTCCCAAACATAAATAATATCCTCCGTAAGTATTATCCAATACTGACAAGCAACGAGCGCCTTAGAAAAGCGTTTCCCGAAGTACCAAAGGTCGCGTATCGCCGCAATAGGAATTTTAAGCATGCAAAAGTAAACCCTCATTCTACTGCCCACATAACACCTTGTTCTCGTCCAAGATGTACAACATGTAAACACCTTCAAGATGACTTTATAGTTAATAGCACCGGAAGTGATTACGCCCATCATATAAAATCTAGTTTTACCTGCACTAGTTCAAACGATATCTACATGATCGAATGTTAATATTGTCACAAACGGTACATTGGCGACGGGACAACCTGTTAATGTTAGATTAAACTGGCATCGCGCGGACACGGCGAAGAAATTACCGAAAGCAGTGGCACAGCATTTTGATGTAGCAGATCACAACCTTCGACGATCTAAAACTTTACACACTTCAGTCAAACTTCCGTCCCCAAGAGACAGAAAATATAGAGAGTCATACCTTATTCACAAGTTCAATACACTCCAGCCAGCAAGTAATAACGTTTCCAGGGGGGCTCTTGAATCCAACCGATATGCTACATACACAACGAAAACCAATGAGAGTCAACTCCTTCTAGTTAACCCTTTCTAACATACCATTGTTCACACACACACACACACACACGCACACACACACACACACACACACACACACACACACACACACACACACACACACACACACACACACACACACACACACACACACACACACACACACACACACACGCGCGCGCGCGCGCGTGCGCGCACGCACACCCGCAGGGATGTTCTTATGGTTATGGCGCTCCGACTGCTGACCAGAAGGTCGCGGGATCGAATACCGGCTGCGGCGGCCGCATGGCCGCATTTCCATGGAGGCGAAATGCTGGAGGCCCGTGTACTTCGATTTAAGTGCACGTTAAAGGACCCCAGGTGGTCGAAATTTCCAGAGCCCTGCACTACGGCATGCCTCATAATCATGTCGTGGCATTGGGACGCAAGATCCGAACAATTATTATCATTATTATTACACACAAACAAACGCGCGCGCATGCACACACATGTACGCTCGTTTTCTTGATGCGTCGCTTAAGTAATCAATTTCCTTCTAATTTCCTGCTATATAAAAAGTTCGAATATAGTAACTCTCGAAAGCACATTTTCATCACCTCCTTAAATGAATAAAACACGGTAGCAATTGCAAAAAAAAAACAAAAACAAAAAAAACCACAACAAACACTATCAAGTTTCCACCTCTGTAAGTCATCGCGGATAAACGATATCATTGTGTGAACTATGACTAAGAGTACATCTAAATCGGACAAAATGGATGTATTACACACTGGTGGATGAGGGGGGGGGGATAGGCTGCCTGCCCCCTTAATTTGGGATATATAAGCTGAGTATGGGTGTTGATGACCCATACTCAAATTTAGATATCAGACTTCCCATAAACCCTGCATCCGCCCCTGGCATTACACACCAATTTTAATGTTGGCACTAATATGCGTGTGCGACTTTTGCAAAGCATTGTAGCATATGCACACGAGTAGTAAATTCATATTTCAAAATTTTCTACTTTAGATGTTCTAACCGATGCATTTTACACTGTAAGCTCCCATTTCTTTAGTTTGCTGATATTTGGCTTTTTTTAATTACAGATCTTAAATTAATATTCTGCTTGCTACAGTCACTAGAATTTATCTATTCTTTTCAAATGAAAAAGTTTCATTCAAGTCGGCCCAGAACAGCATTTCTATGTTTGGTGTACAAGAATGGGCACGCTACACGAGATGTGCAGCATGTTTTCGTTTTAGGTCCCAATCATATTAAAAAATTTTTATTTTTGTGGACGATTGCTGACATGAGTGACATACATTGCAAAAATACTTGTAGAACTACAAGTAGTTTGTAACTTTATAATAAAGTTCTAACTGCTGGTTTTACTAAATGAATTACCTCAGAGAAGTGCTAAGCTCTTATTGACTGAATTACTTGAATCACTTCAACTTACATCAGTCAGATAAAGATCGGTCGGAGGAAATAATTACACAGCTCGAATGTGTAAGTAGGTTACCGTTTCATTAATGGGAATTCGTGACTTCGGTATTAGAAAAGTTTGGAAATATTTTGCCTGCCCATGCCTTCAGTTTGTCTTCCTGAATAACTTGGTGCTTTTGAAAACTAGAAAAAGAAATCTAGGCAATCTACTTTACGTTTCTCTGTCTCTCTCTCTCTCTCTGTTTTTCTTTTTTTTCCCCCGAATTGGTAAGGCAGGGAACAATCTGTGTGTGCAGTGTTCGGGATCGATCTAGTCCGACAATACAGCGGAGTTTCTTAATGTAGGCAAAAAGAGAATATTCTATTGTCAGCAAAAGAGATACTGACAGAAATACAGTGCTTAGTCCAGACCACGGTGCAAGAATACTTGATTTCGTTTTGCTTACGCCGTGGTCCTGATTGAAACTTCCTTTGGCGGGCGCACTAGCTTGTGCAGTTGGGGGTCGGATACCGAAACCGTAACTCTCTTTTCTGCGCTCGTCGGCTAGATTTGGCCATGGAGAACCTGTTTCTCACGGTCGCGACCAAACTTTCTTGCCCACGTCTGGCAACACGTGAGCAACGGTAAACGCGGTCGGTCGCCTCCCAAGGCAGAGAGGGCTGGAGAGGGCTTTAAACAGGTGTCTTAAGAGGCACCACTTCAATTGACAATGACAAGTATAGAGGAATTTAACTTTGAACTCGTAAAGCAGTACTTAATAGATAAAGGAGGCAAAGTTACAAACCCGGAACTCGTGAAACACTTCAGACATTACTTGAACGATCCTGTTCACAAAGGTAAGCAAACTTCGGCTGCTGCCATTGTCGGACGTGTCTATCTGCCTTATTTCCGTGTTGCCATCGCATGTGCATGTAGTATTGATAGGGCACTGCATCTTCTGACGGTGTTTAAATGTAGTCCCTAATATATGACGCTAAAGGCAGGGAAACAATCGGGATGTGCCAGATATCGTCGTGTTGTCATTGCCGGCGATCTGTGCAACCCGTAATACGAACTTGTTTGTTCTCTTGCAGATAGCATCCGACAAAAGTTTAAGGACTTCGTCAACAGGCTAGCGTGTGTGAAAGAAGAAAACGTGAGTACATTAAATGCATTTCGCTTCAAGTTGTCGGGAGAAAACGATGGGCAGTCTATTTTGGTCCTTGACCCCCTAACCGTAATTACCGTCTTAAAGGAAACTCCGCGTGCGGGACATTTTAAATACAAGTCTGTTTTGAGGTGAGCTCCTCGATTTTCGTTGGATCTGTTCCGTGACCGAGCTACCACGATTTAGAGCAAATGCGGTGCACTGTCGTGCTATCAAACGTTTACGAGCAGTTCTCCTAGTGCCAACGATAACGTGGGAAATGCGGTTGACACAATCGTTTTGAATTCCTGCTTGTGGTGCGCGTCATTTATCTTATCACTTTGTTTGCCGTATAGCATCCTATTAAAACAACTCTTATTTGTTGAACGTAAACGCTGTACTTTTCTTCCTGCGCCCCCTGCCCCAATTCGTTTATGTTCTTGAATGAGCCAACGCCTATAGGAGGCGTTGAATGAGTGTATGTACTTAGTTCCGGATAGCTGCTAGGAATCATTCGTGAGCCACTCAGGTTAGTCTGGTAGCTATTTGAAGAAGTGTGACTTAGGGAAAAAGTGCCTCTTTCTGGTGTGGAACTAGTGCCACCATGATAAATGATATGGCACTGACTCAAACGGTATTGCGCCTGTTTAAGGATGTCTTTGCTCAAAGAAAACATTAGATTCGACATTTAACATTTGGATGGTTGTGCATAATGATATATGCTTACCTTGGTGAACATTTGTCATCGTGCCTTTCAGTGGAAACCTGTGAGCCAGTACTTCTGACATAAAGGCTGGAAGCATCTTTTATGACTATCTATTTTAAATTCACTGTCCGCAAAAAAATACCTCAACAACATTGTTGAGGTTTTGTCGAAGCACCCCATGTGGGCATCTTTTGATAGCTTATTTTGATGTTTCAGTTAGAGAACACAATACTTACCTTACGCAATACACACAACTGACCAAAGGCAAATGAGTACACTGTAGTGGTGTGCACAGCTCAGAACTGACTTGGGGAGGGGGGAAGAAGACGGAAGAGAGTGAACAGAGTGCCAAACTCCATGCTTCCATGTGTGATGTCGGCACTCTTTTTTGTCTTCCCAGGTTGATTTTGCGCTGTGAACATCACCATGATGTACCATAACCAACTTGCCCAGACTTCTATGCTTCTAAATAAACACATTGAAGTTTGCTTGCCCTGTTAATTGCTCATGAATGGTTATACATGATTCAGGCCTTTTCACTGCTTGTTGCTATTAATACTGCTGTCAGGAATGTCGTTGGTCTTGTATCAATCATAATAATTTCTAATAACACATAAGCATGCACTTCACAGTGCGACGGTGTCTGGGCTTTTAAGTATCTGTTGCTGGCTTCAGAATACTTTTGTAGATTTTGAGTGTACGTTTGACAGGGACACTCAGAATCTTTTTAGCAAAAAGACTCCCCCTAAAAGATTAACCCGCTGACACATGATTGATGCTCGGTCGACACACATTAGACACATGGTAGACACACAGTTCCAGAAGCAGTCGCTTCTGCAAACCTAGTTCATTGATCTCTGTTACAGCCAGAAAGGTGTAGCCTCAAAAGCAGTGGGTGCCGGTAGTTATCATCTATTAAAAGAAAAATTAAGCAAATGTGTGTTTTTCCGCTGCCTTTACTCATCGTGAAAAAGAATTTTGTGTATTGCAGGAGGTTTAGTAAACACAGTAATGTGCTTTTTTTTTTCTGTACTCCCGTAAGCAGTTTGAGCGGGTTGGAGGTTTGACGTGATGGTGCTTACCGACAGGTGCAGAACAAAGGAAACTGCGGCCGCGGTATTGTGAACATTTCTGAATCTGGCGTTCTTAAAGGGGCCCTGCAACACTTTTCCAAGTAATCGTCTAATGGCTTCATTAAAAGAGCTTATTGCCTCACGAATCGACAGCCGCAAAAATTTTTAGATTCCGTAAAGTAAGAGTGGAGTTACAGGGATTTGCCGCATGCTTTAAGCGCCTTCTCTTTCCTTTCGTACCAGCGAGCGCACTGAAAATTACGCAGGAAGAAGGATGTCAACGGAGCAAGAAGATGCGTCCCTTCGTCAGCACGCATCGTGACGTTGGGCACTTTCTTTTCATGTTTTCTTTGAATGCACAGCTTACGCACGCCACGTGCCTGTGCGTGATTGCGAGCACAGGCACGTGGCGGCATTTCGCGGTGGCCACGGTAACTATGTAGCTCACGATGCTCAAATCGGCCAACGGCCGTGAATTTTTGGTATATGGCGCAATAATTTGGGTATATGGTATTATTTGTAGAGAGCAGATGAAGTGATTTCTAGCTGGCTTTGAGAATTAATTGTAAATTCCAGGCTGCGTGCTGCGCTATAATGCCTGGCTCGCGTGTTCTCAGGAGCCTCGACTACCAATTGGCAGTGTTTTCTGACCATGCTGAAAAAGTGTTGCAGGGCCCCTTTAAGTTTATTTGATGAACGTGTAATACAATAACCTTTTACTTCAAGGTACATAACTTTATTTTCACTGGTTCTGTTCTAAAAGCTAGCACCATGCTTTGCATAGCAGGTTCGGGAGGAAACTAAAAACAGATCATCACTGCCGTGTGTCTGTTGCGCAATAACTCTTCATTAAAAAATAGTTCAACTTGGTAAAAAACTGCTTACGTTAAAGCGCTTTTGCTTGTTCGTGTGACAGAGGCATTAATGTCCTTTTGTGTGAGAGCCACTTGGCATTACAAAGAAGACAGAAGTTCAGGGGAAGATGGATGCTTGAAGTGATAATCATTTAACAAGGAATGTTGTGCAGTCAACCTTTTGACAAGAGGGCTTGACTTCTTGACAAAGACAAGTGCTCATGTCGAAAACGTTGGCTTAGACATTTTCTGTTCAACAGTATGACGCAACTTCAAAGCGCTAAAAAAGAGGGACAGATAAAAAAGAGTGGACACTTGGGCTTTTGTGAGCAGTCTGCGCAAGTGTGCACGCATGTGCGCCATCTAATAGGGTTTACCTTTTTCCAATCTTCTTGTAATAAATTTCAGTTTCAAGTTAGCGCTCGTCGTGTCCACTCTTTTTCGTCTGTCCCTGTTTTTTAGCGCTTTGAAGTTATGTCATGATGTCTTACAAACTCGCCCAAGCTTCCGTGCTTCTGTTCAACAGTTTTTCATCACTTGACGTTAAAGCCTTTTATGTACAATCGTTAACGTGTGTCAATAGTCGCTTGTCATTGCCATGTGTCAACTAAAGTTATTCATTATTTCATTGCTTGCTCTCATCTTTGTAATATTGAATATTCAAATTTAGGGGAAGCAATTAAAGCACAGCATTCATTTGCATTTTGCAGCGTACTAAAGGAATTTTTCAGGACTTTGGGCACTTACTAAATGCCTTGTATGCCTTTGAAGCTACATTCTGCATTTTTGGTGTAGCCAGTCGCATTGAACATGATGCAACATTATTATGCAGACTATAGGGACAGTTTCATGTCTTCAGAAACAATGCATATAAAACAACAAGAACCATTGCATAATTCGTGGAAATTTTGAAAGAGCGAATGTTATAATATGTTCCGTCCTGGTATTTGAACGAGTTTTTTGCTGTGTTTTTACAGGGCACAAAGTTTCTCATACTGCGCAATGAGTACTTCGAAGAGCTCCACAGCAGCAGGCGGGATCTCTCACTTCCGTCGTACCCATGCATGGAAGAACCCGACAACTGCGGTGGATTCATGTCCCAGGACCAACCTATGGAGTATTCGTCACCTCCGCCCGGCCGCACTGCGCAGACACCACAGTGGAGGCATTACTCCCCAGACTGTCCGAGAGCTGCAAGCGAATGCCCGCCTCTTTCTCCGATTGGCGTCAGCCGGATCCACTCAAGCCCATGCCTACTAGTGGACGATAACTGTTACGAAGATGTCCCACCTCCTCTACCTCAAAAGAAACATTCGATTGGTGGAAGCCCGAAAAGGCCTGACATGCCCCTACCACCTCCAAGGGGACGGAAGAACCATGGTCGTCGAGGTTCTCAAGTGGAGGAAAGGGTACGGCAATTCAGCGTTGAGAAGGAGCTTGAGGTGAGTGCACCTTTCATGTTGGGGCTGCTAAAAAAAAAGCGCAGTTCTGTCTTGCACTTGCACATTCCTTGATGCCTCTGTGAAAGTGTTAAATTCTTATAGGAATCTTGCTGTACACTTATGTTCGAGTTGAATTTTGTGAACTTTGTTGCCAGCATGGTAGCAAAGTGCTTGTCGTGCTCGGCTGCTGATCCGAAAGACACCGCTTCGATCCCGGCCGCGGCGGTTGCATTCCGATGTAGGTAAAATGCTAAAGGTCCGTGTACTGCGCGATATCTGTGTACGTTTAAAGAACCCCAGGTGGTCGAAATTTGTGGAGCCCTCCACTACAGCGTACCTCGTAATCACATTGGGGTTTTGTCACGTAAAACTCCAGATATTATTATTATTATTATTATTATTATTATTATTATTATTATTATTATTATTATTATTATTATTATATTAGTACTTCTTTTTTGGCAAGTTGCTCATTGCAATCCACTGCAATGAGTGCAAGCAAATGGGATGAGGACAGAGAGGTAGTAATTCTACTAGTCCTCCCTTATTTATCATGGTGAACTGTGGCTACAGCCGGTTTCACATGCAAGGGACTGCGCAGTGGCAGCCACGGCGATCTAACGACACTGCAGCATGCGGACACAGCTTTGTTTCACATACACCGCTCTCGCAAGACGGCCACCGCTGCGATGCGCAGTTTTGCTCGGACAGCACCTATTATCTGCTTCTCCAGATCCACGACTTGAACCTGCCCCTGTGTTGTGCTCCTTGCCTCACTGCTCACGGAGGCTCCACCATTGATCAGATGCTCTGCCACTTGTGACTTTTCCAACTTTTGCGATGCCGATTGCAGCGGCACGCTCCGCTCAGAAAACAGGTTCTGGAGTTCGTGTGGCGGCTGCCATGCCGCTCTTGGAGCAAGGTCACTGTCATGTGAAACTGGCATAAGGCATTCATTGGCTGAGCATGGCTTCACAAGTTTCAATTCAGTGATTTGCTGAAGTTTTGATTCACGGTACCGTATTTTGGTAAATATTAATACTTCACAAATTTGTCCATTGTATTCCACAGTGCACTGTTGAGTGGCAACTGTGTTGGTAACTGATCAGTCAGTTGTTCATGACTGTCGTCAGCAATGAAACTATAGATGGCTTTGTCGCGTATCTCAGGTGCGATTGCAGTGTGGGATGGAGTTGGGAGAGAGAGGTGAGAGACGGCTGTGGCATGGCAAACAAACTTTATCTCACACAACATGGCAAAAAATTAACAGAATCCCAATTCACGACAAAAAGTAACGCCTGCAAGAAAGCTAGGCTAGTGCGCAATTTCTAATTAAAATCACAAAACGTTCACGCTATGTTCAGCTCTCCTAGCTTGAAAGTCTGGCCACTATGGCTTCTCAGTCTGTTGCTACCCCAATCGAATGTTCTTACTGTTCGTAATGTCCGCTGACTCGGTTCGGTGCCAAAGACCAAAGTTAACTCCCTGTCCCGTCGTCGAAGCTCCTGTAGACGTGTACAGTCGTCGTCGATAAGCCACCTTGCTAGTTGTCTTCATCGCCGATACTTCGGTCTTCATCGAGAACGTCGGTCTTGTCTGGTTAGGCCTAATGATATCGGCCTCTACTCAGTGCCACTGGACCAAACTGCCGACGTTGTTCTCCGAGGATTGAACAGTGGGTTGCAGTCGTCTTGTCAAGATGGTGAAGAGCTGCAGATGCCCTGAGAACTGCTGTCATGAGGCTGCCTGCAAGCCCAGGAAGCCTCTCTCGGTTGACCCGAAGGTCGACGGCCACCCTCTCGTGCCGCTGCCTCCAGAACTGAGCCCCTGCTGGTCTTGTCGTGGGTGCGACACTGGCTTTCACCACCTTGCTCGTCTCGAACTCCACCGATCAATGCCAGTCTCTTCTCCTGGGGTCTCTCACCTTGGCTCGGGTCGCGTGCCACGTGCCCCTCCCTGGCCAATGGCATGCGCGGATATGGCAGGAGTGCACACCGGGGAATTTTCCATTCCCCACGCACCATCGCCACATTCCGACGTTCCGCACGTGCTTCATGCCCCTTTACTCATGACAGGCTTGCACTAATGTAACTGAAGCCGCGTGTTCATGGTGGGAAGCTGTGTGCGGGACCTCATGTGAATATTTGCATGCAGGTTCTGTCGATACTCTGGTGCAGAGGACAAAAACATTCCAGCTGCGTCTTTATCACATTGAAAGAGGTCAACCGCAGCAGTAAATATGCTGTGCTGGTGTGTTATTGTTGCCACAATGATGTAGTATGAGTATACTAGGAAGATGCATCCGTGATTCTACGTGCAGGCTATCTCAGTCTGAAATGATCCACAAGGGTCCACAGGAGACAAGCACTCCTGCCAGAAGTCTATACCTAAGTATAAGGGGCATGTCTAAGGGGCATGTCTAAGGGGCATGTCTTTTGATTTCTCATAGCAGCACTAAATGAGGGCAACCCTGAAAATAATGGGGAGGCAACAATAGTAAAATGGTAGCAGTAAGAAGTGATTTTTAAAGTCTCAGTGTAAGCAATAAAAGAAGTAAGGCTGTGCCTTACGGGGATGTTTAAATAGCAAAATTTTTAGTTTTTAAGTGCTAGCATTAATTTTCTCAGAATTGGAGCTTCATTAACCATGCTGCGGGATCATTAAGTTTTTTTCAGGCTGGTATAAAATACAAGACAAGGCAAATACATCATAACTGTATTGAAAGAAATGCTAGACTAAGCATAGTTTTTTAACTGACATAAAATTATTATGACTTAAAAAACTGGAGTACTACATGACACAGTTCCCTACAAAGAGGATACACTCAAACCATCTGCAGACAGGGTTCTGGGGTTATGGCATTCTGCTGTTGAGTCATCTTCTTACTTGCTTGCTTGCTTCTTTATTGCTATTGCCTCATTCTGATGGGGGTGGTTGACAAACTCTTTCACGTGCATATTGAAAATTTTGAAGTTCTTATAATAATATTGTCCTCAACTACTGCATCTCTTGGAAGCCACTTCGATGCTTTGCTATACACATTATGCCCTATCAATTGTTAAACAATACGAATTTAATTAATGCTGACCCAACTGATGATTGTTGGCATGTATAATTGCATCATTAATGTATTATAATACCTTTCACAGTAAGCGTGGTGCTCCATCTGTGTCCTCTTCCTCTTGATGTTTTTCTGCTATTATCTTTTTACGGAGGGCTATAATAATAAAATTTGCTAGGATTGTATTTTATATCTTTATATACCCCACCTATTCATTATGAGGAACGCAATGTCATAAAAGTGGGACGAGGGTGGTGGTAAGCTGTTATTAATGGGCCCGTTTGGAGCTTGGTTGAGCAGAGGCGAGAAATATGCATCTTGACAGCTTGAAGGCAAAGAGTTTAGACTGGTGTTAACAGGCCTGCCAGTCCGAGGAATAAACACACTTGAGCACTGAAAGAGCGAGAGAGAGGAAAGGCTGAAGTGCAACGACCCTGAAAGTGAAGGGAAATGTATAGTTGACGAAAAGTGGGGAAGTGCCTAAGCATGTCGGATTGCTGCCGTTGAGCTGGATCCAGTGGCAGGCATTCAGACGGATGGCTGCAACAGGCCTCGCACCAGGTGCAGGCGTTGCAAGCGGACAAGCTTGGTACAGACGGGTACACTGTTAAAGGGAACACTCGCGTGCAGGGCATGTCCGAATTTCGCTCTCTCGCAAAAGCATAGTCGCTTAGATTTGCACAACAGAACTGATGCTTGACAGTTCTGACTCCCTTTGACAGACTAGTGCCGTGCACAAAAAATCATTCCACATCCACTTGCCGTTAGGGGGCCAATAACATGAAAAGCGCTAATCTGAGTGTTCCCTTTAACAGTGGACCGGACTGTACATAGATCACACACTGACCATTGTCTGCTAGGTATTGCACCTATGTGAGCCAGAGAAGCAGCACTAAACTGAAGTGGCAGCCCACAAGTGCTTACATTTAACAGAGTGCCACATTCCGGCAAACTGATGTCACACCAAATGCCTGCAGCGCCATTGATGATGACACACAACTTCAGGGAATCATTGAATACTGCAGTAATTATTAGATAGTTTGATAATTGAAGTCTTCAAGAACTAGTAAAATTTCAGACTGAATGTCGATGAATCTTCTTTGATATGAGTGGCAAGTTGGGTTGCTTGGTAAAGTTGCGTGTTGATGGATAATGAGTGAAAAGGAGGACATGGGCATAAAAATAAAAAAAAACGAAAGGACATAAGCTTTGTCTTCTTCCCTTGATGTCAAAGCAAGACTACATTTACTGTCATGTGCCTGTCGTCCCCACACTTTTTCAAACGGTGTTTCAGTCATGTTGCATACATAATCTACGTTCCCTTTTTTTGTTCATTCATAGCAAAGGTCTTGTTCTGGCAGACTTGATGCCTTCAGGTAGTATGCGAGGGAATATTGGTCAGCTGCCAACTCGTAAAAATATTACATGCTGTGTGATGCCTGCAGGCAAGAAAAAATGTGTTCCACACTTTCCATTATGGCTACGAGCGGTGCTGACTAACACTCCCAGGTTTAAATGCACAGATGTGCCCAATAAAGTGGACGGGAGGATGACTGTTGCCGTAGCTCAAAAGACCCTTTTCATATTTGTAAAGCTGGCTGTTCTGTGATGCAGTTTGCTTGTTCCATGACACGGAAAATGTAGACTCTGCTCTCTTGATGTAGACACGCATAATATACAAGCTCCAGCACGTGCAACTAGGACCTTCTCTCCACTCGAAGCACAACAGGTGCTGCCATTAGTTGGGTGAATGTGCAGCGCAGGGAAGCGCACTTGCAGATTATGAAAAGGGTCTATTGGTAGAGCATCAGACGCATTATTCAAAGGTTGCAGGTTCGGTCCCTGCTAGCGGCAAGTTGTCTTTTCATCCACCTTAATTTCTTCAAGTTTGTATCATAATTACTACAAATAACAATCCCCGTACTTTCCTTGGCTTGATTGTCTGTTACTTCTCATTAATGTTAGGTCTAAACAATAAAAACAATCCCTTAAAATTCCTCTTCTTTCGTTCATGCATAATTTACGTGCCACCTGGAAAACAGTTACCATTTCCACACATTTTTCTGTGGAAGTCCTTCCTTGCTAAATGTAACTTCCTGCGAAAGCCTAGAGGGTGCTAGACCAAAACATCTTTGACAACTGGAATAGTTCTATTTTAATCTAGGGCAATCCTTGTGTCATATCAGGAACATTGTGGTAGTTTATTGCTTTGTCTCATTTTGGGCTTCTTCAAAAAAAAAAAACATGGCTGATCCCTCTGTCATAGGAATCGGTAGAACACGAAATTGAAATGCATCTTCACAGAAGTAGTGCTTATTGTGTAGTGATATATGAGAGCTTGTACAACGTCTATTGTTGTTTGGCAGCTATAGTACCGTTTGACATGGATGTACCCACGTTGACGCCTAGTGGCACATCTCCATCACAACGACTAACGCCCGTGATCATGATTTAACCGTTGTGGTAGCTGAAATTTTTAACATATACGTGGACACAGCGTATCGTGAATCCCACACAAGGATAACATCAACAAGCACATAATAAACACTGGTACTCGATATGCACTTCAAAGCGTCGTCATTTAAGGTGAAACACGGCAAGGTGTACACTCCCGAGTAATAGGATAACCTCTGCCTGTGCTCATGCATACACTACCACACTGCGCTTCAGCAACACGGGAGGCAGAGGTTCGTAGCTTGAGCCGCGAACGCACGCAGGTGTTCTCCGTCTCGCTGGCCTCTGTCTCGCTCTCAAAGCACAACATTCGCCTGTCGACATCATTGCCTTGCTGCAGCGCTTACTGCAGCAGTTTTATTAGCCGGTGCTATCGCACTCGAAGCAGTCGGCGGTGAAACACCGTTGGTGCATGTGGAAGCTGCCCTACTCCAACAACGAGCCGTCGCAGGCTAACACGAAGCGAAAGACAAAGAACGTAACTGCGTCTAGGACGACTCCCCGATGCTAGCGCGGCCAGTGTTTTTCGCTGGTATCGAGACGAGATTGCGCCGATGCGCCATCTCGGAGTCCATACATTAACTGCGTTGTCACCGAATTGTCCTCTATCGGCGCCAGTAAGCGTCATGCCACATTACATCACTCCACCGCTCACGGATGGCGGCATCACCCCGCCCCACCTAGCCCCGCCCACAGAGACCACCGTGCGAGAGAGAATGTGTGAAAGATATAAGGTGCGTTTGTGGAGTGTGTGCATCTGCCTCAGTACCTTAGTGGGTAGAGCGCCGGGTGTTTACCGTCGCGGACTAAGAGGTCGTAGGTTCGATTCCTGGCGGGAACTCTTTCTTACAGTTTTTTCTTTCTGATCCATTGGCGGCCATTTTATTAACGTGATATCCGTGACGAAAATATGTCACTGAACTCTTGGTGGAACCCGGTATAAAACACTTTCATGTGAAAAGTTATGTGTGCGATGGAGGAGTTAACCAGGGTGCCTCAGCATAAGGTCCTCGTGCTTTACCCATTAATCCAGAAACACAGATACATCTTTCATGCCAAAGCGAATTAGTTTTTTAAAATGATGGGCGTGTGCGTCAAGCTACATAGCAGCAATTTATCTGCAAAAATGAGCACACACATGCATTCCACTGCATGGACTGTGTGATATATTGGGAAAGTTTCCACCATTCTTCATATCTGTTGACACCAAATTGCAAAAAGCTGCTTATGAAAGTGAGAGCATGTCAGTTTCATCCATTGCTCCTCGGCTTTGAGATACTGTTTGACACTGAATGGGGCACTATTGGGATCGGCCCACTTCCCGTAGTCCTATACTTGTGGCAGCTGGTACTCTGAAATTTGTGCAACATATTGCCAGCAGCCAGCATCATATCTGGAAATAACATAACATTTTTTTTTTGCTAGAGTATATACCAGTCCTCATACCGTGATTGTGTCTTTGCGGTGCCTGTCTTCACTCATGTTTCCCATATACAAACATGTTGGCTTATCTAATAACATTTTGTAAAACCAAGAAAGAAGCTGAATAGTGGCTACCTGCAAAGTGCTAATTTAGTCTGTTCCACATTCTCGAGGTCTAAAGTAATTGTTTTAGCATACAGGAAGCTTGTTCGTCTTCTGCAGGAAGTAAACCAGCTTGAGGTAATAATATAGACATTTCTTTAGTATATTTGCAATAAGTGAGGCAGTGAAAATTCAGTTTATGACAGAAATGTGTTACACAACCTGCTTATCAACTCATGGTTGAAAATTTACAACTTTTATTGCTAGCTAGCAATGGTGTGCAAAAAGTAGAATCTGTGCACATGCCTGGTGTACCCCCCTGGCCACTCCCTCGGGAACATTAAAATTGGTTCATTCTAAAAGACAGGGCATGCAAACATGGCCACAAGAAGGAAGTCAAGACACCACAAACGCCACAGCGTTTGTGGTGTCTTGACTTCCTTCTTGTGGCTGTGTTTGCATGCCTTGTCTTTCAGAATGAATACTCAGCAACTAGCTCAGCTCTCCGTCATTCTAAAATTGGTTGCCATCATTTGCTTTCATATGCAGTAGGAAATTTGAATGGTGGCTGATGAACGGTAGTGCTTTGTAGCTGGGCAATCGCTTCTACTAACGTTGATATTTAAATTCCAGTAAGTGCGAAATGAACCAATCTATGATTCATGCGGCAGAAAGGAAACTACGGACATTAAGTTTTTTTAGAAGTTCACTCAAGTATGTTTCACATTTATTTTGCTTGGCTAACATAAATGCTGAAAGTATTCAGAAGCAATGATGTGTGATAACCGGGGCGTACCATGCACGGAGAAACAGATAACTTGCGCTATTTTGCTGTATACACTATGATTACGTGTGCCTTGTGTGCATAAGTAGAATTCTTCTGGGTTTTATAACAAAGGTCTTGTAGCAAAGGAGCATGCATTATCTACCTACTTCTTTTCAATTCTACTTTGTTCTGGCAGACATATGGTGAAGCTACATGGCCGCAGCTTTCCACCTGTTGCCTTGTCATCTGAAAGTTGAGGTTCTCTCTTGCTGGCTTTCTCAAATTATAATGGTTCAATAATTCAGAAGGTTGTGGTAGCATCTGTGTATCAGAAGAGCTGCTATAGAAGTGGATGGAATACCTCTGTGTGAATTATGGCACTTCACACTTCCATTGTGACATTGGCAGTTAAAGGGGCCCTGCAACATCTTTCAAAGTAATCATCAAATGACCTCACTGTAGGAGTTTATTGCCTCACAAATATCTTGCTGCAAAAATTTTTTGAATCTGCCAAGTATAAACGGAGTTGGTCACAGGCTTTGAGTGTCTTCTCTGTTCTTTCACCCTGACGAGTTCGACGGAAGCTACAAAGGGAGGAATGACTAGGGAGCAGAAAGCTACGTGTCATGTCCTCGAGCATTTCAGATGATGAACACCCCACCAGCCCGTTGCGGCACCCCATGGTGGTCACAGTACCCAGAAAGCACGACTGTTGTTTTAAAGTCTGGCCAAGCTCTGTGAGAATATAGTGTGCACCGGCTTTGTCCTGCTTCAGCTTGACTAACAAATAGTAGTCAGATACAGGTAGCTCATTTTGAAGCAGTTTCAATTGACTGAGCACCAAGCAATGTCTGCAGAGGCATCTAACTCGGAGAGCAAGCATGCACTGGCAAAAGTACTGGTGGGTTTGGAAATGATGGTGCGCGTCAGTAAGTACTGTCGTAGCCAGCTCAGTATGACGAAAAAGAGTAACTTGGGCGCATACTGTTTTAAACAGTGCATTTATACTATGCTCAGTGCTGCCTTATACAAACGTGGGAAAACACAAAACATTAAACTGATGACCGTCGATAGAGACTAGAAGTGCTAAGACGAAATATTTCTTTGGTGTTTCTGAAGATGAGGCATACATCTTTTATTTATTGAACTCCAAGCAAACAATAGAAGTATTCTTATGTTTCAACGCAAGGAAGTACGAGGACGAAATGTTTTGTTTCCTTGCGCTGAAACATAAGATATGCAGTACCAATTAGCCCACCAGTCAGGTTTTATTGAATAGAAGTATTACTGAGGATGTTTTTGTAATCATGAAATTGGCTAATGGTTGTGTCTGTCCCCTTGATGACATAGTCGGTCCCGCCAGCTGCATAGTTTGCCGAGAGGAGAGCAGGCTATTTTCAGCTGTCTTTGAAATGAAACTGTCAATTCGCTGCTACGTGCAGCGCTATATTATTTGGCTCACATGTTCAGAGGCACCTTGAGTACTGATCAGCAGCATTTTCTGATTGCGTTCAAAATATGTTGCAGGGCCTCTCTAAGAGGAGTCTGCAGAGTTGCCAGATGTCGCCGAACTAAGACACGAATAATCATCTGAAAAGACTCCTCAAAAAGTGGTGCGACATTTCAAAGAAGCCCAAAAGAAGCGGAAGTTTAATAACTTTTGTCATTCTATAAAATATTTTTAATTATAATAAAAAAAGTAACTCAAATATGAAGGGAAGTTAAAATACAACTTTATTTTGTACAGCAAAAATATTTGCAACTATGAATGACAGCACATATTTACTTTTGAACATAGTCTCCAGGGTAGTCTTCACTCTGTTCATTGCACGTTTGCCAGTGTGTGTGTTGACTCCCATAATGCATGTTTGATTTCAGTGCTCAGCTATGCAAAGCAATAGACAAGCGCACTATTAGTGAACGTAATGAGCAGTAATATAACCAAATCTGTAGGAAAAATGTGAATAAGCTAAAAAATGCAACGAGTGACTGGAATCCTCTAGAAGCGACCCGGTAAAAAAAGAAGCCCAGAGTGGCCAGTTCTGCTTATTATAAGCACAGCTGGACACTCTGGTAGTCTGCCAATGACAGAATGATATGGCATAGAAATGGCAAGACTTGCTTGTGTTTCATTTTTTCATGTGAGAGCAGGCTGTACTGTTTTAGCATGGTGGAAACACTGTGTTGTACTGCTTGATGCTGGTCCTCTCACTGGAACGTTGGAGTAATGGAACAAAAGAGCAGCATTTCACTGAATGCACATAGTGTTGTGTACGGGATAAGTGAAATACTACAACCCTACACACTGTTTTAAAGGGACGCAAACATTGTGAAACTGGAAAATAATGATTTGTTTTGTATTGACGACCAAATTTCGTAGGGGGGCTAAATGTGAGAGATTACATAAGATAAGCAGACATTGCCTAGCTGTAATACTGTCCCACGTGCGTTTGGTGAAGAGCTTTTCTCTGTTACAGAAGGTTATGTATGAAGAAATGGATAGAAGCAAATGGAAGCAAACAATAAAACAACACATTTCTCTTGTGTCTGTGTCTGCGCACCTGACCTACCAACTAGCTAAGCATTCTGTTGTTCTCTGTTCTCTCTACTCACCCATGGCCCTCGTCCAGCTGAGTAATTCATAGTTCAGTTCCCAAGCGCGTCACTTCTGTTGCACAACTGATTTAGGCACTACTATTCTTTATTTAAGCAGACAAATATTCGGCAACTTCAAATAGTGATTTCTCAAATAAAATTTCAATACATAGATTATAATATTTCTATTTAAAATGTTGATTATTTGTGCCATTCCTATATTTATTATAGAAATATGTCATCTCAATTCTGGATGCCCTTAAGGGTATTGGAAGACACACCATCAAAACACTGAAGCAAACAAACCTTCTTGCTGTTATTTATTTCGTAATTTTATTCTTGTTCCAAGGCTACAATTTAGGCAAGGTGGTCAACATTACAGTGAATGGCTGCATTTCTTTAGGAGTACTTTTTTCTATCATTGCTTTTATCAGTGCTGACTGAACAGAGCGCCATTTTGCTGCAGTTCTACTTGGATGCGCACAGCTAGGTGCATGCAAGTACATATTTGGCCAACTCCGCCTGACCTTACTATCTTCACTTGCTTGCATGGCAGTGAAGAGTGTTTGTCTGATGTTTTTTATCTAGCAGCATAGCCCTAGATGCATCTGAATGCTGACGTTACAGCCAGCATTAGACACGAGGCTTGCGTACTGTGCTCATTATTGGCGTGCATCCACTATGCTGCCTCACACGATATAGGCGTTATACGGTTATTTGCACGCCAAATAATAGCAAATCGTTGTGGAACGTGATAATGCTTTAGCCATACTAAGTCGCCCCGCCACGGTGGTCTAGTGGTTATGGCGCTCGGCTGCTGACCGGAAGGTCGCGGGATCGAATCCCGGCTGCGGCGGCTGCATTTTCGATAGAGGCGAAAATGTTCGAGGCCCGTGTACTTAGATTTAGGTGCACGTTAAAGAACCCCAGGTGGTCGAAATTTCCGGAGCCCTCCACTACGGCGTCTCTCATAATCATATCGTGGTTTTGGGACGTTAAACCCCAGAAAAAAAAAAAAAGCCATACTAAGTCGAGCTAATGACAGGGCGTACTGATCTCTAGGCAATCACAAACCAAAGGTTCTCATCCTCAATTAAAACTGCTTTTTGGAAGGCAGCAGGTTTTCTGGCTTGGATTATGTTTTACCACCCATTGCTTGCAGAAACCAAACATGCCATATCTTCTCTTACCACTTAAATTATGCTTCACCATAATACATGTTTTGTGTACTGTGGTGAAGCTAACCACAAGGTAAATCTGCCGATAAGAACACAGAAGGGCTTGCTTTGCTGTCACTTTCTGTTTTATGCTTGACTATGCAACATTGTTGTGCAGTTGTAATTTTTGTCTCTATTATGCCTGGGTGTATAATTTTAATATTGATGCTTTTAAAAACATTATGCAGTTTCTTGCACACCTAAGTAAAAATTGGTTTCTTGCCTAACTAAATCAAAGTTGGCTTGCAATATATCATGGCTTTCTTCCATTTGAAAGACAAGCCTGATTGATGGCTGCTTTCTGTCTTACTGTTAGCCTTGTGTCTTTATTTACTGTAGAACAGCCTTCTTTTTAATGCAGTAATAAGGATCTGCAACAAGTAGTTAGTCATTTATGGTTGTACTGGTCAAAGTAATACAAAACACCATTTTTTCTGCTGCAATATTGCTCCAAAACAGCTTTTATACCTGCCGGAAAAATTATCCCAAATGCTGAACTGGCTGAAGCACCTCTGTTTTGTCTCATACTGTGGTGCTGAATTATATCTAATGTTAGTCTTCATTGCATGTTGCACCACATGCTTTGCTGCACAAAAACTGTACACATTGTGTGTTTTGAGAACTTATAAGCGTTTCCATTCATACTATTCATTTGGACACTGTATCTGCTGTAGATGGTAGGGGCTTTTTATGCATCTGACCTTTTTGGCTCCAGCGGGAAGTGGGGACTTCATCGACAGAAAGGGCGCATGTGCTTTCACTTTGAAATTTGAGCTGTTCTGCAGTTGAACTGATGCTCAGCATTGCAGATAGTGTAGTACTGTGGTGAGCGAAGGACGAAGCAGGTTCACCAAAGCAGAGGCATTGAGAAGTTTTTTTTAAATGCGGGTATTGCGCTCTTGAATTTGTAAGCTTCAATTCATTCATTAATTTGTTTTTGCGCTGAGAATATTTAGGTGTCGTTTTTCTTTTTACTGCATTATGCTGTAGCCAGGGTGTCGGAACGAAATGTTTTTCGTTTCGGTTTTAGTTTCGTTCCACCGCAAAAAGTTCCGTTCCGTTTCTGTTCCGGAACGAAAAAAAAAATGTTCCGTAACGGTTCGTAACGTTTTTTTATGGAAAAATTTGAAGCTAAAGTAATCATAAAAAAACATTTGATTTGTGATGTAGTTACTTGCCTTCCTCCTAAGAAAGCGGGACAAGGGTAAAACACGTTCTTCAGAGGAGCGGAAGTAACTGTACGACGAATTCCTACCAACTAGCACAAACCAGTATACCCTTCAAAGTCATAGTATTTAGTTTTTCCAAATTCAATCACGATTTTTAGTGGGCTCAGTGCTTTGTGTCAAGGGAGTGAGCACGATCTCAGAAGCAGCGCGTCACTGAATGCACTCTGTGATGTGCGAGACCGCTGTTTTGATAAAAAGATTGCCAGGCCTGCGCGGAATGCGCAGCACAGTCACAGCGAAAGTTGGAAGGGCGGACTTTGTAGAGTCCGTTGTAGAGTCTCTTGGGGCAGCTGATACAAATACACATGCAGGGTACCCACTACTCCATAAATCATCGTAATTTTTCTGAAGTACCGAAGTTCCCACTATGTCATTTTTCGTAATTCTTCGGAGAATCGTGGTAGCCGCTACACACCTGTAAGGAATTATGTGCGCTTTGTGCTTTCCTCTGCTCTTCCTCTCTCTCTTGTGCTGTGGCTGATGACGATGAATTATGGCTGAGCACTTTGCGGTTGGTGGGAAGCATTAAACCACACACTCTTTGCGGAATTAGCATTGTGTGATGACTGGTTGTCATTTTACTCTTCTGCCACGCTGCATTACATATGTTAACATGATTCCTTGCCCGACATGACGCCTGTATAGAGTATTTTTGCGAAGGAGTTATAAGCACAAGCGTGGCACTGTGGTGGAAGACTCGACTGCCACGCAGGGGGCGCGGGTTGAAATTTCATCCGATCCTATAAATTTGTTTCTCATTTTATTTTTTCTTACTTCACGCGATAGTGGTCGCGGACACGGGCGGCGGCGGACAACTATGGTGCCAAAATCAGCTGTTCTGATCTCATCAGAGCCTTCGCTGTAACAAACTTCAGCGCCGACAATACCCTCTCCACTTTGGCCTGCGTGACAGGCCCGCAAAAGTCCACTTGCGCTAATATCAACATCTCTGGTTGCCACTGTTTTCGTGTTTCGCACAATTTCAACATATCTTTGCTTTGGAATTGCTGCCTGAGGTACGCTCTAATACAGTACCCTGAGATATGCTCACATTGCATGAGCTCAGTTGTTCCGGATTGCGAAGTTTTCTTGTTAACCGAAAAACGATTGAAAAAATTTCGGTTTCACTCCGGAACGAAATAATAGATAAAGTTTCGGTTACGTTTTCGTTCCGGTCAAAAATATCGTTTTTTTCGTTTTTCGTTTTCGGTTTTCGTTCCGTTCCGACACCCTGGCTGTAGCTAACAGAGTTGGCAACCAGCACAACTGAGAGGTAGTAAATATGGGAGGACATATAAAGCCTTACGGAGAACCGACGCAGGCCATTGTTGGTAGATTTAGCCCAAGATATGCTCTCGCATAATACGCGCGCGCGCGCGCACGCACGCACGCACGCACGCACGCACGCACGCACGCACGCACGCACACACACACACACACGCACACACACACACACACGCACACACACACACACACACACACACACACACACTAAATAAAGCGTAATACATGATGCCTACAAGTAGTTAGGATATGTACTACATTAACAGCCAGGCGCGTGAGTGTTGGCGCTGGTTCACTAACTTGTGCAGGCTAGACTTCTTTTCTTTTTCGTCAGGGGAGGGACGGTTCCAAAACTCCCCCCTGGTCCCCCCCCCCCCGAATTTTTCAGTTTTTATATGTATATATACATGCACACACACACACACAAACACATGCAAGAACATACAGAAAGGTTGAACTCTCCATTCCCCCACCTCCCACCCGCCCCCTGAAAAAATTTATGGCTACTTCCGTCTCTCCTATTCCCCCTGGAGGCTCCTCCACTGCCCAGTGTTCGATCCTGTCGCATTCCACGAGAGAAGGAAGCGCTGTCTTCTCTTTGAAATTCCGAACGTTTTCGCGCCACACAGTCATATTCACACTTTGCAGACGCGATCACAGCTGGTTCAACCATACTTTATGTTCATGCCCCCCCCCCCCCCCCCTTGCTGGTGCTAGTGAGGAGCCTACCTGGAAAGTTTGGCTTATTCGGATATAACCGGCCCTTGCACCATCACATACTACATTACATCCGCCCCATATCTGGAATGCGGCGCTAGTGAAAGGATTTCTGCCAAGCAGACGTAATCTCACTGCTGTATGTGTTCTAGAGTTAGCAACTGAAAATATTTTTAATGCGTTTCATTCAAATCCATATTGTAGTTGATAAGCAAAATAATCGTTCAGATTTTATTGATGCTCACACCTCCGTAATCTGCCTGCAAAAGCGGCGAAGGCCGATATACGACAGTTTGTTTTTAAAAAAAGCGTTCAGCGTGTTTTAAAAAAAAAGCCGGTGGGGGGGGGGGGGGGGGGGGGGGCGTGTTTACTTCCAGCATAGTTGTTTTAACGGAGATGTTTGCTTGTATGTTTTCCGAAATTGGGAAGCTGTGCCCCTGAAGCGCCAGTCACCTTTGAGAGCAGGACTGGGCATTGTAAGAGAGAGGGAGGGAGCGACAGAAAAGCGGTATGGGCACTTTCTGTCATCTTTCGGCAGCCACGTTGTAAAAGCCAGGCTTTGTCATGTAATTGCATAGCATAAATGAGGTAGTAGACGTCTGGTTGATACCGATTCTAAAATGTGTGTTCTGCGAATAACGTTCCGAAGAGAATTTGTGACACTGGTTTCAATTTGAAATTGCCTCGTACCTGCGGCGACTGCCAGTTTGGCATGCCTTGCGTGATGTAAAAAATGCGGAGAAGCCAGCGCTGTCTCGTCTGCTCCGAAACATTTCGAAACTATGCGCTCGCCGCGCCAAGATGGCGCATGATCACAGCTGTGCCGAGTGCTTCGGCAGAACTCATTTCCCTGCCCGCCGTGGTAGCATATCACGTAAGGTGTCGCGTTGCCGAGCGGGTTCTATTCCCGGCAACGGTGGCCGGGAATAGAACACCCATGCGAAGAACACCCGTGTGCTTACGTTTACGTGCGCGTTAAAGGACCCGAGGTGGCCAAAAGTAATCGCATGTCACCCCCTATGGCGTGCGTCAATCATATCGGGGCACGTAAAGTCCCAGCAGTTGTTGTGACTTGTTTCTCTGGAAATGAGGAAGAGCTCCTTGTGTTTGATTTTGTAACGATTTGAAAGCGTGCCCTTCGCTTGCCCTCTCTTGTACTTATTGCTTGTTGGCCGGACGAGGCGACAGCGAAAGAGGAAATGAAAATATGAAAATATAGGGGCTGTTCATTAGGTGGGGCCAAGGCTCACCGCAGCGTCTCTCTCGTTGATCGAGTCCAGAAAAAAAAAGAAAGCTCCACCATGGATGCTAAAATGAAAATAAAGCGATGACGTGCTTCTCGCAACGGCCTGCCATGGGTCCTTTCCGGGGTAAAGGTGGGAAGTAAACAGTTCTTGGAATGCAAGATCAGGGGTGTCCTCGGTCGCCATTGTCGTCAAAAAGCATACGTAGCCATAAAGCTGCGCATTAAAAAATGGCGTGAAAGGTCCGACTGAGTATATAGCTATGGGGCAGAATTGGCGACCCCGTTCAGATTATTGGGGGGGGGGGGGGCTGCCCCCCTTGTGCGCGTGACTATGGTGCTGTTTCAGCGACTGTTAGCTTATTGAAAGTAATCGAGGTGAATAACATTTGCGGGCCCATATTCACAACTGGCGCTAGAATCGCTAGAATTGTGCGATAATTATATATTTTTATATTTTTTCGTTGGTAACAATCCGCACACACATTGCAGTTGTGCACTTGTAGCCGCGGTCACTGCTCAAGGCAACATCATTCTGATAGAAATTCGGATAGTTGCACCAGTTTCTTGACATTGGTCTCTTAAATTGGCGTCGATATGTGTGGCGTTTTCTCTCTCTTTTTTTTTTCCTTAAAAGGGGGTCCGAATCCAGAAACTGAAACGGTTAAATTTCATGGGAACGTAAAGCACGCCTAAGTGTCTTTCACATTTCAAACATTTGTAATCAAAACAGGCCAGTGCCTGGTTGTAACGTGGATTCAAAAAAGCAGTTTCGAATAAAAAAATGAGCCTAATCTTGCACCTGTTTGAATCAAACTGAGCCAGATCCATTAAACCAGCGCTGCATCAACAATCGTGACCAAAACTACCAACATGGCCGCATCCGGTCTGTTTCATTTGTGACCTAGTGGCTTTGTTATCTTGCTTTCGCTGCACAATTGCTTTTTGTTGGGCGAGTTGGTACTTACTAAAAGGCATGCACGATATTGTAGGGCAAAACTCGGATGGAAAGAGTAAGAGGCCGACTTTTCCACTCCTGCCTGTTTGTTAGTGTTTCTTTTCGAGTTTTGCGCTACAGTATCATGTCCTTTCGCTCCAAGACGGTATATTTGAAATGGAAGACCACAGAAACGAAGTTATTGGGCACCAATCTATTCCTTGAAGAAGAAGTGATCCTAAATGGCGCGGCATAAAACCAGCTAAGGAGAAGCTAAGAAGAAGAGCTGAATGATCTTTTGGAGGCCTTCAGTAGATGCCAGCAGGGGCGTAGCCAGAAATTTTTTTCGGGGGGGGGGGGGGGGGGGGTGTTGAACCATACTTTATGTATGTTCGTGCGTGCGTCTGTATGTGTGCGTGTATATATACGCAAGCAAAACTGAAAAAATTTGGGGGGGTTTCAACCCCCCCCCCCCCCCCCTTGGCTACGCCCCTGGATGCCAGGGACAAGAAAACGGCGCCGACAGTCCAGGACAGACCGCCTGTTGCCAGGAAGGACCACTACCTCTTCAAGTCTAGTCATCGCCATTACGCCCATGCAACAAAGGACGGAACCGACGAAAGCGCAAGATGGTGTTAATTTTGTCGCAAAGTATTGCTATATCGTTCATTCGCTGCCATTTACGTAGCCATTTCAAGCCCAAATGAAATCTTGCAGTCTGTAAGAGCAAAATCCAAATTTTACTCCTGAATACCGATGATAGTGGGCTGTGTAGCAGCAATATAGGCTTGAAATATTGTGGTGACAGGAACACACTGGCAAAAAATTGTTGGAGCAGGCCCGACCATATTGTCAGTACCAAACAACTGCGCATTATTCTCAGTTTCACTTAAAGTGGACTTGGCTCTTTTAGAAAAAAAAAACAAGAAAGAAAAAACGCCACATGTGTTGTTCCGTCTAGGTTTGACCCATGTTCATGCCCAAAGAATAGTTTATGGTGACTTAAGTAGAACGCCGGTGTATTCAGGGACGTTCATCTCGAATGTATAGTTTCGAGAAATCGTGAGACTAAGAATATAGTTCGTCTCATGATTTCTACTTAGTTCAAATAACCTCAGCATTCGCAGGCTTGTATCTCGCAAATTATTATATGTACGCAAAAGTTCATATATTAACTGCTTATCAGTGAGAATTAGTTCATTAGTATTTTTATTGGGTGGTTCTCGCGCAAATCGTTGGCTTGAGCATAATCGCCAACATTGAAGTAGCTGGAATCAACAAAGGTTCGCGTGTGGCATAGGATTAACATAGGTAACGGGCGCTTCTTTCCGGCCAGGGATGGCATTGATCTACTTTTGTTTGTACGTTTGAAAACGGAGCTAGTTATGTTCCCCTTTCAACGAATTCGCTTGAACCTGATGGAGAACATGACTCACATAACGCATTGCTTTGGGGATGATGATGAAAAAAACGTTCATTATAAAAAGAAAGAGTTTGTGGGCGACGCGTAAGGGTAACCATCCTTCTCGCTCGTTTAGGTCGCGCTTCCGTAATATCCTGTTATGTTGTGGGTCTCTGTATGATCAATGTTTATGTGGTCGGCAGCAAACGCCTCGTCCTCGTGTTCAGACATTCCTGTCCGACACGTACCTTGTCCCGGTATCGCCATGGAATGGACAGGAAAAGCAGCGGAGAGGGGACAGCTCGTCGGCGAAAGCGCGCGGACTAGTGGCATTGGTGCAGGCAGCGAGCATTACGGTCTGGCGACCTGCCTGCGGGGCCACTTGTGTAAACCCCGCGAGTTATACCGCTACCTGCTGCCTTTCCTGCGCCGGCACGCGTAGCTTTGAACATCTGCCCCGGATTGAGCCTCGCTTTGCACCGCGGCGAGCGATGCGCAGGATGTGCGTCGGCTGCGCTGGTGCGTTCCTCCATAGGTTTCCGCGCCTCAGCTGTGGTGTGTGCTTGCGTCGCAGGTCCCGTGATGTCGTACGTATGTTTTGTCATTGGTTTGCCTCGTGTCGACTTCTCCAACCGGCATTTGCCTTAGTGCCACTCATAAGTGCTTCAGAGGCTCCGTGCATCTTGTATAGCGCTAAGCCCGATACGAAACGAGGTATCGCTTGACACACAAGACGACTGACTCACAAAAGTGGTATATCTGCTGTTCAACCTATATTTTTGTAGTCTGTATGTGATAATGCTGCGCACGTGGAGTTATCGATGCTCTTTTTCTTGGGGGGGGGGGGGGGGGGGGGGGCTCTCATTTCGTTAGTTAGCGCTATAGTTTCATTTAGCCTTATTAGGTGTTGTTACCTTTTCTAAGATATATCCAGGGCAGGGTTGCATCAGCCTGTAATTTGCTCTCGCGGGTGACCAGCGCCGACGAATGGGAGCGTGTGGACTGGCCGCCAAAGTCTGGCTCGCGGAGGTAACGAAGTTTCGACGCTCTCTGCTCGAGTAGTTTCCGTCTCTATAAACCTATGCGGAAAACGTCGTTCCTTCGTCACGGTTCTGCATAACGGCCCGAGCGATATTGGAGATGGCGAGGTCGCGAAAAGCTGGGAGTTGGAGGCTCAGCGATTCCCAACTGATATATCTCCGCCCATTCACTCTCAATAGCAGCCCGTCATACTTTACGATGCGAGTGAATATTGTTCCTGTGTCGTCCAACGCTCTTTTTTTTTTTTTTTCGGGTAAGCTGTATCCAGCGTCCGTTATGTTTATTGCCGAAGTTGCTAGCGCACAGTCTTTTGCAACTGCACTCGTCATCCGAATCCATGATGTCATCTCTGGGACTTCCGAAATGTAGTACTAATCTCTGGATGTGTACATTGCTGTAGGGCGAGGACTTTTCGCAAAGTGAGAATGAGGTGTACTTCATTGCGCTCAGTCGTGTTGTTTCATCTCGCTAATTACGTTGGGATGCTTTATCTCGTGGTTATTGATGTTGGCGGTGTGTAGTTCCAGGTAGATTCCACATTTCTTGCGTTTACTGCTTTTTTGTTGTAGTCAAATTTGCTCGTGAGTACCGCATCAATCTTGCCAACGCGCGTCATTTAAGTGTGTCGAATTAGACGTTGTTTGGTCATTACAGAACATGGTTTTTCTGACTCTTAAGAGGACGGGACAAAGTAATAAACACATGACAAAAGCCGAGTTTTATGAGAATGTGCTCGTGCAAAGGGCGGGCATTGTTTTCTTTGGTGATATCAGGGCTGCTCATTACATAATGAGACCGTGGGGTTTCGACATAACCTGACTTTTTCTTAACTGTTACAATATGTACTAACTAGCCGTGTTTCAGCAAGGCTCCTCGTTCTTCCATAGGTAAAAAAAAAAAAAACTCAGGCTTATTTTTCTGACGATTAGGATTATAACGAACGTGGGAAACTTTTGTCGTTTGGGAGTAAATGTAGCGAGGTTACGCGCGTCAAAAGGTCCGGACATCTGCGAATACAGATAAAAGCTGATGTATATCTCGGTGCAGTAAAGCTTTTTATCGCCAGAAGCGGCTTTTCTCGGGGTTTCCCGCACACTTAGTTCCATGTAAAGCATACAGCTACCCGCTCGGCCTCAAGCGGGCAGGCGGAACGGGTAGCTGTTTATAGCTCGTTTGCTCTATTTACGGTATGTCAGTGGTGGACTTCAGAATCTCTTCATCACGCCTCGGCAGCCATGTTCTAGCGTCATCTCAGTGATCTTCTTGTGATTGTTTGATTCTCGATATCGAGGGAATAACACCTAAGCGTGGCTTCAGGCAGCACGACGCTACCTCCGTACGTATACGGTAGCCCACCCCTTGAAATGATGTAAGCATACATTGCCTTGTACAAACGCATGAGCACGTCACAACACTAAATATCAGTTAATATAACAACGCAACATAAACAACGTCCCACGTTCTTCGCGTCTCAGCTCTATATAGCAAACGCTTAAGTACACGCGTAATGAATTCACGATTGATTTTGTCATTTACGGCTCTCCTTTGCCTGCATAAAAGGGATGATTCGAACGCTTATGAAACATCCAAATGTTTCACAAATGAATCTTCTTGCCATTGGCTTGGATTGGCGTTGCTGTAGGCAGCACAGTTGCCAGAATATTTTACTCATGATTGTGCGTCAACGCTGGAACGCCTCAAAACGTTTATGTAAATGTTTTGGGATCTGTTAAACGCATTTCTTGTTCCTGCTGTTTAATTGCGTTCTTGAGCCATGTTGACTGGACAACTATCACAGCCATGTTGACTGGACCATACGCTATCTCGGCCTAGCTAAATATGTTCTGTTGGTCCATGCTTTCGGAATGTGCGCTGATTCCGTAGATACTGCAAAACGAAAACACTTGACCGCTCTATAGAGACGGAAATGAAACAAATGCAAAACACGGGCAGCACTGTTTGAGCATCTCCCTGTCTCGTTGCCGTCTTCAGCTCCGCAGGCGTCAAGTGCTTTCTCTATTTGTGACCAACCTATAGCGTAATTCAAGATGCTGCTTGGGTTGTACCTTTCGACGAGATATGTATGCCCAGTGATCGCGGTTGATTCAGAAATCAAATATTTCTATGAACAATTGTTTGAACCACAGGCTAGGCAGCTCGTGCCTCGTGCAGAGCTGGCGATGTGGCTGCAGCGCTGGGCATACCTGCAGAAGACAGCTTCAGAGGAAAAGGGGACTACAGAGCGAATGAAGAATATTTCCAAACACTCAGCTGAACGGCAAATTGCGAAAGATTCGTTGACAACCACAACCAAACTTGGAAAGGTGCCACCTGTCGTCTCGCGGTGAAGTACGCTCTCTCCCTATGCACCACACAGCGCAGCGAGCTGCCGTAGTCGTCCGGACGGTGACCTGGAAAAAGAGAAAAAAGTTTACCGATTTTCTCTGGCCTTCGCCTTGTGTAACCCTTTCGCGCGTTCCAAGCAGTGCCGCAGTGAAAACAAAGCAACCTCGGTAGAACTACTGAGGCAGTATTTAACGAGAATATACTCTAGCCACGGCCAACGAACACGGCTCCATTTCTCAAGTTCTCTCATTCGGCTCTTAACATAGGCTCAAGCAAACTGCGAATACCACAAATGTTTAAGCATAACTGCACTCTTTCACACATTTGGACACCCATGCAGTGAATTAGAACTGCGTGTAACGGCATTGTATGTACAAAGAAAACCTTACGACCAAGTGGCGACTCATTTTTCCAAGAAAGGATTTCTTCGCTAACGTGCGCAGCATTTCGGCTATTTCTTTGCAAAGCACAAGAGTACGCGAAGCGTGAAGCACAAAGAAGCTTTGGTTAAAACCAAAGAGCCATGTCAATAGCTGTCGACAAATACACAAAGTAATGAAGGAAAAAAAGAACATACCAGCAGCCGCCAAGCAAAGGGCAAACGTTTGTCAATAGGCGATGATTTCGGCCTCGCAGACGGAATAGCTGATGCGTGCTGACAAAGACGATTGAACCAGAAAAGGTCGATGAGCGCACAGGGGACGCGCTTGGCTGGCGACGCACTGATCGTCCGATAGATACGTCGCTACGGAATCATTTGCAGAGATCTGGTGGTCGACCACGTACCGAGCAAGTGACAAGTTCTTTCACGTCCGCCAGACTCGACCCTGCCACCACCAGTCTGCACGCATAGGTATTAATGCTTTGCTTATTGAAACGTACTGATGTTGGTGAGTGTTCGTTATAGAATACTCTTGAATCGCGAGTCCTGAACTTCTTGGTATTTGGCGCAGCGTGTGCTTTAATTTAGATTTGTCACTCTAAATATGTTGACGTAGAAGTCCTCTATTGTTTCTGAAATGTAGGACGCTGTCATCGAAATTACGCGGCGAAAAAAACGACGATGCTGTTCGAACTTTGGTGGAAGGGCTAGCAGCAGCGGCAAGGTTTGCCTTGTCGGATTAGCCATATCACGTTGGGAGATTAGTGGGCAAAGAGCAAACCACGCGATGACGTTGAACGGGCTCTCCCCGCCGGTCCGCCGGCTCACTCTCGCATAGACGATGTCGGGCGGCGTCTTTAATGCGGCATCGCATGTGCCCTCCGCTTGGCAGGTGTCGTCGCTGTTACCCTTCAAATTTGCATAACGATTCTATCATATAGCTCAGTTATCCGCGTGAAAGGCTGTCTCCTGTTCTCTCCCCACCATTTTTGTTTGTTTGTTTGTTTGGTTTTGAAATCTTAGTTTCTGATAAGTTGACCATTGGTTCGCTGGCATATGAGTTCGCTATATTCTGAATAAGGTGTGGATGATTTGACGTCAAAACTTTTTATTTCGGATAGGGCGGTTCGTGTCGGCCGGTCCTTCCCTTGTAACTATTTCGTATCTAAATCTTTTGGCGGATAGCGTCGAGACGAGTAAACGAAGCGCCAGATACTGCTATATACGGGTGGCTGTGAGGCCAGCAAAATATTGGCTGCCGTCACAGGATAGTCCGCGCGCACAGCGCCATACAATACTGTAGGCGCATTGGCATGTTGGGCGAAGGGGTTTGTCGTCGGCGTACGGTGGCAGGTACGCGTGCAGCAGGTGCGTAAGATCAGTGCCTCGCTTGTAGCGTGATAAAGGGAAGCGGGCTGGACGCGCGTATCGGGACAGCTGCTGCTAACGAACCCCTTTTTGTTTCCCTCGTACTCTAGCTTCCTCCGGTTCTATGCTGACAACATTGTGGCCTTCGGTAGCGTACGAAAGCATTGGCCTTCTGACCTACCTTATTTATTTCTCGCGCTGTGTGCGTTAAGACTCGTGCTGGCCCGGAGGAGAAGGCAGTAGGGAGGCGTGTCGTTGGCTGCCACAGTCGTGGTTAGGCCGCAACATGCGGTATTCGCGAGAGGCAGAACCACGTGTTCCCCGGGATTTTGCAGCAAAGCACGGCGCAGACGCAAGGCCGTTGACTCGTTCCCCTACTGGTCGCTCCTCTCCCCCTTGTTTGCCTGCCTACAATTGAAAACACAAGTTTCCCTCCACCCTCCCACCCGCTTTTCTGTCCTGTCGTCGTCTGTGCTGCACAGATAGGACCTCTGTACGAGCGTCGAAGCCGCATCTTAACACGTACTGAGGCCCAGCTTTCATATTGTGATTAGTTGAGAACAAGAAACGTCTAGACGAAATATTGAACACACACACACGCGCGCGCGCGCACTATATATATATATATATATATATATATATATATATATATATATATATATATATATATATATATATATATATATATATATATATATATATATATATTCAATCAAGTTCCGTCAAGGGGCATTGATCGAAGGGCCGTCAGTGTTAGACACAACCATGTGCCATGTGAACCCAACAGATAATGAAGCCAAGGAAACCGTAGGGGGCATTATTTGTAGCTTTTAACTGAAGTGTTATAATTATAGTGCAAAGGGAAAAGAAAGCGTACAAAAAAACTAGTGATCGTTACACCATTAATTTCTTGGGGAATGTATGTATCAGGCCCGTAGCCAGGGGGGGGGGGTGCTAGCCCCCCCCCCCTCCCCGAAATTTTGGTGAAGTACGTGTTTTTACCAAAATAAACAATGAAAATAGGTGTTTTTCTCAAATAGTCAAGGTTTTCAGCAAGTGCACCCCCCCCCCCCACCAAAAAAAAAAAAATTCCAGGCTACGGGCCTGGTATGTATGTATATTTGGCAGTGTTAGCTATATATATATAGCATCACTCGTAACGTCGGCGGCAAATGTGGACCATTCTTTTTGTCAAATGGCGTCGCGGAGAATGCGAAAGTAGCGGCTTGGGCGAATTGGTATTCCATTGTGCTTGCCGGTTAATATCGTGAAGAAAGAGCGACGAGGACGTAAGCTTTATTAGATGGCAGCTGACCATTAAACGTTCGCAAGCACCTAAATGCATAAAAACTCCGAAAGTCGAGGTCATCGCTACGAAATGAACACCACTGATTGAGGGGCCCGTTTCTGGGTTCGTGCACGTGTGACACCGGTGGTGCGTTGTTGTTTTGTCCATTTTCTTTTCTCTCTACCAAATAGTTACTTCAGTTCAGTTAAAGGCTACAAATAGCATATGTTATTCTTGGCTTCATTAGCAGTTGGCTTCATATGGTTGTGTATTACAAAACGAGGATTCGCTTCGTGTAGTTGTAATTTACCTACTGCTACAGACAGCGCATGCTTGGGCCTTTCTCTGCGCGTTATAACACCGTTGCAGCGCGCATAATACCGCCCGTGAAAGAAGGAAATGCCTGGCTTGTTGTTTAGCAACAATGTTCCCGAGTAACTTGAGTGGCCTCGACGTCCGAAACCTACACCTGTAGGCTGCGGGAGGGGCGCTGTATAGTCGAGGGCTGTGGATTCATTTCGACTGCCTTTAAAGCTTAAAACGCCAAATATGCACTAAAGGTTCTCGCTTTCTGCTCGCATTTCGGAATGCGGTTACCGCAGCCTGAAACTGGACCCATGTGTTCCATAGTGGGGTTCAATTTCAACGCGCGACTGTTGAGAATATTTTGGATCATACAGCCGCGCGTTCATCCCTGCGGGATTTCTGCCCCGCCAATGTCTACTCGACGCTAAACCTTCACGCTGGCGTAGTCTTTCTCCGAAGTAGTAGTCCACCTGATCACTGTTCTGCCAGAAGCAAAACTGTGAACCTGCTTCTGTACGTTGCGCACCGTCATAGTAAGTTGTAATTGCTGATATGCAATGCGGGGCGTGGTGGAAGCTCGGAAACAGCGCTCCGCTTCCGCGTTTGCACTGTAAGTCACCTGTAAGCTCAATGTAGTAATGTGGCAGTCACCTTTGAGAAGCGCGGTATAATTGTTTAATAAAGAAAGCCATATAAGCTTATAGGTGATTATTTTGTACAGGACTGTGAGCTTCCGCTCGGCGAGTACCGTGCGTGAATCGTGGTTCTTTCCTTTGCAGGGGAACGTAAGCGTGAAAAAAGAGAGCATCCAGGACGTGACAGTGAGCCCCGGAACGGTAAAAGAAAAAACGCAGATCATCAATCGCATGGCCGAAAACTGCGGCGTCCCTGGAAAACCAGCGCTACCGTCCGGTGCCGTGGGGAACGCGGCCTCCAAACGCCGGGATGGGCCCGGAGCGCGCACTGTGAGTACCGGCAAGCTTCATTGGTCCGGTAACGGCGTTGAACAGCCGGCTGGCACCCCGTTCCGAAGACGATGTACCCCGTCTTTGCAGTTCTTGCGCGCCGTGCCTCGTACGTGGACGTCGTCGTCAGTTCTGCTGGTACACATGCGTGGTTAAATGTAGGCGCGAAGCCACAATTACGTTTGGGAGGTTAGGCAGGGCTCAATTGAATGAGCACGCCGTACCACGAAAGATGAATATGGTTCTTTGACCGTTTATTGACTTTTAATTAGTTTTTCTCCAGCCAATGTTCGCTGGTGGCAAATGTAAAACGAGAACTGCGTGATTTTTTCTCGCGTTGTTCGTGCGCACAGAGAAAAAAAAAATTTTTTTTTAGCCTCTGACGTCGAGTAGTGGTACAGCAGCGTATATAGCCCGTACTTTGTATTGCTCCATATCACTTATCCATGATATCATCATGATATAACTGGCGCGGATAGACGCAAGATAAGCTCAGAGGTGCGCTAAAGCTTACTTATGGTGTACCATGGGTTCAGCCCCTGTAAGCAGTATACGATCTCGGTTTCATGCTCGAACGTCACACATTGCTAGTTAATACTTGAGCATGCTCTTTGCCAACAAACACTGATACAGAGCTGCCTGCTGTTTTCGTATGAGTATACTTCGGCGCATACGTTTAAGATTATAGGTGAACAAACGAAATTATGCCCCTGTCACGCGGGCCAACTTTAGTGCTCTTTGAGGGAGTGCACTTCGCCGCAAGTGTCATTCGCACGCTGTCACACGGGAACGGTTAATCTCGCTGCTAGGGTGGCTTTTCTAGCCACCCAGTCGCTGCAAAGCGCACTTGTCGGCGAGTGCGTTCGCCAAACTCACTACACTGCGACCGAGGGAAACATCGGTAGCAATGGCTGGACAATAAGTTATTATCGGAAGCTGAGTTCATATTATTTTTTAAACTATCGCTTTCGTTATTAGAAATATTTGTATGCATTAAAACATGCTGTACTACAAAAAAAAAAAAAAACTACTTTGCTATTCTCGCTCTCAGGAATGCCCAGCACACGCCGTGCAATGACCGCATCCGCCGCGTTTGTATCTTCAGTTTATTTCAAGGGCTGCTTATAGCTATAATACAGTATTACTTAAGAAACGTTGCCTGACATAACAAATATCTGTCGCGCTACTCAGTTACCCATCGCCATTACCATCATTTCCCAAGTACACTTCCCTTTCTCGTGCAGCAGCGCGCCGCCAAAGTGACATTCTGGTGGCGTAAGTGCACGCGCTCAAAATGACACTAAATTTGCCAGTGTGACCGGCGTGTTAAGTTAGATGAATGAAGTTACGTTGGATGAGACTGCGCGAGTGACGACGGCAGTAGTTCGAAGGTATAAAGTGTAGTCTTGGTTTCCTCGTAAACTGGACTATCTCGTTCGGTATTGTCTAGTAAGTAGGCGAAGTGTGAGGAACGCTTGCAACATTGGAGTGACCTACGAGACCCCCACCAAGATTATTGATATTTGTGTACCCTCACTGCATGCATGTTTTGCGACTGACATTTCAGCTCCGTTTGTTGCTTCGGGAGGGTTATGATTTGCCGTGGTTGCCCTCCTTGCAGGCGCCTGATGATGACACTACCTCAGTGAACACGGTAAGTGCCAGAAGCATAGTTTTTTTTTTTCAGTGTGTTGATTTTTTACTAGATCTCACTGCAAAGTGCATCTTAGATCAGTGAACGCATTTTCAGTTTGGCGCTCAAGAGCAAACTGGCTGTTGTACGAAAATTTTCTTTGTTTTACTGTGTATACTGGTGAGTATTGTGTGTGCGTGCGTGCAGACATTGCGAGATTGTTTTCTTTTGTTTTTGACGTCAGCATATTTGATTTTCCTTTTGCGTCATTTTGCTTCATTTGTATAGAAGTAGTAGTTCAGCTTTTTTAATTTTTTTTTTCATGTTACATGCTTGCGCACATTGAGCAGGTTTTATTGACAACGAACGTCAAGGGTCGTTAAGAAGGTGTCCGATTAAGTTCATTAAAGTGAAATGCCTAGCATCAAGAAAAGTGACACGCCAATAAGTTGCTTTGGTCACTTATCGCTCCCTTGATAGTGCAGATACTTTCAGAGCTGTGTCAAACGTTCTTTAATCTTTGCCCCATTCGGGCATAGTATGTAGTGAATGGATTAGAGGCCATCACAGCGTCGTGTGATCGCGTTGGTGGTTTGCAAGAGTTCAGGGTAGTTAGAACAGTTCATTTATATGGATCATTATTTGAAGTGACGTTCGCTGAAGTTTGATATGACTGCGTTTGTATGCACAACTTTTCAGCCCTGGTAGGGGAATTCCTTGTGTTCATAAGTTTTCTAATAAAGAATGCCACGAAATGAAATTTTCTATTAGTCGGGTTAGACGAACCGCGGATGGTAGCGCGCGCCCACCGAGGCCCCGACAAGATGACGTAACCACCGGCCGGAGAGGCCAAAACGCATACGCGTCCTCCGAGGTCTCGATGTTGTCTGCCGAACCCTGTCTCAAGACTCGCGCCCCCCACTTCTCGGCGAGCGCGAGCAAGGCCCGAATCCCGCCATAATTAGGCCAACACCGTGTTAAACCTTTTGAGGATCGGGTGGCAGCGAAGTGACGGCGATTTATGACCAGCTGCCACCCGCCCGGTCGGGAGGAGAGTGGTGCGATAATTTTTAAGGGAAAGTGGCGTCGAGCAACAAGTCCGGACGCCTGAATTCCCACACATGTACCCACACACTTAAAGCTGTATTCACACAACGGACGAAATCGCGATTCGAGCCTGCAGATTGCGTACTACGTCACCATACGTCAATGGTTCCCGCGTTCCCGCTTCGGTCCGCGCGGAGCGATTCGTGAAACGACGGAGGACCAAATCACAGTTGGGATCCTCGGGGAGCAATGCCGAAATCCTCGCTTGTAGCGTGAATTCTCCCCTGTCGTGTGAATGCTGGCTGCGGTGAGATCTGAATCACGTCACATGTCACGTGACTGATCCGTCCGCGATCACGTCCGTCGGGGGTATACAGCTTAAAGGGACTGTCTACCGTCCTTCATCGATTTTCTGTTTTGTACCTTAATAGAAAGTGTACCGTCTGATGTGTCCAACCTTGCAGCGGTTTCTCTGGAGAGTGAGTAGAAATTTTTAAAACAGAATTTTTCGACCTGCGTTTGGTCTTCTTCCATTGGCGTAAAACATGCCCAAAACACTGGTTGGTGGACTCGATGACGATTGTAGTGCCGGTAAAAATTAAAACCGAAAGCACATGTGATTTCTGTAGGATTAGTTTATTTTCACTGAACATTACTGTATATAATGAATGTAACAGTCGTTTTCAGCGCGGTTAAATGAAGCCTTATTATACGCTTGCAGAACACTTGTTTTGCTGTAATCGCAGTCTATGCGTTTATTTTAGCACTGCTGCCGCAATCTTAAGTTGATTCACCATAAAGAGACGATAAATGCACGCCTTCACAGCGCTGCACATGTAAGACATCCTAACAACAATACAGCGGCACAGTACAGCCAGCGCGGAGGGCCGCATGGCATAGCGCATGAGTTGAAGCAGACGAAATCGAAGACTGCACCGCAAGCAGCGCCACCGGGCACCTTTTTGAATGCGCGAGGAAAAAACAGCAAAAAATTACTCTCTGACGCAACCGAAAGCTGCCTCAAGTGCATAAAATACAATTTCAAGTTATACATGTTTGTTTCTAAGCAAAATGAGTCTACCTGCGATTATTTCTTGTCCTTCCAGTAGATTGACCACATCGCTGTTGGGTGACGCTAGCGGTCATTCGTTCACGATTTTTAACATCAAATTAAAAATATTGCCGCGAGTCTTATATTTCATGAGTGTAAGCTTCACCCACAAAGACTGTGGGCAACGCGCTGCGCAGGCCTCGCCGTGATGTGTAGGAAGCTTCGCGATTGTTTTGGAACAATCTGTTAAGCATTCGCGCCGCACGAGAATGTTCCAGCTTTGTCGAGAGATAACGCCGCCACCAGCGATATCGCTGGAAAGTTCGATAGCGCCTGTATAAAAGCCGACGCGCTTGACTGCTTGTCAGTTGATCGACGGACGACGCCCTGTTCGCCGCTATCATTGTACAGCGTGTATTGCTGTAGTTCTAGTTTTCATTTTCCCGGCCACAAGTTCGGCCAAATAAACAGTTTCATTCTGCAAACGCAGACTGCTGTCTTCGTCGACGTCACGACCACGTGACAATATAATTCCTTTTTTATGGGGCAAAAGCATGCTCGTTGCCGCCGATGTGACGAACGATGTTCTCATTTTCACCACAATCAGAAACAGTTTTCCGAGCGGTAGACAGTCCCTTTAAAGGAGTACTGACACGATTTTGAAGTGCAGCAAAACGGACGTTTTGGTTTCCTTGGCATGTAGTGTTAACGCTCTCCCCACACCGCATCCGGGAAACACGTATATATATTTAAGTTTGATTTTAAAGTTTTCATCTCCCAGCATCTGCAAGGCAGCTTCACCGCATGGAGAGTCCTATGACGTTTCAAGTGAGCTCACTTGGTTTGCGAAATCTGGGTTCTGCCTGCAGCCTAAATAACAGAAATCGCTGTCGGAGGCACTGGACGACAGTTCACTCATCATGAACCACGTTCGACTGACAGCAAAGGACAGCAGGTGCATATTTCGTGGGTTGCAGTCTGCCCGTGACGTCACTGGCACACTTGACACGTCACTATGAAGCCGCCCTCTCGAAACCGAAACTGCTGGTTGAAAGAAGCGGTATTAAAAATATATGCAATACATCCCCAGGCACCACGACACTCTTTTTAGGGTTCTCGACACCCGTGCTTTCATTTAGAGCAACAACCCGAAAAATTTTAAAATTCATGTCAGTACTCCTTTAATGTTCAAAGAATACAAGTAAGCTGTCACTCTGCTGGAACCTATATAGTATACCTGCGTTTAATGGCTAGTTCTGAGTTTAGAAGTAATTGCTTAACCATTAGAAAGCACATTCCTTGTTGTACAAATTCATATAATATATTATGGTATTAATAACTGTGTGGCTGTAGTAAAATTGTTTGCTGGAGTACCCAAAAAGGGCCTATTTTCACGCGGACAGGAAAGTGTTCATTGCCTGCCAGCCAACTCTCCCGATTTGCCCGAGACACGAATATTGGGCAATCCTCTCGATTGTACGGACATGGCTTTAAATCTCCCGATGAACATCCCTAACTTGACCGCGAAAGAAAAGAGCAAGGGACATCGGTTCTAAAATTTCCTAACCTTGTTCAATAGCGTGCAGAACACTAAGTCACTTTCGCCGCAGTACACTGGCGTCTTGCGGAAAAGCGTACTAAGATTGGGAAGGGGCTTCTAGTACAGGCTGTCACTGGACATTTTGTTCCTTAATTACACGTGCGTGCATAAGCCGTATAATTACGAGTGCTATAGTATGATCGCTGACATCTAAAAAATTTACTGGCAGTCATTTAGAGCTGTCTATGACATTTCTGCGGCCCCGAGAAACAATAAAAACGTACGCCAGTTTTTGCCAGCTCAGTCGACGACTGAGAACACTCGCTGTTACGACGGTGGCACGATGAAGAGCGCTGTCTGCGCGAAGTAAACAGCTCAGCCTGCCTCTAGCTTCACCGCATCCCGGAAACCTGAGGTAACGCAACTTCCAACACTAAAACAGTGCGTAGAGAGCTACGGGCTAACTCGGATCGCCGCGTGGGCTGTGTATGCGTTCAGCCGCGCGGACAGCCAATGCACCGCCGCGGTCGAGCGTGGAGAGACGCGCGCGATACCCCGAGGCTCCTGCCACTGGCACCACTACTTCATCTCAGGCATATACCAGTCGAAGCGTCAGCTCCCATGCGGCAGAGGAAGTAACAAGCCTCCCCAGTGCCGCTGTATCCGTTTCCCCTTCAATCCCTTGCCTTCCCCAACCATTGACCGCAGCCCTACAAGGCCAGGAAAAGTGAATAAATACGTGTAAACAACTAGACGCTCACCAGCAGTTGTGTGAAACTGCGCTTTAGTTACTTATCGGAAGTGACGATCGCGTACTTTCGGCATTTCCGGGTAGGGCTTCCGGCTTAACTGCGACCGCTGTAGTAGAGTGTACTAGAACAGGGGAGTGCTCGGAACGAGCTTCGAAAAGTGAAGCCCAAACAGGGTCAATCCGCTTGTGGCGTTGCGATCGGTAGCCTGATATGTGTCTTCGTTTAAGAGTTGCGCGCGGCTCCGCCAAAGTAGTGCAGGGGTAGAATGCCCGCTTCCAACTCAAAAGGCCGGGTTTCGAATCGCAGCTGTAGATGGTGGCTTTTTATTCTTAGTGTCACCTTTTATAGCTATATTGGTTTTCCTTTGTTTCTTAAAACTAGCTTCAGTTGCTAAGTGTTGCTTCAAAAAATAACGCAAAAGGTGAAATAAAGTAAAAGAAATTTGACAGTGAGTGTAGATTTTTGCAGCGCCACCGCCCATGATTCAACAAAAACATAAAGTATGGTCTCTGAGATTTTTGCGAATATCAGACTCGAAACGAGATTTCACATTTTACGTTACTGTTTGTAGCAGTACGTAGCAGCAGAAGCTTGTTTTAAGAAACAAAGCAAAAACAATACAGCTATAAAAGGTGACACCAAGAATAAAAACCCACCATCGACAACTGTTATTCGAACCCGGGCCTTTTTGAGTGGGAAGCGGGCATTCTACACCAGGAATACTTTGGCGGAGCCGCGCGCAACTCTTAATGGGACACTAAAGGCAAATATTAAGACGACGTTGATTGTTGAAATAGTGGTCCAGAAACCTCGTAGGGGGGGGGGGTGCTACTTTTGCGCCAAGGAAGTGCTTATTTTGAAATAAAATCACGTTTTAGTGGTCCGCATCGCGTTAGCGCACTTCAATTCACCCGCATGAAAGCGGTCTTTCTCACGTCACTGTTGCCGAGCCCAACGTTGCCCTCCTTTACTGCGCGGCGGCGTGCACTGGCGGCGTGTACCATTCGGGCATCCGGCAACATCACATACATGCGGTAATTTGTCGAACTTTCTGTCCGAGCGACTTTCACGAGCGCGCAAAACACACGCGGCAGTACCCAATACCGAAACTACCATTGAGACGCGACCGCGTGAGCGAAGCAGGGCGTAGGGCGAAGCGCAGTTCGGCGAAAACGGAGCCTTTGAACCACGCGCGGCTTTCCCCATGGCAACGCCAAATAGGTTCTTTGTTCCATTAATCAAACAGAAACGAACAAGCAGCATTTTATTACGTCTCTTGATGCACGGAAAGTTCTTATTTTTATTGCAGCTAGTTTGATTACGAGTGATTAATTGTAGTCGGACGCTCTCACTTCATCGGGATCAATTCAAAATGTCCCGCTCGTGGCGCTCATCGTGTGATACATTTAGCTTAATTTCTCGGTAAGTAGGGCACTGCTGTTGATAATATTGCCGTTTTAGACGTTGTCATACATTGAGCTTTCACCCTGACATAAATGGTTATTTGCCTTTAGTGCCCCTTTAAAAGACGACACATTGCAGACTACCGATCGCAGTGCCACAAGCGGATTGACCCTGTTAGGGCTTCACTTTCTGTATTGGTGCTGCGGCCGTTCCGAGCACTCCCTTGTTCAAGTACACTCTAACTGTAGTGGCCGCGACGGTGATGGGAGGGGGCCACTATACGGCGCGCAGCCCTGCAATTTTTCGCTAGCCAACGCTCCCAGAGGTCACCCCCTTCGCCTCTTAATTGTCCGCCATAAAGTCCCCCTATAACGTAAGCCTGTGATCTGTGGATTTGGCTCGGTGTGCTTGGCTTCTGTGAAGTTTAAAGGGCACCCAAACAACCTCTGAAAATACAAAGAACGAGCGCGTTAGCGTCTCCTGGCGTTTCCCGTCTTTTCAGCACAGTTCGTGACGCCAGCATACTGTTCACATGACGTCATGAGGAAATAAGCTCTCGAGTGGTCTCTATGCGAGGGATATCAGTTTTGAATTATCCATGCAGTCGCACTCTTGTTCTGCGTTGTCTCGCATGACTATCGTGCGCGATCAGATGATTTCACTTTGTTTTGTGCGCCTTCAACTGCGCAAGCGGGCATAACAGCGTTTAGCCGAAAAGCGCGAAAACCTGATAAGCCCAACGCTTAGTGCTGACATTCTCCACGTGTTTTATGGATAAGTGGTGAGGAGAGCTAGTGAACGTGAGAAAAAAGCCGCTCTCTTGTCTTTGAACTTGGAGTGGTTTACGGCAACGGCTCACGGGTCCTTTAAAACATGCGCACTATACTGCGGGCGCTTCGCCAGTCGCTCTGTGCGCGTATTCCCCCGGTACGCTTTTGGATCTTGCGTGCTTTATTGCAGCTACGATAGGACGGAGCACTACGTCGTGCAGCCAGCCTTCGCAAGATATACGGGCTCTCTGGCTCACTCACGTCGTTGCGGCACGAATTTTTATATACTAACTCGCGTTCAATTTATCTTTCGCGTCTGTAGTGTAAGTGGCAGCACTTGGAACGCAAATTGGGAAGCTGTGTTGGCAATAATGTGCACAGAAAGTTCAGATCTTGCAAGTACACGTTTTCATTGCAGATTTTTTTGTGTGTTGCAATTTACGACGTTATGCAGTAATGGTTCACAGAACTTAATATTCAAAGAGTACAAGTAAGCTGTCACTCTGCTGAAACTTATATAGTATACCTGCGTTTAATGCTAGTTCTGATGACACATGCTTTCCCCGGCGTTCTTGCTCAGCGTTGGGAGTGTGTGTGTTTTAAATCGTAACTCTGCCCAGTCATCGAATCATGCTCAGCACAGTTGAAAATTTGCTAGATCGCTATTGCGAGAATCTTCGTCAACTCAGAGAGACGCCAGCGACGCGCAGTCAGTTTTGCTGTAAAATGAAGCAAGTCAAACCGTCGCACTGTCTCCAGTCGCGATGCCTGGATGCGCGTTGCATCCTGGCATCGTGCGCTAAGCATTCCCGCTAATAGGCTGGGTTCTGGAAGCGATAGTGCACAGGCGTCTGAGCAGAGGGTGAACGGTAATCTCAAGCTCTCTATTACTGGTGCCGCGAGAGGCCACGAGCGCGGCTTGGATTAATAAAATTAAGTCACTGAAGCGTTTAGGTGATGATTATCTTTATTGACGCCGCTTTTGAAACGGAGTGACAACTGCTCTCTGCTTCATCTAATGTAAGCGCGTGCGTACAGGCTGTGGAAGCAAAATGTGGGCTGCGATGCGAAGCATTCGTGTGACTGGCGACAAAGCCGAACATTTTTCTCATTTAAACATCCTGAAGTACAAAAAAAATGGATGTCTTGAAAAATTCAGCCAATGTGCGGTGAGAAAGACGCTTTTTACTATTACCTTCGTTCAGCGCCTATACATATATGCACATGCTATAGTTTTGCCGTCGAATGCTGCACGTAAACAGCATTCACATCAAGGAGAGCAAGTGCCTTGAAAGCCTGCTTCGATGTCACACGCAACATACAGTTTGCGCTCTTTCGTTTCAGCCGAAATGAATCGGTAAATGAACGAGGGTGTGAAACGTTAGATATGCACTTCACTGTCTGTCGTTCGTGCCGCATCTAGCTGTCAAGCTGTCCAGTCGACGAGCGCACGGGGAAGTGACGCGTTAATGCAACGGTTCCGTTGCATATCGTGATGCCTATTTTATCACTCGGCTTGAAACGAAAGCGCGATAATATCTTTCAGTTGGACCCTCGTCGACGGGAGTGGCTACTCAGGGCGTCCCAAACGGACTACCACTCGCTGGTGCGGCTCCTTCGTGAGGACCCGGACCTCTACCGTTTCGAGGTAAGCGATGACGCCCCGTCATAGCCTGTGTTGGGTTGGTTCTTAATTACTAGCGGGTTAGCCCCGAATGGCCGAATCTGTCGAGCGCGCGCGCGTGCTAGCACCTTTACTGCTGTGTCTTGTGTTGCAAGTGTTACGCAGACCGGATTAGCGTGTCCAAAAGAATTCTGTGGCACAGTAGTGAGTTCGTTACGCGCCAGCAGCGGCAGTCTACGGGAGGCGGCTCTGATACTTTCCATTGACGGGAAAATGTTCTTGGGGTCACGTTTTCTGAAGGTATTCAAAGGTATTTTCTGTGAGGACGAGTGAGGTCGGTGCTCTCTCGGGTATGTGACTTGCTGGGGGGACTGTCTGGGTTAGACGCGTTTTATTCATGGCGTTGAACTAAGTCAGCTTTCATTTCAGCACGAATATGGCGTTCGCTCACGTGCGCTGCAGTATTAGTCGATGCACCCAAATTGCAGTGTTACAAAAAAAAAAAAGAAAAACGCGCACAATGTAGGAGTTTGTATACGTTCGAACTTATTGCTAGGCAAGTATTGAAAGCGTGAAAAAAAAAGGGGGGGGGGGCGGTGTTGTTAAAGTGTCTTGATTGTTGAAGTGCGGCAGCCAAAGTAAGGCTGAACGAAAAAAAAAAAAAAAAGACGCTTTCGGGACTGACCAAATCGTTGGTCAAAGACCAGCAGAGCTGTCACACGTCACTGATAACCAAGGGTCACGCCACCGCTACACAGCGAAGTGTGTGCTACGCGCCGATTACAATGTACTCCGTTGTCTTCGCAATCTTCCATTCCGATCGTAATCTTCTTTTTCGTATGGCAGCTGTTTTTCAAATGATGAGCTACTCCAGTTAGTGCGACTGTGATTATTTATTGACTTCCCTAACTGCCCCACATATCTGTGATGTCACCACCATATTCTACGATGTGCTAGCTATTCTTTCTAGCACTCATTCTGATTTTCCTCTTAAATGTCGTACTATAGTCGTTCGAAATATCCCGTTGGGCGTTATTTTGGAAGTGCAGAGGCGACGTCTTGTAACTTCTACAATTAAACTAATAGTATCTTTATAATTTCGCCGGACTGTCACACAGCGCTGTCTTCGTCCAGGTCCCATCCGGTCCAATTATAGACTAGCTCTCCTGTCGCGGGTACGGTCATATGATCGCTTTTCGAATGATTATCGCTGCATGGTTATTTTCTGGCTGACTCTGGTATTCGATATCGCTCTACAATATCAAGTTGTGCAGAGCTACCGTAGAGGGATGGCTGGTACACACCCGCACACCCCATCGCTGAGCCATCCTTTTAGGATGGCTCTCGACGCGGGTGCGCGGACTGCATGTATGTATCCTCATCCTTTGAAGGATGCCGATGAGCTGACGACGTGCACTGACCGGCCAAGGCGAATGTGCAGTGGCGTCCACTCTTAGGGTGAACACGGCTCAATATGGCTGAGCACCGCGGAGCGCCATTGCAGTCAGTGCGGCCGCGCATCGAAGCTTAGCGGCGCATGCGCAGATAGCGCGCCGCTCCGCTCTTGCGTGGCTGTAGTCCAGCAAAAGCAGCCTGCTCGCGTGCGCCTGCGCTGATTGCAATGGCGCTCAGCCATGTTCACTGTACTTTCGAGCTTGACGAAAAACAGTCTGGTCACGAAGCGCCGTGTTGGCAAACATGCGTCTTCGTCCAACACATTCACATCTTGGTGTCCATACGTGCAGCTTGTTTATAAAGCGCTCGGGTCATCGCTTCAGAACTAATTAACATCACCGTTTAGGTTTAGATTTGAGAACGTTCATGCCTATAAGTGACCTTGCAGAGATAGTGTGAAGGCAACCATATATCATATAGTGGGAAACGCGTTGTCGGTCAATTGCCTGAATGACAAATGATTCTAAAGGCATGTGATGAAGCCATTGAAATTCGCGAATGCACTGCGGTGATGTTTGTTTCGCGTGACTGCGATTGTTCGTGTCTTCCCGGTGTCTTCTTTCGAGCGTTGCGGCGAATTCCGTACACTTTTCACCATTCGGGTGACAAGCTGGCCTCTCGTGAGGCTGGAAAGCAATATGGAACAAAAATTCTCTGTTGCTTCGGGCCGTTCAGTATACAGGAAATGCGCGCTGTTTTGCCGTCGATCGGGTTATCTTGACGCCATATAGGGCGACGCCGCAAAATATAAATAGATCACTACTGACTGCACACGTGTTCCGTGTCGGCTGTACCTTCTGCCCCTATATATTGAGCTACGCTGCAGCTGACCCCTTGTTTTAGGAACTGCATGGCTCCCAGCAGGCTGTGGTGTCGCCGATTCCTCGTCGTCCCTGTGCGCGCAGGACTGGTTGAGCACCGAGAGCACCTTTTGAGAAGGGGGGGGGTTTCGTTCGGTGGGGGCGTGCGCGCATACCACCTCGGCGCGCGGAGAGGGGCGACATCGGGGTGGCCCCCCGCGGTTAAAACAAACAGCGGGCCGGCGGGGGTTCCGCGCCCCGCTGCGGTATCCGGGATGGCCGGTGATTGCGAGTTCGTGGGACGCCTCGCGGTCGCCGCGGGGTCGAGGTATGGGAATCCTTCTGGCGCGCATAATTATCGAGCCGTTCGGTAATCAGTTTGCCTGCTCGCTGTCAACCGCGTCAGTGCTGCCGCCCGCTTTTACACTGGCGCGGCGACCGGTTTCGGCCGGCCCGGGAGGTGCCGCGCGACAGCGGAGCCAGCGGAGCGCCGTGCGCGCTCGCCGATGATTTGTACGCCGTGTTGAACGTTGTTCGAGCTGTCCGAATTGGGGGGCGACGGGCCCGCTACTGTTATGGCACCGTTGCCACAAGCGCGTCTCTGTCGGGCCGCGCTTTTTGGCCTTGTGCGACTCGCTTGTGGACACTTGACCACAGCGGGTGCGTTACGTAATGTGCTCCTTCATTTCCGCGATGATATGTAGCCGGTTGGGTGGCAAAGGCGCGCGTGCGCACACGCGCGGTGATTGTGATGGGATTCCCGCGGTCAGCCGATCGTGCGTGGATAGCTGTGACGTGAACTGGAGTACGTTTATCTGAACGTGGGGGTGTGGCATCGTACTTCGTGTCGATGCGTAACGGGGGTAAAGTAAACACAACTGGCGACATAGCAACTTGTAATGTTTTATGAAATGTGCCGTTATAGCCATTCGTAATGTTTTATGGACTATGCTGTTTGAAATAGTAACTTGTCAGCCCATATGGGCATGTTGTCGGCCGCCGCGCTCGGTCCTGTCATCGCGGGCTAGAATATCAGGTTTATATGCTCCGTAGCCTAACGGAATAAAGCTGTTTCTAATCAGAACGCGCGTACTCAATAGTCTACATTTGTTCTTGCTTTTGTATAGTGATCATTAAAGGTTTGCCTATATTTTTGACACGATGATGTAAAAACAGACTGTGGTATATTGATATAAACTACAAAAAAATATAAAACAAATTTAATCAAAATCAAGCCAGTAGTTTACTGAAAAAAAGTCCACTCATGAGTGTTTTCAAAAAGTGGGAAAACAGTCCCACTATCTCATGAAGGCTCGCGATTTCATCAAGGGGTATTTGGGATGGAAACGGCCGAAGCTAGTGGCACAGTTTATCACTTCTCAAGTTGGGTTAAGGAAAGTTGTGTGGACCTCATTTCCAGCAGTAGAACACCACCTGCGCCTCTTGTAAGCCTTCATAGCGCCTTGGTCTGTTCCTGTAAAGCTTACTTCATCACATGCACCAACAATTTTTTTTTGTCCATTTGCCTGTCCTTGCTTTGGCTGTCGAAATTTTGGAGTACGGCTGTTGTCCCTGAACATGTGCCTACTTTTCAAGAGTTATATATCAAGAAAAATATTTCCGCGCACGAATATCCGCAAGTTACGCTGAGCGATGAGCGTGGCAATTTCGCAGGGGATTGTGTTTCAATGCAGTTATCGGTGAAGTTCTTGCGCAAATTTACAGAAACACGTGATGACTGGAAGCTAAAATCGCCTCTCTGAAAAACCAGAAAAAGAGGAAGTTATTCGGCATTTAGATTGGTAGGTTCTTTCTATCTGAAGGAGAGGAAAATTCAGAACCTATCATAAAAAAAAAAAGCTTGTCGAAATTCAGCGCCATTTTAGCACCACTTCCGCCCTTTGAAAGCGTGGTAAAAGAATTTTCCTCGGGATTACGAAGACTTGGGTAAGATATGAGTGACTTATCGTTGCGCTAATTGCAACGGGTGACGTGGGAGAAAATTTTTCCTGCAGACAGAAAAGTGGGACGTATGTATGTGTCCCACTGTCGCACAAAGGGTAAAACAGCAGACACAGCGGAAGAAGAAAAGTACTGAGAGGTCAAATCGCCTGTTTTGTCGTAAGCTTAATTTGTTGGCCCATTCTTGTAGATATTGCTAATTGGCTTCGTGATTTATCACTAAATTGTCGCAGAATTTGCCACAATTATCTTAACGGCATCTCGGTAAGTGTGGCGGATGTTAGGATAGCGAGGACCAGATTGCACGTTAGCGTAACGATTATATTCCAATCCTATACCTTTCAGAGCGTTTCTACCCCTCTCGTGATATCACCGGGGTTGGGAAGCTGGGAAAATTTGATATCAAGGAATAGGAACGAGTGGAAAGAATCAATATTTACAGGCCATTTGTCATTCCTCAGTCATGTAGACGTGTTCGGCAGAGTGCAGCTGGGGCTAGCATTGTTTATTTAGCAGAACGGCCTCTGTTGAAAAATTGGTGACTGGCATGTTATGCATACACCGTGGGTTTTTCTTTTTTGTTTGAATACTTTTTTTTTGTTTTAGGTAAAGGCTGACATCACTTCCACGACAAACCAGAACTTCCAGGTAGCTAATCAATGAGTTCATATTTACGTACGCTAGGACATACGTTACATCTTCGAAATTGAAGCATTTTGTTAGCCAAGTCGCTTCTGCTTAGCTGTTCTCAAGACCGGCCGCACATTATATATTTGTATCTTAACGCGGGGCACGTGTTGACGTCATCTGCTTGTCTGTGCACATGTACTTATTTATTGCTCTTCTTCCCTCCGTGTCTTTCTCGTCCCTTTCCTGGCCAAGTGTTTACGTACGTACAGCCATGCTTGTTATAAGCGTATTTCATTGGTTAATTGTTCCTTGCTGGAAGTGCGCGTTAGTTCCTACGTTCACGCTCGAAATCTTGGCGTCCCAGTTAAGTTGGTTCCGAGATGATAGGATGGGGGCTTTTGTGAAACTGTTAGCGGAACGCCACTGTGTCGGGACGCATTTTAGGGACAGTTATGCAGTGCTAGGTAAGAGGTGTGGCTTCATCACTATATCTCTGCTTAAATTTCATAATTGCAGCGTGTGCCAGGAGAATCATTATATCTCACTTAGCCAGTTGAACATTACGATTTCTAGTGCATGCAATTACCACCTCTTCCGAAATTGACCTCTATAAAATACGGATCATAGCGTTGTCACAGGCGATTCTTTAAGAATGCTACCGAAAAAAAAAAAAAAAGTGGCGTACATGTAGTACCTTCAGTGTTACTTCGTACGCAAATGCTGCTTACGAAGAACATATGTGCTCCTTGGCGGACCCTTAGGGCTTGGAGCCTGCATTTTCGTATAGGAAACTTCATTTAGGAGACCGTATAGGAGACCGTCGCATTTTCGTATATGAGACCGTCGCGTATACCCCGAGGTCTGCTCACTTTTTCAACATGGCTCGGTCATGTTTCCGGGTCTTAGTCTCGAAGTGGTTCGGCTGATTTTGAATTCTGACTTCCGAGGTTGCAATTTGGTCCCTTATTTGCTTTTGCCACGCCACAGAACCTAATACTGCAAAGCTTCTCAGCAAATTTGGCCAAATGATTGTGCCCGTAGAACGACGCAAAGACCGCGCTATAAAGCGTCGTAACGAAACGCGCTCTCATTAGGTCATCACATTACTGGAGTCGTAACGAAGCGCCTTTTACTATACAGAAAACGGAGCACCCCGGCTCTACAACATGCTATACGTCGCTGCAGCGTTTCACTCTGTGGCGTTGCGCGCAGCCTCTTGGTGATGACCACACACCGGCCCAGCCTCGGTATGCCTGGCGGGTCCAATGGCCTCCGCCGGGTTCGTTTGCCACGCCAACTTCGAAGGCCACAAAAAAAAAGCGCGATTTGGTGCGGCTTCCCTGCCGAGCTGCCGCCGATAAATTCAGCCAGCCTTTTAGTACACGCCAGCCAGGCTGCGCATTTTTGCATCTTGGGAAACCCGAGCGCTGTGTGCGCGGCGCACCAATGAGCTTGCCGGGGAGGCAGGCGCATTCGTCACCGTCCCCGAGTTCACGCGGCCATGCATTACACCCGAGAGTAGCTGTGCAGCCGTATTTCGCGCGCAGCTTCTCCTGTCCGTACGCGCGTAAGCCGTATTGAGTTTTTGGATCGAGCTGTCCGGCAGGGGCGAAAAGAAAACAAAGGTGGTGTTTGAGCAAGAAAGGTAAACCTGGCGTCGCTTTGCGCCCGTGTAATAATATGCGTACGCGTCGCGGAATGTAAACGAGAGCGACACGATGCAGTCTGAGCGTGCGCATACATCCATCTGTAGTCTTGCAGCCCAGGGCTGAGCCGGCTGTTCATTGGATGATGCTCTGAAAGGGAGCGGGTGTCGGGGATTCGGTCACACCGCATTCCTTAATATCTTGTGCCTTTTCAAAGTGCATAATTTTTTTTTTAACTTGTGGCTATAATCGTAGCCTTCACTGTTTTTATGATTTGCGATGACAGTGATTCCACTCCTGCGCCAACTGCGCCAAAGTGCGCCAAATTGTATTTACTGCGCCATCCTGATAATATCGACGAAAATTGCGCCAAACTGCGCCAAAGTCTTGGGTTTGGGGGCGTCTATCACCGGCAATCGCACCGCCGGCGCGTCAGAACGTATCCAGCTTGATCTTGGGGGCTGCCAAATTCACAACCATGGACAAAGAATTATTCCGCTGAATAAATAGCACTCGCGCGTGCGTCCCGAGTAAGCCACGATGCCCATGCACGGTGCCGACGCAGCTTCTGTTCTGCAAGTCAGCTCGACAGCAAAACGCGCTATCCGCAGAGGCTGGTGACGTCTAGGCCTATTGGTAGCGAGAAAGTGCGACGGCGATTCATCGGCGGACGTCGTCTGTTCTAGAAACGCTGCTGATAGCTCGTTTCAAGCATCGCACGGCACGTAAGGAAAGCAATGTTCAGTTATAACTACATGCGTGCCGCTAAAATGTCTGTCACTTCTGTTTCTGGACATCGCGGAATGAAATCTGGGATCGCTAGCAGTAGATATATGGAACAGTATCGAATTTTCCTTGCTTCGCGTTTATGGAAGAGCACGCGAACGGTGGGAACGCGTTGACACATTTCCTCAGGTATACTTTATCCATGGATCGATCTTCATCCAGAAGAGCTTTTTCGTAATTCCTTCCACCACACATCCGAGTTTGTAATCACTCTGCGGTAAATACCCCCAAAGGCCCTGCCCTTTCGAGCTCGCGTGCTAGGGTTCCAATTCGGATTTTTGCTTGCTTTTTTAAATTGTCATCTCATTATTAAAAGTATATGTCCTGGTAGGAGCAGCCGCAAATGCGCAGCTGTCAGTAGCGGGCCCATCACTGACAGCCCACAGTGAAGTGGCTACGCCATGTTACACGTCCGCCCCTCGCTTTCCAGGGTCAATAGCTGACGGTTAAAAAGCTCACAGTTTCGCTTAAGGGCGAAGCAATGAATGCGATAGCAACAAATTGTATTGTTAAGCGAAGTAAGGCTAGCAGCTAGCTCGCTTGGATCCGATCTCGCGTAACTATACAAAACGCTGGTTTAAGGGAATATGACCGCTCCAGGAACCGAAGCGTTTTCGTGCTCTGAGTTCTCTAAACGCGAAGTAAGCGTTGAGAGCACAGCAAATTTACGAGCCGTCTCCTGATGCCTCGAGATAGCGCGCGTGCAAGCGACTGCGCCTTTCGAACGATGCTGTCCCTCCCCCCCCCCCCCCCCGCTCCCCTGGCGTCCCTTCATGCTCCTTACGAAAGACGGGCGGGGCGTTTCCTCTCTGTTTGATGAGCAATCCATGGCAGGCTCGCACGCGGGAAGATGTTCTCATGCGCTCTCCGTGCGACGGAGACAGACGGCCGGTAAGTTTAATCTCCGCTTGAGGCGTGTTCGTCGCCAGCGCTCGCGAGCTTTTACCCGCGGCTAGAATGCGCGTGGTGATGTTATTAATTTGGACTTTATACGGAAAATTACGGCAACGGTGATGGCAGAAATCAGCCGAGACTGTCCATATAATTGCTATCACAATAAAAAAGAAATTGAGGAGCCATTTCACTCTGTGAAGTGGATGATAAGCGAAGCTGTTTCGCGCATGGCACAGATGTGACATGGTGGAGGACAGTTTGGTATGTAAGGCCAGGTTGTTAACGGCCAGGCTGTTAACGTTCAATACGCAATATTAATGCGAAAGCCTTAGATGCTTCATCAAACACGAAAATTGACCGTCGGCGGCGTCAGTCGATTGATGCGAAAAATAATCATCATGTGATGGCGTCATCATCACGTCATAGATCGTCAAAACTTGTGACGTTATCATGGCATCATATATTGTGATGTCGTGTGATGACGTCATCACGACATCGTCGCTTTACACTGCTTCCGTGATCGGTGCGCTGATCATGGAGCTAGCGCAAAACCAGGTGAGGTGCAGAAAGCTTGCAGAGAGAAAGGGGCAGGATCAACCCGTCGATCGAGAAGAAAAAGAACCTGGCTTTCGCCTTGGAGGTTTCTTAGGGGAATGCATTAGGGACAGTGTGGCTCTTTGCCATTGAGGCACTGCTGTACATCATGGCGTTTGTCTACCACGTCTGCCGATAACCACATAGATGTATTTGGAGTGTTATTTCATAAAATGCAATTTTATTGATCCGGTCTTCTGTTGATCTGCTAGTGTCGAAAATAATCGCCGAAGAGGTTAATCCAGAACACTCAACTGCATGAGCCCTTATTTTTTCATTAGCGAGTGAAGTATGGAGTTCTCCCGAGATGATTTTTTCCACGAGATATGCAATGAATCGAAATATTTCTAGCCTTCATAAGAGCCCCATAATAATATTAAAATGTTTGAATGTTAATGCAATATGCTTCTGTAGTGCACTCCAGGATGTAAAATTTGCTGCTCCAGAGTGCTCCCAGATGCAAAATTATCTGCTCCAAAGTGATCCAAGATTACAATTTTTGCTGCTCCAAAGTGCTCCAAAACGGAGATTTTGCTGCTCCGAAAATTGCTCCAAATCAGAAGTCCTCGATAGCATCACTGGCGATGACGATAACGATGGAGTTGATAGCTGGACCGTTTACTTTTTAGTCTTTCTTCGATTGATGGCACAAGCGAAGCGCTGACGAAGTCGGTAACTTCCCTTCCTAAATGCGCACTTTTGATAGCCGTGTTCCATTGACAATGTGCACTGTGTTGTCGCTTTTAACTATGTTCGGTTCTCTTACGTAGAGTAGCGATGCCACTGCTCTGTCGGTGAAGTAATTCACTTTTCTTAGAAAGGGGCCCTGCAACACCTTTCTTAGTTATATTGGAATAGTCTCATTATTGACGTATGACTCTTCACGAGTCATATGCCGCAAAAATTTTTCGAATCCGTCAAGTCTAAGTGGTGTTACCAAATTATAGAGATCACGTTCCGCAGCTTTCCCCCTCAACTCAACGCCGCGAGCGCGCGCGGAAAGCTAGGCAGCGAGTCGAGGGAAGCAGCGCAGAGGAGCGAGGCTCCGCCCAAGAGCGCCGGCGGTGTTTTTTTTCTTAATTTTTTTCTCTCTGACGTCTGGGCGCAACCACGTGGTCTGTGCCGCCACTTCCGGTCGGCTTGCGTCGTTCTCGTCGAGCGGAGCCGATATCGCGCGTGCTTGAAAACTGCGCGTCGGTTTGGTAATGTTGGGTGTGCACCTCGAACGCCGTAGTGTTTTCATCGCTCTGCCAACCATGGAAGCAAACCTGCGCGCTCGTTTGGAACGAATGACAGCTGAGATCGGTTTCGGCCCATACTCCGATACACCGCCTCGTAAGACGGCACTGGCAGACGACCCCGAAGCGCCGCCATTACCGGACGCCAGCATTGTTATCGGAGACACGCTGCGCCCGTGCCTCGGTCGGTCGTGAGAACGTGCCGACGATGCAGCTCTCAGCTGACGAGGCAACACTCGAACGGCTGCCACTCTCAACGGCAACCGGCGATGGTCAAAAGCACAGAAATATTCACGTTTTCGGCACTGCGCATGGCGAAGAAAACGGAACCACGCAACTACGAGCAGACGAGCTGTCGGTGAGACCGGAAGTGCTAATATTAATGTTTGTTCGGTGTTTTTAACGCGATAACAGAATATAAAGATACATATTATCTACTTATTGAACTCAAAATTAACAACGAAAGTAATAATGAGGGTGTTATCGTGATTATAACATCAGCTAATGGTGGAACTGCCGACAATCGCGTCATATTTTGCGGACTAATACATCATTTGTCGAGAGAAGAGGGAGCGATTTTCAGCTGACTTTGAGAATTTATTGTAAATTCCAGGCCGTGCGCATCGCTGTAATATTTCGCTCGCGTGTACTCGGGAGCCTCGACTACGGATCGGCAGCGCTTTTTGAGCATGTTCGAAAAGTGTTGTAGGGCCCCTTTAATGATGGAGGTGAGGGGCGGTTGGTTTTGTAGCCACCGAATAGGTATCGCTCGGGAATCACGAGTAGAGGCAATAGGTAGCCGAAAAAGCGAGGTAATTTTGCTGTGGTTTAGTCTTTTCCGCTTCGTTCGACATTCTTGGACGACTGCGTCATTGTCAATACTCAGTATTTCTGCTACCTTATCATACTCCCTTGCATAGGACTAGCTGTCTATACAATGTTAGCGCATGTGCGTTTCAGAATGTGGGCTGTGCTCATTCCGCGTCCACTCCAAAGCATGCCTGAAACCTTAAGAGCAAAGGTTTAATTGCAGAGCTAGCAATACCGGATGAAGGAGACTAAATAATTCGCAACACATGAGCGAGGGAGAGATAGATGCTATTAGACCAGGACGCTCTGTTACAGCTCCTCAAACCTCTTTGTTAATCTGGGACGTCGAATTCCTCCAATCAATCGTGTGTAAGATGTCTGTCAAATCAGTTTGGCGGAAGCGCGCTATATAGAGGTAAATTCATGGAAGAAAAAAATGTCATCTGCAAAACTGTATGGCCGGGTGTCTCAACAAATGTGTCCGAAAATTGTGAAAGTAAGGGAACTGCGATGTTTGCTCGCTACCTTCGGCGTTGCTGTTTCTGTGGCAGCAAACGCCTTAAAATGATTAGGTAGATTAACTACAGCTGCAGTTATTAACTTTTTAAGTAAAGGAGACAGGCGGTCGGGTCATATGGGAGACCTGAAGTCACTCCTGAGAATAGCCTATTGTCGCTTTGAGATGAAAGCGGCCGCTGGTAATTTTTACGAAGTGATGAAATCCGATAAATTTCATCGGCGAAACCGAAGCGCCGAACAGCGCAACTGCCATACTATGAGCCAGCTTCGTAAAATCAACCATCGACGTACTTCGCTAGTCGATGTGAGAGCTTCCCTTATGGTTGCACGCTTGGCGCACATAGGTCAACGAATGCAGAATCACATAACACCACTGCAATCGTTGTGGGAAACATTGACGTCATTCTGGTCGTCTGCTACGGTATGGCGTGCGCTTGGGTTTCGGTTTCGGCGATGAATTTGGTGGAATCTCATCACTGTGAAAAATTACCAGGGGGGCTGCTTTTTGGAAATATCAAAGTGGCAGTAGGCTCTTCGCTGGAAGGACTTCAATTATTCTATTTGACCCGACCACCTATCTCCTATAATTGAAAAGTTAATTATATTTTAGATTTAATGGCTGTAATAATGGTAAGATGTCTGTCGCCCTAGAAAAAATCCGGCAGATCCCACGCACTGTGGGAATCGATGTAATGCGAAGCAGCCAGCAAAGAGCTGCATACATCTTTGTTTATTTTTGAGCCAAATGAAATCATTCATGCCATGGCATCTAGTTCACCATATATCGCATGTTTGCCATGCACGCGTGCATGTACAATGTGGTATGTACCATGCCAATGAAACGTATATTCTGGTATATGCACTGCATGACCGGTCAGTTATGTTCATCACGCACTCCTGTCATGCCATACCAATTTTGGTATATATCCAGTTATCTAAACGGCCGGAAACGCACCATAACAGTGTCATGTAAATCATACCGTACATGACATGTATAACGTAATTCGCATATTAGGACCTGTCATTTATGTTCGTCATACAGTCACATCGCACAATACCAATTTTGGTGTATATCGAACGAGCGAAATGGCCGCGAGTCAACCATGAGCGTGGCATGTAAATCATGCCACACATGACATGCATGTCATGGTTATCACGTTACCACCTGTCACTCATGTTCGTCATACATTCGCGTCACGCAATGCCAATTTTGGTGTATATCAAGCTAGCGAAACGGCCGCGATCGGACAATGAGCGTGGCATGTAAATCATGCCGTAAATGACATGCTTATAATAATTTTCAAGTTACTACCTGTCATATATGTTTTCCATACAGTCACGTTGCGCAATACCAATTTTGGTGTATATCAAGCGAGCGAAACGGCCGCGAGCGCATCATGAGCGTGCCATGTAAATCATGTCACACATGACTTGCCTGTCACGATTTTCATGTTACCCCCTCTCATTTACGTTCGTCACACAGGCGCGTCGCGCAATACCAATTTTGGCTTATATCAAGCTAGTCAAACGTGCGCGAATGCACCATGAGTGTGGCATGTAAATCATGACATGCATGTCATGGTTTTCATGTTACCACCTGGTATTCATGTTCTTGATACAGTCACATCGCGCAATACCAATTTTGGTGCATATCAATCTAGCGAAACGGCCGCGAGCGCACCATGAGTGTGCCATGTAAATCATGTCGTACATGACACGCATGTCATGACTTTCATGTTACCACCTCTTATTTACGTTCGTCATACAGTCGCGTCGTGCAATACCAATTTTGGTGTATATCAAGCCAGCGAAACGGCCGCAAATGCACCATGAGCGTGGCATGTAAATCATGACATACATGACATGCATATCATGGTTTTCATGTTACCACCCGTTATTCATGTTCTTCATACAGTCACATCGCGCAATACCAATTTTGGTGTATATCAACCTAGCGAAACGGCTGCGAGTGCGTCATGAGCGTGGCATGTAAATCATGACGTGCATGACACGCGTGTCATGATTTGCATGTTACCACGTGTCAGTTATGTTTGTCATGTCGAAATGTCTTCTCATACCAGTTTTCGTGTATATCCATTCATTTAAACGGCCGCGAGCGTCCCGAGACCATGTCATGAAAATCATGCCGCACATGACATGCGTGTCATGATTTGCACGTTAGGACCTGTCATTATGTTCGCCATGAACTCTTGTCACGTCATACCAGTTTTGGTATATATGAAACTAACGGAATGGCCGCAAGAGCCCCAAGGCCGTGGAATGTAAATCATGCTGTTCATGACATGCATGTCATGATTTTCATGTTATGACTTGTCATTTATGTTCGTAATACGGTCATGTTATTCCATACCAATTTTGGTATACATCCGATTAACGAAACGGCCAGGAGAGCACAAAGTCGTAGGCGGCTAGATAGATAGATAGATAGATAGATAGATAGATAGATAGATAGATAGATAGATAGATAGATAGATAGATAGATAGATAGATAGATAGATAGATAGATAGATAGATAGATAGATAGATAGATAGATAGATAGATAGATAGATAGATAGATAGATAGATAGATAGATAGATAGATAGATAGATAGATAGATAGATAGATAGATAGATAGATAGATAGATAGATAGATAGATAGATAGATAGATAGATAGATAGATAGATAGATAGATAGATAGATAGATAGATAGATAGATAGATAGATAGATAGATAGATAGATAGATAGATAGATAGATAGATAGATAGATAGATAGATAGATAGATAGATAGATAGATAGATAGATAGATAGATAGATAGATAGATAGATAGATAGATAGATAGATAGATAGATAGATAGATAGATAGATAGATAGATAGATAGATAGATAGATAGATAGATAGATAGATAGATAGATAGATAGATAGATAGATAGATAGATAGATAGATAGATAGATAGATAGATAGGATAGATTAGATAGATAGACTAGATAGATAGTAGTAGATAGTATAGATGATGATAGATAGATAGATAGAGATAGATAGATGAGAGATAGATACAGATCGATAGATATAGATAGATATAGATAGATAGATAAGATAGATAGATAGGATAGATAGATAGATAGATAGAGATAGATAAGATTCGATAGAATAGGATAGATAGATACGCCTCAAACTGTCGCAAAAGTTCGCTAAGAAATGCTTCGCATTTAAAAGTAATTATAAAGGTAACGAGCGAGTATCGGAACATCCCTTATTTCTGAGGATTTTCGGACACGTTTCCTGAAACACCACCCTATAGCACGGATCTACAAAATGAACACACGCGGCTTTTTCGGAGAGAAAGTTGGGCAGTTGGATGAGAATGCGTCCGGGGATCAAATCATCAACCAGCTCCATTCTGAGGTGGGCGTTCTACCATTGAGCTGACCAGGATGCTAGAAAAACGCATATTCATTCGGCCTATGTGGCCTGCTCGCCTCTTTAGCTCAGATGTTAGTGACCTTCCCGGAGAGGCATTGGTCACGGGTTCGATCTCCGGACGAATCCTCATTCAACTGCCTTTCTCTCCATAAAACCCGTATGGGTTCATGCTGTATAGGGTCTACAGTCGTGAGTATAACAGCTTACCCGTGAGATAAAAGCTGCAAGGGCATGGAAGTGTTCCATGTACAGACGGGTCCACTCTTCAAGGGAACACTTGCGTTTCAGGTATCTCCGGATTTCGCTCTCCTGGAAAAGCATAGTGGTTTCGATCTGCATGGCACTACTGATGGTTGACAGTTCCGAACCCTTATGATAGACCGTAACGTGCACGTACAATCATTCCACATCCACTAGCCGTTAAGGGGCCAACAAAATGAAAGTTGCTCATTCGAGTGTTCCCTTTAACAGTGGACCCGTCTGTACATACGTATACTGCGCTATTTTTCGAGCAGTCATGCTACCCAGTTTTTCGAGAAGTCGTGTTAGCTACGCACATCGTCTGACGGGCTCAGAGCATGGGCCGAGGCATTTGTGCGTCTCAGTTTGCATTCACAAGGCATTGCGATGCGTGTGTACATGTGGCGCTGGTACATTTGCGACTTAGTGCACAGTGGGTTCACTGTTGTAAGGTAGCGCGCACATAATCGGTGCTCAGTGTTCGGCCTAACGGTGTAGCACGTGCACGCTACTGCTGAGATGCGGTATAAGGCGAATGAGAGCCCTTGTTAGCTTTCGGTCATCACCTGACAGCACTGTTCTGAGAGGGGGGCGTCTTCAGCTTTCGCGTCTTAGGATGTGGCGATTGTTCGCGTCTGATAAATTCCAAGTTGTCGCGCCATTTTTCCAAGGATATGAAATGAAAATTCCTTGCACTGCTTGGTGCAGCTTCAAACAACATTAAACACACATGGCGTAAAAGGGGCGTCAGCTGGGACGGTGCAAGACACGAGAGCTCCTGAAGGCGGTGGCGCAGAGGAGGCCAGGGCGCCCGGCTCCTTGTAGAGCCGCGAGCTTCGCTTTCGGAGTGCCCGCTCACGCGGTGGCCAACCTTGTGCGGAGCGCATGATTGTGTTCTTTCCGCCAGGCGCAGTGTGGCGGGTGCGGTTTCCTTGCTCTGGCTGTTTTCATTTGCATACGCCTTGGACGCGCATGGAAATGACCACATTACCCTTGCTGTCTTGGTATGTCCATGGCGGGAGCTCCCTGTTCGCGTGCTCTCATATTGCCCTTGTCGATGGCCTGCCGTTCTGCGGTTTCCGCCCTGCATCTTCGTGCTCGAGTCCGGTGCGTGCGCGGGGGGCACGGGTTTTAATACCGCACCGTTGTCCGTTACCCGTGGACCTTCTTCGGCTGTGAGACAGCTGCGCTTGGCGCCCTTCCCGCCTGCAATGCAGTATTTGTGGTGTTGTGGATCGAAAGAACGCGGGCAAGGGTTCCCCGACCGGCCCGTGTAACGCACGCTGACCGAGGGTGGCATCCTTCAACCGTGAGGCGTGTTCGCTGTTCTCTTTGTTGTTACCAGTTTTGCGAGCTGCCACTAGTGCTGCTTATCACTACGCGGAGAAGTATAAAGGATGCGTCCTTGTCGCCCGAGATTCTGCAGAGGTTGTTATGCTTGGGAGGGGGAGGGGCTGGAGGGAGAAGGCTTGCCGGGTAGTCGCCGGTAGTTTATGCAACCAATATTGTTTTGAAAGCTTCAACGCAAATATGGGCGCTTAGTGACTTTGGAACGTTAAGAGACTCCAAATTAGAGTTGTACAATATATTCAGAGCGATCTGCTAGTGAAGGGTCGAATTCAGCCCTATAGTGCACGGCCTCTGTCATCCCAATCTCATTGTACCGTTATGCACTCCTACAATGGCGCCCTGGTAAATTTTACTGATTTGGCGCAAACGTGTGGAGTTACTCATGTTTCCAGAACTTTTCAGCAACGAGCCGACGTATCGGATATGCCTTGGCTCTAAGTGGATTGGAAGAAAACTCTTTAGCGTTTTTTTTTTGTTTTTCTGTTTTTTTTCTTGCATTGCTGTACATGAGGTCGCGGTTCTAATCAAAGTATTTTTTACCTCGTTTTGCCAAGTGGGAACCCGAATAAATTCCCTGTACCATTGTGCCATTCATGCAAGAGGGTACATTACCATTGTGTAACTTGGTCGTGCTTGTAAGCATTGGTCTCATTTCACAGCCCCCCTGGAAAGCAGCGTCTGTCCAGGATGACTTGTGGCCAGCACGCGTTATCAGTTTTAAAGTTGCTTTAAGAAAGTCTTACGCGTGATTAAAGAGAGATGTAAACAGATCGATTGTTTCAACTTGAAGGCGCCTGCTGCTAATGGATTGACGCGGGCGTGCACTTGACAGTGCCTGTTGGACGCGCTTTACTTGCTGGTCATGCCGTATGCGTGCCGTGTGCGTGCCGAACGTTCCTGCTTGGCTCCTGTGTTAGGCTCATCGCGGTAGTGGGCGCGCTTCCGGGTCGCGGAGCGCTTTTTTGCCTTGCCTCATTCATCACGTGCGTGTCTTTCTCCACGGGGCGCGCGAGCCATCCGCCGCCTTCGCTCTCCTCGTTGCAAAGCTGCTACAGCTCGCTCCCTAGCGCCCCCGGCCATTAAAAGCGGGAACTCCCGAGTGCCTAACAAAAGCGAGTGGAGCAGGTGGAGACGGCCGGTCGCTCTCTTATTTTTCGAGCGGGCCTGCCGGCTTCAGTGTAAATAAGGCTGCTAACAACCGAGGAAGGACTTAATTGTTGAGCCGGCAGGGCAGCGTGATGGATGAGCGCGGCCGCTCGCGGAGGAAGAGGCACGCGTCTCCCTCTCGTGCCGTTCCTCCGGGACCGTCGGTGCGGGGGCGGTGGCACTCCCACTGCTGCTGTGCTTGACCGAGGCTCCGTCCACGTGGTGGTGATGCGCGCGAGCTGTCAAATGTGTCCGCGCGACCGGGAAGGCGGGGATTCACGTGCGCGTCTCTGTTGGGAAGCCGCGGCGCGTGCTGACTTTTAAACCTTATTCGACGAGCCTGTGCTCACTCGATGGCCAGGAGCGTGCGTGTGGCTATTTTGATAGAGGAGCAGTGGCCTCAGTGTGTTCGACTGGCTTCCTTTGTTTCGGGCGGCCCTTTCGCGTCTGCCGCAGTCGTGCGCCGCTGTCTGCGTTCGCGAGCGCTTGTCCGACTCTGTACGCCCCCCCCCCCCCCCCCCCCCCGCGTTTCGTTCCACTTTTGCCGCCGAAATTTCCTCCAGAAGTCGTCCGAGTCTATACTGCAGCAGCATCGCCGATGGCCGTTGTTCTTACCTGTCCTTTGTTTTGTTCGCCGCGTGACGCAGGCGCGACGTGCCGCCGCTGGCCGACCGGTCTTGTTCGATTCGGGGATCGGTTTTGGCTGCGCGTCGTGACGCCGGCGTCACTTTTTCCTGGAGGGGGCCTGCGCTTTGTTGTGCGCGTCGCCTCAACATTTCGGGTCCCGGCCGCCGTCGCGGGACGCGCGCCGCCGCCGCCGCCGCAGCAGCAGCAGCAGCGGTTCACGGGCGCGCGGGCTGCCGGCTGCGAGCGCACCCTGACGTCGCCCTACTGTGTGACACTTTTGGCAGCTGTCTCCGGCGTGACTAGCCTTCGTGCGCCTGACCGCTCGCGCGCGCGTCTCCAGCTCTCTTCCTTGACCAGCTGTGCGCAATAGAAGCTTGCTCGCTTTTGCTCGTTCTTGTCCGCAACGCTGTTCTGGCTACACCAGGCCCCGAGTTCGACAAGCGTAGAAAAAAATATTTAAAATTCGCAAAAGTAGGGTGGTATAGAAGTGCGCACTGACGCCGCTTGGGCGCCGTTTGTTCGCACACGGTGCGGATCGACGAATCTTATAGCTATAGCTCGATCGACGTGCGACTACGCTTTTCACCGTGACGTGACCGCCTACTCGTCCCAGAGTGTCCTCGCATTTTCGTGTTGTATTTTTCACAAAACGTTGCTGCGATTGCAAGTTTGTCCCCCTATTTTTCTGCCAACTCGCAGAGGCAACTTGTCCGTCCGCACAATTGGCATTGACAAGAGTTTCACGCGTTGTTTTTTGCTATAGTGCCTCTGCACTCCTCATATATATATATATATATATATATATATATATATATATATATATATATATATATATATATATATATATATATATATATATATTTTTTTTTTTTTCTGAAATGCAGCTGTCCTAGGCTTGTATCACAAACTGGTATACAAAATTGTTCCTGTCGTGTCTCAACTCAAAGCCTGTCGCATCTTGCTGCACATAGGTGCAAGCAGCTCTGTCGACACATATTTTCAGATCTCTTTTCACCGTGACACGCTGTATTTGTTGAGTTCATTTTACATTTCGTGAACACCCACTGGCTCAGTAACAGCAGTGGCCGCTTTTCTCCTACTTGTAATTGACAGGGATGCCGGCCTATATAGCAAACCCTGCGTTGACTTAACGTAAGTTATTTGCGAAGAGCGCAGGGTCTGTTTGACTGCAGGGGTGTATCTGACAGAGTGTATATAGGGGAGTATCTTTATGCCGGCGAGCAAAAAAAAAAGGGGGGGGGGAGTGGGCGTGCGCGGTGTAACGACCAGAAGATAAAGCCTTGGCGAGGCGATTAATCAAACTGGCACTCGATATCAAGTAGCCTGGTGCCCTCGAGTGGCGGGAAGGGGCGAAGGCCAATGAATCCCCGAAGCAGGCGCAGACCACTCGTCGGCGGAGGGGTCCTTTCCGGCCAGGGTGCATCGGGTGGCTGGAATGCGTGCGGCGGGGTTTGAACCTGTCTTCTTCCCCAAGGGAGATAGCTTGCTCGCATCTTCACGCGGCGCTTTGGCCACTGGCGTTGTGTGATTGTACGCACAATGCTTCGAGTTGTTCACATAGCGCGCGTGCCTTTTTCCCAGCAGTGCGCAGCACGTATGGACCGTTGACTCGCGCTGTAAAGGTGAATATATAATTCGCTGTGTTACGTTTGCTGAGTTTAGGAAAAAGAACTAATATGATGTGTACCAGAGTTCGACAGTGTTAACTGCTTCACTCTTTTTCTATATATTTTTAAAAGAGGCTTCGTTATAGTATGCATAATAATAGTATTACCCTCTCCCGTCTTATTGTTTCTTGGGAACAGTCAAGAATCATTGAACTTAAGCGGACGTTTTGCGTACGCTATGCATAATATGCGCGATCTTTTTCTCGTTCTTTCCTTCTTTCTTTCATTCATTCAAATTGCGTCGCTGCTAATATATTCTCAAGACAGTGCTTGCTGAACCTTGGAGTGAATGACGCTCAATGGTACGTGCTTTGTACAGACATGCTCATTCATTGCTTGGGCGTTGCATGGTGTGATTTTGTTTGTAAGTCAGTTCTGTTCTGTTTTTTTCTTTTTTACATGTTCCGTTCTTCTGTCTACACTTTCAAAAGGACTTCACGTCGGTAAGTGCAGCACATTTATGTTTATACCGTATGAATCTTATAGGCCGCGTTGTGTCCTCCGGTTTGACGGTTTAAGTAAAAACATTTATATTCCTAGACTGCTACGAGGTTATGATGTTTTAGTGTAGAGTATAAAGTAGAGTTCAGTTGAGGCTGTTGTGTATGTTCTACTTATTCATTGTTTTACTGATCATGAAATAAAAGAAAAAAAGATTGTATAATCGCCTGTGGCAGATAGCGCAAATTCATTTACTTAGTAAGCCCGATTGGAAGTGGACGTTATTGGCGTGAGAAGTCGAACTTCCTGACTCGCAAAGCATCGCTAACTCAGTAATCACTCTAAGCACATATTGCGACTTCCTCATTGGAAACGGTGAGTTCTCAAAGCTGTCGCGGGTTCGATACCGGCCTCGGCGCCGGCATGTCGGCGGGGGTGAACCTGAGAAGAAAGAAAGGGGAACCCAGTATGCTTACATTTAGGTCGCGTGTTAAAGAACCCCACGTGGTTAGTTGTATACCAGACTTGTATGAAAAATACTTGCTTTTTTTGTGCTAATGGAGCGTTAACACGCGGTGGCGTGGGCTAAGGCTAAACAGATGTTGGTTTCTCGTAATTGTGTTTAACAGTTCATCTCTGTTTTCCTTCCCCACCCCCTCTACTCGTTTACTTCGTGTCCTGTTGGATCGCCGTATGAAGGGCGTGAGTACACCTGCCTCTTTCTGCTATATTAAAGAAATATCTCTTGCGTTCGCGTTGCTTGCCTGGGGGACAACCGGTGAAGATCTCGTGAAACTGACTTTATTGAAGAACGTAGATAGAAAAAAAAAATACGGCAAAACGATTCTTTGTGATTGACATTTCGCTGCCGATCTCTTATTGCATGCCTATAGGTGCGACGCCGCATGGTTCCTCTCTTATCGTCAGATTCCGGCAGTTGCCCTTGTCGCCTTCCATAAAGTCCCTAGATTTTTCCTTTTCCCAGACAATGTCGAACACAGTGCCCTGGGAACCTTGTTAACTCACTCTTCAGGCTATAAGATGGTTATGCGAAATAAATTTTTGCCGTAGCATAGAAGGAAGCAGATATATGTTGAAGTTACCGAAGCTGGAGAAGTAACTGTTGCTTTAATGTGTCATACTAGAAATTCTGATCGCATTTTTAGTGAAACATCTGTTGCTGTGCGTACTGCGTAGTGTATTTGAGAGAGTGCAATATAAAACTTAAACGAGCGTTTTTTTTTTTTTTCGATTATATATGCGGTAAGGAAGCAAAATGCTTCGTGAATGGTTTTGGCGCACAAAATGATGTCTGCGCTCTGCTTAGGCCCCGAGCGTACAGGACGACGTTGTGGCGACAATTCACTGCCCTTGAAGGAGTACTGACGCGATTTTGAGGCATCTCAAGAGGGACATCTTTCGTTTCCTTGGCATGCATTGTTAATGCTCTTCACACACCGCAGCCAGAAAACACGTATGAAATATTTTAGGTTGATCTTAGTTTTTGTCCCCCGGCATCTGCAAACCAGCCCCACCGCAGTGGCCGTTATCATGACGATGCCAACACAGTTCGCTGGGTTTGCGAACTGTGCATCCTGCATGCTGCCGAAATCGGCGAAATCGCTTTCGGGGTCGCTGGACGACAGTTCGTCCAGCGACTCCGGAAGTCGTTAACATGTGCCACGTACAACTGCGGGCAGACGACAGAGCTGCTGCTAGTACGTCGCGGGTTGATGTCCCCACGTGACATAGACCTACGTCAGACTGTGGTGACACGTCAGTGGGAAACCTCTTCAGGTTCTTGTACTCACTTTAGTATTAAAGAATGTTAGCATATATACTCACCTGCAAGTTATAATCCTATTTTAGTCTTCTATAACTTCCGCAATGGCAGAATATATTGTTACACTTTCCTAGCAGTTGTTTTACACTGCAACGTCGTCACGGCACTGTGTACGGCGCACGTGGCCAAAGTCAAGCCCCTTTAAAATGTTGTTCTCATGCTATTCAACTGTTGTTTAGACCAGCAGAATCCCGGTAGTGTATAACTCGTGCGCTCGGTCGGTTGTTGCGAGTCAGCGCGATTTCTCGGCGTGCTGGCGACCGCGAGTCAGCGCGATTTCTCGTCACCTGCTGGCGACCGCGCTCCGTAGCTGTGGCCGTCTAGTTCACCTGCGGTCCGAGTCCTCCGGTCGGAGCCGTTGGCCGCGGCACGTGCGGTGGCTACTCCTTGGCGTGACCTCTTCAGCTGGTGTGTGTGTGTGTGTGTGTGTGTGTGTGTGTGTGTGTGTGTGTGTGTGTGTGTGTGTGTGTGTGTGTGTGTGTGTGTGTGTGCGTGCGTGCGTGCGTGCGTGCGTGCGCGCGCGCGCGATAGCCGTCGCCACAGGTTGACGGCGTAGGGCGTTGTTTTCGAATGCTTGGACGTTGCGCGCGCGCTTTTTCTTTTTGTGCCGACGCCCGTGTGCTCGCACCCTCTTTCTGTCTTCTCTCCCAACCCCTGAACGCCCCCTCCTGTTGTGCTGCTGTGGCCGTGGCGTGGCTGTTCGTGCTCCCCGCTGTGGAACACCGTGCTTCGTTTGCGGGATGCCTCTCGACCCGGCTGTGGACCTTGCCGACGAACAGTATGTGAGTATCACGAGGACATCGTTACCTCCCTTTCCACTTTTCGGTCGCCCGTTTCCTTTGGGGACCGACAGTGTAGGACAGCCGGCCTTCGCATGCCTCTGGCCGATTGAAGAAGCAAGAATTGACACTTGAATTGACACTTCAACAGCGCGGCGTGTTTTCTTTTTCATTCTTTAAAGTTTCTTTTTTTTCCTCTTTGTAAGAGCTATACATACATAGTTTATCGTGGAGGCCGCATTTTCAATGGAGGCAAAAATGCTCTCAAGCCCGTGTACTTAGATATAGGGGCACGTTAAAGAACCCCAGGTGGTCGAAATTTCCGGAGCCGTCATCTACGGCGCCCCTCATAATCATATCGTGGTTTCGGGACGTTAAACCCCAACAATTATTATTGTTATTGTGTGTGTAGTCGACGATTTGACTAGCTCGCATCTTTAATACAGTTATAGTTTAGCGGGCTTAGCGGAATAGCGGGATCGAAATGCACATGCCCAGTACGCTAAACGACCCGTAGCGTTTACCGTACGCACGCTGTTTTTCAGATTAGCGTTGCCGCGTTTGCGTGGTTAACGTAGTGTACGTAGAACGCCGCGGCGGTTTTGGACGCCCGCTTCGAACTGAATTTAGCGTTGACGTGGACGGATCCACTTCTTTCGTAGCAAACGACTGTGCAAAATGGCTTCGCTTACCTTCAGGCAGCTTTGACGACAGAGTATTACGGATAACTTAGCGTAGTTTTTGAGATCATTTCCCATTTCGAACGTCCCTAGGCCTTAGGATTGGTGTAAATCCCTAGGATTGGTGTAAACAAATCTGCAAGATCAAAAATTTTCGCTTTTGGTGAGTGGTTAATATTTATTTACCTTTATTGGGGGGGGGGGGGGGGTTACTAAAAAAAAAGTAGTAATATTGCTGCGTGCGGGGATACAGGCGAGCATTGCCAGTTTTTTGTTCTTTTCGCTTATTTTTTTAAGGCATTCACTCTCCGCTAGGTGACGCCACCGCGTCACAGCTTGGACACGTAAACTCTATCCCGCGAAACTAAAACGCGGTGTCCGCAACGAACGCTTGCGGCGCGCTAACGCTAAACTGTAACTGTCCATCATCACTTTTTGTTTGCAACGTAATGAACTTTGGCGTTCGAGAACATATATTCTAGAATGCCCCCCATTTAGATTTTCCTCCACTCGTTGTCCCAACTGTAGTCGCCAGCAAAGCGCTGGGCAGTGCCTCTCAAGTGATGCATTCTAGAGTCATAGCGCTGTCTCCGCCGGCATACCCGGAATTCCGCGTGCCTAATGTTGCATCTCAGGTTATCTCAAAAGAGTGGGGATAAACACATCTCGTTTGCTCACTATTTCTCTTTGCACTGTTCATAATGTCAGCGTTGTGAAAGCCATTGTCCGCGCCCATAGAGTGTGATGTGTTCGTGTTTGCCTTTGCGCGCATGACACTGTACGCGAATGTTTACTGCACATTATTGGGCCGATAAAACTAAGAACATTTTTACAGCTGTTGCATTGCTATGGCTATCAGTGCTTCGCCTTTCGGGTGAAATTGTGACATAATTTTTTTTTTCGCACTTCGCATGGTTCGATCTTCCTATATTTTCTTATATTCGTTGTCATCGTTGGTATTGTGTATGGTCTTGAGCCAACACGTATTCTACGCATATTGAACGTCTACACCGACTTCAAAACCAAGCTGTCAGGCTGAAAGAATGCAGAGCATTCTTTCAGCCAATTTGATTTATTCTGTAGATAAGTGTTTTCTAAACGCAACATTCTCCCGCTGTGACAGTTATCCGTTAGAAACTATTCATACTTTCATATAGGCCCTTCGCGCACGCCGCCTACATTGCATATATTGATACTGCACACATTGCTAACAACCACAGTAACTGCTGCAATAATCTTCTTTCGCCTGCCGTAGGGGCGGATTACGGCAAGTTCACTACCCTCTTTTGGTGGCATAGGAATAGCGAGTCCATTATACCTTTCGAAATAAAATAATCGCGCAATGCTCATTCATTCTACGCCACTCATTTGACTTTTCTGATATCATCTATCATACTATCATAAGTCTGTAATTTTACTGCATATCTTTTCTTTTATAGTTTTTTTTCTTTCTCTAATGTCAGTTTGATCATTTTTGTTACTACTTGTTGTCATTTTGCTTACCCACATGCTTCTGATTTTTTGCGCGTTTTTCATTACATAGGATTACCATTAACTTATGCATCCAAATTATTTTTAAAGATATAATAATTTACTTAATTATATCTGTTCGAATGTCCATACTTTCTGCTGTTTTTTGTATAAATTACCTTATGCCTAGGAGGTCCGTTTCGCAGTCCGTTCAAAGCGCTATATGGCCTCCTGCTGTAATATTCTTACTAATGTAACTCCAACGTGACTTTTGCAAAAAACCCGACTAACAAAGGCTCTTTCGACATTAGTATGCTCTGCACTCGCATATCTCGAGAAGTGCACGCCAGGTGTGTCTAAAAGGCCGTAACGCCTCTTGACACGATGGTGGATTTGTCGCTTTAAAATGGGGCTTCACGGACGCGACCACGCATGGAAGCCGCGTGCTCTAAGCACTCTTTTTGTTTCCGCAGCGGTGCACGTTGGCTTCTGTCGCGTGCGTTTCCCCCGCTCGTACTTCAGGTGAGCTGCCCGAGGGCGTGTATGCACACGGAGGGGGGATTTTCTCCGTGACCACTTCAGTATAGGAAAGACCCGAACCCAGGGCAGAGCTTCGTACATGCGTGGTACAAGCCGGAGAGATTGCTCGACGTGCTGCTGCGGCCCATTTTGCAGGTGCTGCCCCCTTATCCGTGGTTTGGCTCTCGGCCTCAGCCGGTTCATTAACCGGAGAGGCTGCTTCCGACCCCCCCCCCCCCCCCCCCCACCTCTGTTCGCCCGCTGATCGCTGGCGCCGCTGTCGAGGCTTCGTTGTGTCCCCGGTGTGTCGATATCGCGGAATGTCCGGCACGCGTCTCGGTGAGGTGGCATGCGGACGCATAAGTTGTGCTCGGCTGGGACTGCGAGCACTGGCCGTGAAAAAGGCGAGCGGTAGCGTCAGCGTGACCCCCGTTCGCGCTGTTGCCGGCATTCCTCCTTTTGCTTCGCTAGTTACCTGACTGCGTGGCGCACGCTGTACGTCATCTGGCCCTCCCTGCATTACCATTTCTGTTTCGGGCGCGGGACAATTTACGAACTGATTGCTTGTCCCTCGGACAGCTTGTTTCCAGTTTTGACAGCGTGTAAGCTACGGCCGCGCGTTTGTTCTCCTGACACCCGCGGACACCCGGCCCTCTCGCGTGCCCGCGCGCGAACGCTGCCGGCCCCCTGCGTGTTCTCCTCCGAGAGCACGGCGCGCAGGACTTCCCTCATAGTCTTAGCGGTGAGCCTCGCTGTTGGGGCTTGTTATTTTTTTGCCCGCTATGTGTAATACCTACAACCGTAGAAAAGTCCTCTCATCGGGGGAAGAGCGGTGAACGGCTGTGCATGTGGCGTTCCCTCTTGTATGTCAGCCTTTCGGTTTCATTCTATCGGGGAGACGTTAATGTACAGCCGCGTGGAAAGTTCACATTTGCATGCCGCTTTGCCAGTGAAAAATGTTGTTTTTTCATTTATTAACGCATATGCGGGTGAGACTTCAGTATGCAGAGAGAGAAGCAAGGAAAGACGGGGAGGTTCTTCAGTATGCAATTATCCACTATTGAGTCGCACTTTTCAGTTTAGTGGTGAAAAATCTTTTAAAAGTACTGAACCAGTTATCGTTTATCTTAAGTAGTTAACACTCCTGTGCTTGTACCATCAGCACGGTCGTTATTGTAGAGCACTTACACATTGGTGCGAAGCATGTAGCCCCTTGTATGAGTCTAACATGTCCAGCCTGGATGGATGCCTTCGGTTGTCTTGTGCGATTCGGAGGAGCATGTGTACGACTTGGGATTGCCCGCATAGGCTTTTCTCATCTCTTCGTGTCATCACCTGCTTTTCTGTGTCCCTTGGGCAAGAAAGTTTGTGGTCGCGCGTCAGCAGGCCCTGGACGCCGGTGCACCGTTTGTCCGGCGGCTCTTCATTTGCATGCATATGCACCGCGCTGCAAGCTTGCTCAGTCGGCAAGCCGAGCTCGTGTCTGGACGCGCATTTGCTCGTTTCCGCGTGCACTGTTTCGCCAGCGTCCGGCCCCGCGCTCTTGCGCGTGCAAGAAGTGTTATTAGTGCGGGCCCTGAACCCAGCCGCCGAGACGCGCCCTTGGAAACAAGCCGCTGGCCGAGCGTTGCTGCTGCGGGATTCCAATATCTTCTCCTGCCGGCCCTGGGTGCAGCGGACGTGGGGTAGAGCCCATCGGCTGGGGCCCAGTGTGTGCGCGCGCCCCGTTTTGTGTTGTGAGCGGCTCGCGGACGGAGCTCGAGCCCTTCCTTTTCCAGTCGACACCCTTTCCTGCGTTCGCCGCCTCCCCCACCTTCCTTCTTCGCCTGCCGGGACACGGCTGAGCCGTTATTTGGTGTTATTAAAGGCATCGCTGCAGCAGGCGTTCCACAGCCCCGCTCACAAGGGCGCACGCACACACACACACACACACACACACACACACACACACACACACACACACACACACACACACACACACACACACACACACACACACACGCGCGCGCGCGCGCTCCGGCCTTTCGGCGTTCGATGGCTTGTCGGCGCGCGTTAAAAATATCACTTTTGATATCCATCCATCTCTATATCTACGCGAATCACAGTCCACCAGCTGTCGCTAGTGTTTGTTTCCCGCCCGGGCGCCCTTCTTGGCGGCTGTTTCCTTTTTTCTTTTTTTTTTTTTCTCGCCTTGCGCTCTCCGGGACGTTGTTTGGCTCCCTCGGGCCAAGGAAGCTTGAGGCGAAGTTGCGCGGAAAATTCTTGCTCTGCCCCGCCTTTCCTTTCTTCTTCTTCTTTCTGTTGTTTGCCTGTCGCTAGCCTTACTCTCCGGTCTTGATAGGCCTTTTGAGGCGCTAATCGGCGTGCGTGCGTCTACGGCGCGCGCGGCGTTTGTGAACGAGCGCTGAATAGAGCTCCCGTTTGTTGCGTGCAGCTCCGCTTCTTTACATCACTCGCTACCTTCTACGCGCGCGAAAACACACACGCATGCATGCATGCTCCACCCTTGGTCCACGGCCGTTCGTGTTTGGCCTCTTCTTGCTATGTCGTCGACGCTGCGCGCAGCGATCGCCCGCGCGTTTTTGCCGCGGTTCGCCGGCGGGCTAATGCCTCGTGGAGATGGCCGTCTATGGTTCTAATCACACGCCCATTCTCTCGGCTCCGCCGCCGCGTCGCTTCCGCTTTGTAAGGCTTCGTTTCCCTCGCTGCAGTTAATTTGCGTGAGCCGCTCGTTGGCCTGAACGTTATTGTTAAGATGAGTGCTTGTGCAACAGCAGCTGCTGAACCGAGACGGGTTTTAGCGTTGATCAGAAAAAGGAAAGGATGCCGAGAAACTCCTCCCATTTATATTGTGCATTTCTGTTTGCTGTCCTCCCCTTCTTCCCCCCTTCTTTGCGCTCATTGACGGCGGCGGCGACATGTGCGGGAGAGGTTTTTTTTTCTCTCTCTCAGTGGGAATCAAGAAGCCTCCGCTTTACGTATAGCGAGCGTTGCCGAATTAAAGTGAACATGCGCCCTGGGAGGCTTTAAATTTAGTGCTTCAGCAGGGTACCTTCTCATGCCGGTACAGTGCAACTGCTTGCGGCGCAAGCCACACTATATGTACACCAGCACTCGATCGTATTCAGAAATGCGCCTTAACTTGAAATCTCAAGTGCGGATAAAGTAATGCATGATATGAAAATGTTCAAGACGGTCATTGCCTTTTCCTGGTTGCGTTCACGAGAGGCGTTTAGATGAGCTGAGCCGTTGGATGGCTTCAATTTAAGTCGCACTTCTGAATACGCGGGCCAGCTCTGTATAGGAGTGTGCGGGACGTATAGTTTAGTCCAGGCAGCCTTACTTCAAATAAATATTTATCCTCATCACTGTAATCGAAAGAAAAAAGAAACGCGAACAAGCGCATAGACAAATGCGCTTAATAAACTAAAATAAACCGATACAGCAGAAGCAAGGTGCAGCTTGTAGACTATGCGGTCTTCGGTTTGAATTTACATCGCGTGTAAAACGAGTACATCCTTTTCTAATTTATGCCGGTTTGATATCAAAAACGAAATAAACGGTAGCGGTGGTGTAAACAGGGCAGAGTCGTGCGATATTGCTGTGCAGTCGTCGAAAAAGAAAGCGAGTAAGCAGCGGCTACGGTTGTGAGCGAGAGGGGCCGGGGGGGGGGTTACTGTGAGGCAGCAGCTGTACCAAAACCTGCTCACTGGAAGAAACTGTTCGCACCCTAGCTAGCAAAGAAAGAGGCAGAGAAGAACAGAGAAAACAGCGCGCAGCAAATGCCCGTGCGCAAGTTTGCCGAGTGCGCGGGATGGAGGGTGTAAAGAGCAAATTAAAAAGGTACGAAGACTGATAGGTTTTGGTTATTTCGTATACGTGGCGCCTCTCCTCTCCGTGCTCATGGCCCCGCGCTTGTAAGATTATATCGACACCTAGCGCACTTGTCCGCGCTGCCTTGTGATTACTTGCCGGCTCGAGATGACTTGTTCTGGAGTTTTGCGCAGTCGTCTGAGCGTGAGGAGGCCGCCGAGGCTGTTTGAGTGGCGCAAGCTGCTGTGTTTGCGTTGTAAACCTCCGTCCTGCAGTTTTTTTGTTTATTTCTCTCCTCTCTCTCTGTTATTCTCACCACCGTCTCCCGCTTCCTTCCTAGCGTGGCTCGATCCCGGCGTATTATATACGTTATTAAAGCCTGCACCACCGACGCTTGCCGAGAGACGGCTCGGGTAAAGTTTGAAAAAGCTGTTGCCACAGGGTTTTCCCCTCTGGCTGTCCGCTCTGGCTGTTTATTTTGGACGCGCGTGCCTCCTTTTTTTGCCGGGAAGATAGGAGACCGAGGGGCGTGCAGGGTGCATGCGGGCATTCTTGCTCGGGCGTTCTTCGCGACAGTATAACGGATCAGTTTTCTGCGTTGAACTGTCGTGATATGTCGCCGCATCGTTGCTGTAGGCCCGTGTTACACGAGTGCTTATAAACGCCGTGTCTTTTTTCACGCTTTCTTGTAGAGGCTGCAGCCATGTGTATACGTATCTGGCCCTCTCCACATATATATTCGTGCGTTTCTTTGATAACGCTTGCTTTTTTCTTCATTGAGCCCTGAGGAGTGCCGGCGCTGTAAAATTGTACCTTTAATGGGTTGCGACGCGTATCTGACACTGTCGTTCGTGTTGCCATGTTGTGTGTTCGCCGCGTGAGGCGAGGAGGCCGCGGTGCGCGCGCACTTGAAAAGAGGAAGTTGTATCGCGGTGTCGGGCTGCAGACATGGCTCGATTCCCGCGGTTGTTACACCGGTCGTACTGTTCCCTCGTCTCGCAGCCTCCCCCCTCCCTGGGCTGCCAAGAGCTTTGACGTGGTCGTGATAAGAGGAAAACGAACTGCGCGCGCGGTCCGACCACACGCTGGTTTTCGTGTTCTCCAGTTGTCGACTGCCGCGCGTACTAGTTCGTGAGACGCCCATCCGCGGTCGTTATTCTCTCGAAAGGGTGGTCAGCGCGCTGGCCATCGATTTGTTTTGGCGCTGAGTCGGGTCGCACCCGATAGACTCGCAGGCGCCGCGAGGCTTGCCTCGCGATCGCGCTCTTCTCGCCGGCCGGCGTGATGCCTCGTCGTCTGACAGGCCGAGCTCAGGTATTGGCGGGTCGTGGGAGCGGCGTTGCTCGCTGCGAATGACGCCGCGGACACCGCGGGGACGTCAGGCGAACCGCACTGGAGGCCAGCGTGCTCTGCGCTCACCGGCCCCAGGTCGCCGGAGCGTTGTTCGCAATTTTCAGCCGTCGCTGCTGCTGCTACTGGTAGTGGTCGAAACCGCAGAGAAGCGTGTGCCTGACTCGTTTATTTAGGCATTCGAGGTGCAGCCCATTGGTTGCCAATGTTGAGGTATTCGCGTGTCTATACCCATAGACCTGGCTCCCTTCGCAACACGGCCGCAGTGGACTGGTAGTCGCAGTGTCCTAATTTAACTATCAACCGGGTCGTTCTTCTTGAAACGTGCTCCATCGTAATCAGCGGTCTCGTCAAGACGTTAGTCAGGTCTTTCCAGTCTGCATTGCAAGTGCAGCAGAGTCTGGCATACGGAACACGCTATCGGCTGAGAGGTTTTATTTATTTCTCATTTTTTATTTCTTTATTTTGTACTGTTAACCTGATAATCAGGTTCAAGGCCGGAGTGGGATATACATAAATATAAGGATCACTAAAATAATAAAATAGCTAAAAGCCAAAGGAAACAACGTGATGCGTGCAAACTAACATTTGTTTAGCTTGTACAGCTTGCCTGATCTGCATCCACCCCTTTGTATTACACGAACCTACGACGAAGCTTATACACGAAGACTGCGATCCCGTACAGGGACTAATTTTTCCTAAATTCGGAAGCTTTCTTTCTGAGCAATGAATTTCCTTGCAGCCTCGTGCCATAAACGGGGGCAGGACAATATTTTCCTTTGACGGCTATGATGACGTGGAACAGACTCGCGTAACAATAAGCTACGGAGCTATTCGAGCGATTTTGCCTTGCTAGTGTACTCCCAGCTACCGGAATTTGGCATTTTGACGGCATGCCGGTACCATATGGCTCGAATGGCGTTTGTAGCAGCAGACTGTAGAGGATGTATGACTGGAACAGGCATTGGTGATTGTGCTGAGGTCAAGCCTGCTGGGATTGAATGACCCCCACCCCCCCCGGAATTTTTCAGTCAAACACACAAATAAACGCACAAACATGCATAAGGTATGGCTGACCCCCCCCCCCCCCCCCCCCCCCCCCTCTGGAAAAAAATATTTCTGGCTACGCGGCTGGCCGTCATGTGGCGTGATACTTGGGTACAAGAATATTGGACGTGGTGTGCTTTTGAAGGCGCTGTCGTGCAGCTTACGCCGTGCAATAGACCCCCACAATATCAGACTTAACAGGTTGTAGTCTCAGCATCGTTGTTTCGCATACTTTTCATGACGTCCCCTATACTCAGAATTTATGTGGCATGAAAGGTTCTTGCTGACGCGTTGTCGATATTCCAGTGTCTTGGTAGAAATTACCACACTTTTAAGTTATAAATGACACGCTGCCCTGAATAAATTTTGTTCTTGCTCTCTCTTCATTTTCGTTTCTTAGCGAACGTTCGATGGTGTCGAGAGAACATTTCGAATTGAAGAGCACTTGTAATTACAAAACTCGGATATTTTGTCGGTCATTATGAAAGGAGGTAAACAGAAGTGGGAAGTTGTGGAAAGCAAACTGAATCAAGGAAGACGCGGTCAGTGCGGCCCTCCCCCCTTTTATCGGAAAAGAGCAGCCGGTTGGCTCTCATGTGTTACTTCGGGATTGAAGCTGCATTCTATTAACGCGATAGCCTTAAGGAGCTCGTTTCGCAGAAATTTCGGCGTCGTTAGTCGTGAGCGAAAAATCAGCGTTGCCCGTGAGCGAAAATTCGAGATAGATGCAAATAAATAATGAAAATGTTAGGCTCGCGTGGGAATCGAACCCACGACTTCCGCGTGGCAAGCGGGTGTTCTACCACAGAGCCGCGCCCGTTCTTGAAACTGTTTCGGGGGGAAAAAAACCCTATGGGAATGTCGTGTAGTGCGAGGGGAGTCCTTAACACTTTCGTGACCGCGGAAAAATCGGTTGTTTTTGGCTAGTCCAGGAAATATTTTTTTCCTGCCACAGAATATAATTGATGCTAACGTGTAGGGTATGAAATGATAGAGGAAGAATTGGTCTTTCCAAGAGTATTAATTCCAAACAACGGATTTATTTCGAATTTACTAAAAAAATTATCAAACAAAGAAAAATGCATCAAAAAGAAAGGATTCATAAAAACATCAATGTTACTCTGCAATGGTTAAACATTTAAAAAAGAACGAAATATACGTTTTGAACGCAAAGCCCTCGTAGAATAATAGTGGAAATATAAGCTCTGTAAGTGCACAGAATATTTACATAAATACAAGAATGTAGGCACTAGTGCCCATCATGCCACGTACGCGCGATGCAGGTTCTCGACGCGGTGAAAAAAGGCTGGCTGCGCATGTTTCGGGAAAAAAATTTTTATTTCTGTTCAACTTTCCTAGCATAGTTTGCAGTTCTGGTATTTTTCAATTTTCCTGTGTATTTGTTGAAATGAACAGTGTAGCCTATTCCAAATCTGCAAAAATCCATAATTGTACCCTCATTTGACCTCTTTCTCGCTCATATAATGCCGAATACCATACCGACCTTCACATTTCACCATTTTCTCATCCTCTGAAAGGTTCCGACGGGGTTAAAAGATAGCGTAGAAAAATCGTTCATGTGTTGCAATAGAGAAGACACGGGGTGAAGATTCTCGTGGGATGCGACGGTCGTCTTCTTCAGATCAGAGACACTCAAGAAGCCTTGAACCTTTTCCGTGGCATCACTGACGGTGGACGAAGGCCCGGAAATATGTGTCGTCGACACAAACACCAATGCAAGCGCGGGACTTCAACGATTACCATGTACACATGGAGTGAGTCGAACTTGCTCATCTTCTCTTCAGTAACCTCCCTCCATAGATCCGTCCCTCTCACTGTATGCTGGCTTTTCGAAAGTATGCATCCACGCATACTTATCTTGTGTGGTTGCATATCTCTCTGACGACTTCTGCGGTAAAAAACAACACGAAGACGCCGCCGCGCAGCACACCGGAGCGTTGGGTCAAAGTGTGCTCCGCGCCGTCTTCGCGAACAGAACTGCGCTCTTTCTGCAGCCGGCGCCAAATGCTCCCGCCCGAACGAAGTTGACACCTTGCAGATAATAGCTGTTATTTTTAGAACACCCGGATACGTTTACATCGACACGCGGCAGCGATAAAACGACCCGAGGAGAAGACGAAACTTACCGGCGGATAGCTGCTGATGTTCCGGGGAGGTTTGACGCACTTTCGCCGTCCGTACTGAAGCCTGGCGAATCGAAGTCGTCTTCTGTGTCTGTGGTGCTACCATCATCCAGAGATTACCGCTCATATTAATCGGAATCCGTCGAAATTCGCCGTTTCTGTGGAGCACCCGCGAGCGGCGTCGACGCGAAGTCCGAAACAACGAGCGCTCACCTACCCGACTGCGAACGAGCTTTAAAAATCTCCCCGCGGTGGAAAAAACAAACTCGCAAACAAAATTGATAAAAAACATGTTATTTTATGCTTTGTATTGCGTTAGCTGTCCAGAACCGCTCAGAGAGTGCCAAAACTTGATCTTGAAGTCATCGATAACATACTATCGAAGTGTTAACGCATGTAATATTGCGTAGCAGAAGCGTAGAATCGCACCAGGCGTCAAGACATGTAAATTGCGCAACGAGTGCTTGGTTTGAAGGCTCACCAATTGCAAAGCGTGCAGGCATACTTAATCGTCATTATCAGCAGCGACATGAACAAAGTTTGCGGGTGCGCGTGTTGCCTTACGGACGCGTAGTGGGTACTTCGCCGATTCGCAAAAAGAAGCGTTATGGCGTATACACCTTTTCAAGTTCTCACGCCAGGGAGGCGCCATATTGAAATGCGCGCCGTCTAACGTGCAAGATTGGCGAAATCGCCATCTTGGGCTGCGCGTACTCGAACCGGCACGCTATCTGTTGGTGTGAGGTCCCTGCTAAAGCCTGTGTTTGCTGATTTTTCGTTTCTTTAAGCTGTTTTGTTTGGTATCGTCGCTGCCATTGACTTATTCGTCGCTGTCTGAACCGTTCAGCGGCGCGCATTTGCCCGTGCGACGCAAGAATTAGCTCCGCGTCTGCGAACGGCAGTGCTTCGTCGTCGGTACCAGTAGCAGCCAGCGTAGTACCAGGTCGATCACGGCGTGAAGTGTTAATAATCGGTAACTAGAGCGTTCTTGCAGCTGTCCTACCGCTTTCCTTTATTGGCGTACTAAATGTCTACGGATTATCCATCAGTTTCAAACCTCCGCGCATACTCGTTCGCGGCGCGTAAGTTTGTCAGCTGTAAAACTGTAAACACCGCACAATCCTTCTTCACCAGATACAGTTGACCCTACATTCACCCCGACGACGTCGAAGACTAGGTCGAGGAGACCTGTGAGTGGCCAGAAATACGCGAGCGAACATTGTATATCTCGCTGAGGCGAATGCGTGGGTCTTCGCGAGAGTGTGGCAATACGAGGCACTGGAGTCGCGCAGCTACGTGCAGTTTGACTGTGTGGGTCAGTCGCTGGCGCACAATGTGAAGGAAAAAGTCGTGCTGGTGAAGGGGAATGTGACACCGTCGCAAGCCGATCGCGCGTGGTTTCCGCTAGGCCGTCCGCTGAAGTACGGCGCGCGCAGGCTGCACATGCGTAACCGGGCAAGGCGGAGTTTGCAGCCGTGTCGGCCGCTGTGTTATGGACGATATGAAGTGTGAATCCGCAACATTTCACGAGTTAGTAGGTGGTCATCAGTGGCTTGCGTACCTTTCTTTCCTATCTAGGATGCTGCTTGGGAACGTTGTTCTCGTCGTTTTCTTGCCGCCAACGAAATACCGGGAATAGAGCGTGACCAGGGCGACACGCGCAAGAGTTCTTACTATTTAGTGAGCCACCCACTGCTGCCGCAATTCAGGCGACGAAGGAAACGATGCAGCGCGAACATGCCACGCTTGCACTCATCGCGTGGCGTACATGCGCTGCGGACACACGATTGCACCTAAATATTTCTCTTCCGCTGCTTTTCGTTCCCCGTACACGACACAGTGATGACCAGATGACTTGCTATGCGAATGCAGTAAATTTCTGCCATGGTAGTCACTTCGTATCGGACCCAGGCGCATAACACAGTCACACAAACGCGTACCGAAGCAACACACACACAGCACTGGCGCAGCCCAAAGCACGGTAGTTTTTTCCGTCCCGAAACCCGCCACCCATTTCTTCTGCAATTCCGCCGCGGACGGAAAGTGATACAGCGAGAAATGTCAAACCTTGCAATCCTCGCGCGGTCGTGCTGTGCTGCGGGCACACAAACACGCCTAAAATGTTCCTTTTCCGCTGATTGTTCGTGCACCCATGCACGGACACAGTGATGGCCAGACGATCGGTTCTTTGAATACGCACCATTCCGGCCATGACATCGCTTTTTATCGCAAAGAAGGGCCTAATTCGAAAACAACATCCAAGCGTACCAAGCGTACAGATACAACATGCGCAGCCCAAAGCGCGATGGCAACACTGAAAAACATACCCCTCGACCCTGCAGCGCACTGGTGCGGAGCATGGGTGCGAGGGTGCTCTGTGTAAAAGTGTATAGTTGGTACTTGGAAACTGTACTCGCAGTAGACGTTCTAGGGCACTTTGAAACGGCCAATTTTACGCTCTGTTACAAAGCAATACGAGGGTCCTGGGCCAGCTGTCTCAAACGAGTTTTCCTGCTTCTTGGACTCCCCCCCCCCAGTTCGGAGAACGGATTAGACACCTACAACCTGCTGTCTTCCCTGAACTGAGCGCTTCGGTGGGGAGCTGGCTGCTACACGCGGGACCCCTCCGTGGGTCGCGTATTTGCATCGAGTGTGCTTTTGGCTAAGGCTGGTGCCTTGTTCGTAAAAAGGATACCAGTTCCCCGAGGTGGCATTGTCTCCCCCCCCCCTTCCGAACTGGTCGGACGTGAAGAGTGAGAGGACAGTGGTCTCGGGAGTGCCATCCTGGGGGCGGTGACTATGTACCGAAGAGACGGACCCTCCAAAGGCATGTACGTTGTGATTGGACATTGCCGCATAAGGAGCTATAGTTGTGCAGCTCCAAAGGCATGCACGTTTGTGATTGGACATTTGCCGCATAAGGAGCTATAGTTGTGCAGCTCCAAAGGCATGCACGTTTGTGATTGGACATTAGCCGCCATAAGGAGTTTCCCTGTCTTTGTATGAAGCGTATTTAAGGAGGCAGCAGAGCGTCTGCTCGGGA